>NC_141144.1:23206260-23509831 GCF_053477565.2 Lygodium microphyllum | reverse complement strand
AATATATTCTTGTCCTAGTTGTTCACGACGAAGGAACTTTGTCATCAATACATATAAATGAAACATGCGAGTTAAGCAAGCATAAAATCATTTCTAGCAAATAGCTTATACATTGAAATGAATTATAAGATTAGATTATTATCCATTGAAATAGTATACTTTGATTAAGCCTAGAATTATAAACTGCATCTCGTACTATTAATCCATATCCTCTTTGCAATGAATCATCATGGAAAGTGCAAGCATAAAATGATTCTTATGATGCATAAACTCTAGGAAAATATCATTGTCAACAGCATAAATTATCAAGTAAAAGGTTGCTTGTTTAGCATGAATTTTGTTCGCAAATTGAAGAAAGATTATTTGGAATTAACCTAACCTCAAATCGATAAAGTTTAGTATTGAAAAATCAATTTACGCATAGACAATGAATCATGTGGAAGTAATCTCAAAATTATCTTCTAGAGTTAATCAAATTGACATAAACTTAAAACACCTATGCTACGAAATACTTGTTGGGAATGAGTTAAATTCCAAGAAACACCTATACCTTAAATACTTGCCCACATTCCCTGAATGTAGGGATGGTGAATTGTAATCATAAAAGGAACTAGGGTTTGTCCCTGAGAATCTTAGAAAGATGAAGCTTGGAAACCCTAGGTCTAATGATGTCAACTTAAAGAACCTGAAACAAATTGTTTCGTGACTCCATTGTCTCATAGTTCTATGCGACGCTTGCGTAGCAAAGGCGGAGTCATATGATCTTGTGATTGGATCACAAGAGAATGGCCAAAGTCTCGCAATGGGGTTGGCAGATCCTTACGCAAGTTATCTTGTAAGAGGATGAATACTTTATTATCCTTCTTGAGTAAGGAAGATTGTTTAGAAACTAAAGACCAGCCGATAGACTGAAGTAACCAATGAACTCAAGGTTTGACCAAGTTGGGTTAATAGGGTATGCCCTAACCCAGGATATAGGGGATCTTGCCAAGTTGCAAGTCATCTTGGATCGAGTGTTGGACGCATTCGAAAGGAAGGATTCATTCCTTAGCAGTTTGCCAACAAAAACGATCAATGGAAATGTTTGTTCTTGCTATGGATTTTAGAGCATTGTTTGGCTTTGTTGGTCAATGAATTAAAAGATAAATGGATATCTGTACTTTAGGTTGAAGTTCTGAAGGGAGAGGCAGCTTCACTTACCCCCGACTACTTGCCTGACCCTAACCAAGGGGGTTGTTGACCACACCGAGAAAGTGGACCGAACCCGCCGTGAGAGGTCTCTCCATTGAGCACTACTTGGAGCAAGAGGACACTTGGGTGCCAAGGGGGTTCTGGCCATAAATCCCTCACCTTTCGAGTCCTGCACAAGAGGCTAATGTTACTTGGGATTGGATCTCGAGGCCCGCATACTAGTCTACGCGCGGAAACTTGGAATAGTGATCCCTATTGATTGCTAGATAGCCTTCGAGTGGATTGTGGATAAGCCTACAGGCTGGACTCTTTGTATTTCAAAGATAAATATGATAACCTATTAATAAGAAACTTGTCTAACATTGTTTTTCTATTTCAAGTTATAAGATTACATGAAGGAACCAGTGCGTAATGGGTTAATTAAAGAAGCTGGTTGTTACATGTCCAACTAATGTGTTAGGTAATTAAATAACTAAAACAACCCAAGGAAAGTGTGGAGGATGGGCCATAGGTCCGTCCTATGGTTGGGTGGTCCCGGTTGGCCAGGAACTTTTCTCAAATTGTGATGGATAGCAGGAGGATTGTCAAAGAACAGAACAACAAAAGTGTTGAGCTAGAGTTATGATTAAACCCAATTTACGCTATTTTAGGGGAACGGAATGGAACTATGCCTTATGGCAGAGAGGTTGAGCTTTGCCTCCCTCTCGTTTCCCATTCACCTTGAACCAAGTGCAACGTGAATCCGCTTCAGGCCTAGCGTTTATGCGTAAAGTAGTTCGCTTGGGTCCAACGCTAGTTGTTGTTAGGAAATGACCAATTAGGAAAACCCTAATTCAGGTCAATCCTAAGTGGGAACGGTTGGAATACTTCCGCTACGTGGCAGACATGGAAAGCTCTAGATCTCAAACCCCATAACATTCCACGGGAGTGCCGAGCAAAGAATTTTAGACATCCTTTCCGATGGACTGCTAAGACGTGTCCTGGATGACACTAGTGGACACGTTACAATTTGGTATGACGAAAATGGATGGTATGACAGTCCAAAAAAGGGGGAAACCTGAGAAAAAGTATTCAGCCTGCTCTTATATACGTCTTCTCTCATTCTATTACCTTATTCATGGTCCAATGAAGCCCGTCTTGTACCCAAGTACTTGAGTGACTTTGGGGCAAGAAAAAGGGAGGATTTTGAAGGTGTATGGGCTGTTATGGACTGAAAAAACCAATCATAAACAGTGCAGCCTACTATTCTTGTTCATTTTGATGAGTAAATTAGTAATCTATGTGGTTGTAATAGAGGAAATTGACCTCTTAACATCAGGGCTTCACTTGTGAATGATTAGAGGAGCTTATTCTTGGGATTATGTACACTTTTGGAGCTTGATTATGGGCTGGAAATTACTATTTTAAAACAGGGCTGAAGTTAAAATTATGCTTTATCAATGCATTTCATGAGCTTTTGATTTATGTCTTGAATGTATTTGAGTCTACCATCAAAATACTTGTATCTTGGAGTTGTTATCCATTCATGTTCATGAAATGAAAACCATTTGAGCTTGCATTTGGAATATGCATTTGGATTAAATTTGAGATTATCCCTAATATAATGGCTTATTATTCCCATATGCATTTGATGTGATCAAGACAAAGTCTTTCATTCCATTCATGTATGCTAAATAAAATGAAAAAGCTTGATATCTTCTTCTTCAACTAAGTAATTTCTAAAACCCAAATCTCATCAAACTCCAATCTTTTCTTGTTCTCCAAACCTTGAATCCCACACTCCTCTTCTACTCTAAACCCTGGGAGATTGAACCCACAAGTTAGATGCGACTCCTATGCAACAAGATTGCAAAGTCGCATGGTTTTGTGTTAAATCACAAAGTAGAGTTGCCACTCCTTAGAACAAGGTTGGCAGGTTCTAGCACAAGTCTAACTTGCAAGAGGATGAGTAATCCTGCTACTGAGTTGCCAAGTTAGGGTAATGAGCAATTGACAAATCAAGTTAGAGCGACAAGGTCGCTAGGATTTATTGTCTATTTTTAAGAAACCTAAGGTTTTGGTTAATTTGGGTTGACAGGGTATGAACCTAACCCAAGGATAAAAGGGTAAAAACGCAATGGAACCCTTGGGGATCTTGCCAAGTCACAATTGATCCTGGATCAAATGTTGGATGCATTCAGAGAAAAGGATTCACTCCTTAGCAGTTGGCCAAGTAAAATGACCACTGGATTGATTATGTTTGTACAGTTTAGGAGCATTGTTTGTATTGCTTTTCTCAAAGAATCTAAGGATGGAAAAATAAATAATACTTCAGGTTAAAGAGGTAGCATCAGCTACCCCCGACTATCTACCTAACCCTAACCAAGGGGGTTGTTAGTCGCACCGGGAACGTGGACCAAACTCACCGCATGAGAGGTCTCTCTGTTGGGCACTACTTGGAGTAGGAGGACGCTTGGGTGCCAGGGAGGGCTCTGGCCATAAATCCCTTGCCTTCCGGGTCCTGCACAAGAGGCGGACGTGATGCGGGATTGGATCTGGAGGCCTGCATACTTGTCTATGGGCAGAATCTTGGATTAGTAATCCCTGTGGATTGTTGAATTGCCTTCAGGCGGATTATGGATTTCCTTCAGGCGGATTATGGATTAGCCTACGGGATGGATTATTATGATGTATTCCAAAGACTGACTAATAAGATAACCTGTTGAAAAGGAACTTGTTTGACAATGTTTTTCTATGTCAAGTGCTAAGATTACGTGAAGAAATCGGTGACTAATTGGTTAATTAAGGAAGCTGTTTATATGTGTCCAACTAAATGTGGTAGGTAATTAGACAACTAAAGCAACCTTGAGGAAAGTGCCGTGGATGTGGCCATGGGTCCGTCCTACGGATGGGTGGTCCCAGTTGGTCGAGAACTTTTCTCGAAGGAAATGAACAGCAAGCAACGTTGACCTAGAGTCTAGGTTACTACAACCCTAATTTATGTTGTTTTAGGGGAACGGAATGGGACTATGCCTTATGGGCAGAGAGGTCGAGCTTTGCATCCCTCTCATTTCCCATTCTCCTTGAACCAAGTGCAGTATAAATTTGCTTCGACCCTGACATTTCTGAGTAAAGTAGTTTGCCTAGGATTCAACGCTAGCTGTCATTCTAGGAATTTGACTACTAGGAGAACCCTGATTCACGTCAGTCCTAAGTGGGAACAGCCGGAATACTTCCGCTTCGTGGCAGACTCAGAGGACCTAGATCGCAAACCCCGTAACATTCCATGGGAGTGCCGGGCGGCACTTTCTAGACTCTCTTCCCAATGGGCTGCTATGACATGTCCTGCAAGAAAATAGGTGGACACGTTACACCAGATGTCCTCATCTCGAGAAGAACTAGGGGTATTGTTGGTTGAGAGCACTTTCATCCATCTGAGTGGCATCCTCCTCGGGATAATCTTTCCACTGGATGAGGTATTCTCTCAAGGTTCTAGATCTCAAATGTCTCTCCCTAACATCTAAGATCTTGTCAGGCCATAGCTCAAGGATTCCTTGGCTAGGCATTATAACTTATTGATCATCAAGCACACGACTAGGATTAGGTACATACTTCTTTAGTGGACTAATGTGGAATACATTATGAGCCTTTAGGTTCTCAGGGAGTTGAAGTCTATAAGCATTAGGTCCTATGTACTTGAGAATCGTGTAGGGTCCATAATACCTTGGACTTAGCTTCTTGTATTCACCCAAGGACAGGGATCTCTTCTTTGGATGTACACAAATGAAGACTATATCTCCTTCTCAGCGAAGGATCTTTCTTGACATTTCAAATCCACATAAGCCTTTTGTCTATCCTTGGTGGCTTGGATGTCCTTTCTTATTGACTTCATTTGGTCATCCATATCTTCCAACATTTGCTTTGAAGCTTCAACTCTTAGGGTTGGATTCGAGAAGTTTAAAGGACTTCAACAGTCGTGCCCATACAATGCTTGAAAAGGGGTCATTTGAATGATATGTTGGTAGGAGGCATTGTAGGCAAACTCAACGAGTGGAAAGCATTGAATCCACTTTTTGGGTTCGCAACAGCAGTGTGCCCTCATCATATCCTCAATGAATTGGTTGACTCTCTTTGTTTGGCCATCAGTTTGGGGATGGTAAGCTGTACTAAAACAGACTGAGTCCCAATGGCTTCGAAGATAGCCCTCCAAAAGTGTGATGTGAAGAGAGAGTCATGATCACTAATGATTCTCCTGGGTAACCCATGCAATTTGAATATCTCCTTGATGAACAACCTTGCAATGTCTAAGGCTTTATAGTTTGTCTTAACAAGGATAAGATGTGCAATCTTGGTGAGCATATCCACCACAACCATGATGGAGTTGTATCATCCCTGAACTTGGAGTAGGCCAACAACAAAATCCATACTAATTAAATCCCATTTCATTTGGGAAATGTCAAGCGGTTGCAACTTCCTTGGCATTTTGACATGTTTAGCCTTAATATGTTGACAAGACAAACACTCAGTGACATATTTGAGAATGTCATGTTTAAGCCTCTCCCAATAATAGCTTTTTCTGACTACATTGAGGGTCTTGGCATAGCCAGGATGTCTTGAAAAAGGGGAATCATGAGCTTCCCAAAGTATTTTCTGTTTGAGTGAGTGGCTTGCTGGTATACATAATCTTGTTCTATAGTAGACAATTCCACTATTGATAGAGAATTCTTGATACTTAGCATGTAGCTTCGGGCCTTGATCCTTGATGGGGATCTCCCTTAGAAACTTCTAATAGGTTGGATCATGGCATGCCTCTTCTCTAGCTAGCTCAAGTATTGGGTTGTTTGGCATGGATACCTTCGTGGCTAGAGATCTAGCTATTGATGGATCTTGCAAGATCAAAGAATTAGGAAAGCCTTGTGATTGAGTGCATCAGAAACTACATTCTCCTTTCTAGGCCAGTATTTGATTTCAAAATCATACTCCTCTAGCACGTCAATCCATTGACATTGCCTCATGTTGAGCTCATTCTGGGTAAAGATCCATTTGAGACTTTTATGATCTGTCACTAGGGTAAACTTGTTACCCAGCAGGTAGTGTCTCCAAAGCTGAAGAGCATGGATGACAGCTAACAACTCCAGATCATGGGTAGCATAATTCTTCTCATGGCTCCTCAGATTCCTTGAAGAGTATGCTACATGATGACCTTCTTGCATAAGCACACATCCTAAGGCAAGTGTGCTAGCATCAGTTATCACTTTAAACTCCTTATTAAGGTCTAGAAGTTTCAAGATAGGGGCTCATACCAAGCTTTTCTTTAGCCTATCAAAGCTAGATTGTTCAGCAGTTGACCATACAATCGATGTTTGCTTCTTTAGTAGATCCGTTAGAGGCACTGCAATCAAAGCATAGTTTTTTATAAAGACCGTGTACCATCCTTTCAATCCAAGAAAACTACGTATTTCTTTGACAGTTGTTGGCATTGACCATTCTAGAACGTCTCTCGATCCATTGAGATTCCTTCCACTAAAATAATGAATCCTAGATATTCAATCTATCACTTGAAGAATGCACACTTCTTCTTCTTATCATAAATCTTGTGTGCCCTCATTGTCTCAAGGACAATGTGAAGCTAGGGTTCATGATCTTCTTCCTGTTTAGAGTAGACTAAGGTATCGTCGAAGAAGAAGAGTACGAAGTCATCAAGATATGGCCTAAAGATATCTTGCATTAACCTATTGAAGGTGGCAGGTGCATTCGTCAGTCCGAATGACATGACTAGGAACTCAAAGTGCCCATATCTTGTGTTGAATGCCATATTTGGGATATCCTCTTCCTTGATCCTTATCTGATAGTATCCAGACCTGAGATCAATCTTGGAGAAGGTCTTCGCACCTTCAAGATGGTCAAGAATTTCATATTTTCTTGGGAAGAATTTCATATTTTCTTGGGTGGAATAGGATATTTATTCTTAATGGTTGATTGATTCAACCCTCTATAATCAATACATAGCTGAAGCATTCCATCTTTCTTCTTTTGGAACAGCACTCGGGCTCCCCATGGTGAACTGCTAGGATGGATGTTTTAGCCTTGATCTAACATTTTCTTGAGTGTCTCCTTCAGCTCAATTGCTTCCAGGATGGACATTCTATATGGCCTCTTTGTAATTGACGCAGCTCCTGGTACTAGCTTGATTTCATGATCAACTTTTCTTTGAGGCAGGAGTTCTGTCAGCTCTTCAGGAAATACGTCTGTGTACTCCTTTAGCCATGAAGTTTCTTCATTAGACTCCTAATTCTGATCTAGATTATTAAGCTTAATCAAATAGACAAGTAGCCCCTTTCTGACTCCCTTTATTATCCCAGATGCTCTGGCCAATTGAATTTTCGGCTTTCCAGCCTCTCCTTGAGTTGTGAACAATTCCCCTTCAGAGTTTCAAAAGGAAACTTGGCCCTTTCCATAATGAATGTGGGCATCATTAGGTTTAATCCAATCCATTCCAAGCAAACACTCATGGATACCTAGAATCATGACCCTAAATCTGACCGAAGTCAACTTTCCTCCCAATAGGAATTCCACCTTAGCAGTTTGCCTAGTACAAGTGACCTCATGACCATTTGCTAATTCAACAAGAAAGGTAGGTGTATATTTTGTGGCTATTCCTAATCTTCTTGCACAAGATTGTGAAATAAAGGAATGCATACTGCCACAATCAATCAAGGTTTTGAAGCCTTTACCTTGATAATCCGATGGTGTCTGAATCACCGAAAACTGGCGATTTGGGCCTTTCTTGTGAAGGGCGGCATGGATTGTTGCCCTCTCAAAGTCTACTTCCATGTTCGGGTCTTCGTTATCGCATATCTCCCTATTGGCAACACATGTGATTCTTCCTTTGCCCCAGGTGGTGGCTCCTTGGTCATGGATGATTCCTTGGAATGGTCCTTGACATTGTTCTTCGCCAAGCTTGGGACATTGCCTTTTGAAATGATCGGGCTCATTGCAATGGAAGCAATGGAGGTTGCGGCCATCATCTTGGGTATGAAAAAAATTATTGACATTGTTGGTCCTAGCTTTCTTCTTTTGTCAAGTTTTGACCTTGAACTCTCTTCGCTTAGGACTTATACACTCCTTTGTTGTGATACTTATAAGACCAAGTCTTATTATTTCTTGGCCTGGTTTGCACTTCCTAAATTATGGGTGCAACTGGAATGAGTGTGTCTTGAAGATCTGTCAGGCACATTGATTCGAGGCGGGTGTTTATGGGTGGGTTTAATCCAGCACAAAACTTCGACACCTATTGTGTGATATCCATTTGTGGTGCATACTTCAAAAGAGAGACAAACTTTGAGTAGTATGCATCAAGAGATAAACCAAGCTGTTTCAACTCATAGAACTCATTCATCTTCTACGTGTGGTAGGCAAGTGGTAAGTATCTTCCTTGCACAGCTCTTTTCAGCTTCTCCCAAGTAACGGACCCTTTCGAGATCCCTTGGTCTTTGCACCATTGCTTCCACCAAAGTCTTGCTTCACGAGTAAGCTTCAGCTTGGCGAGCATTGCTTGGTTGGCGGGTGCAGTACCTGCTGCTTCGAAGTATTCCTCCATGGATTCGATCCAAATCTCGGCATCGGTTTGGATGGACCGTCCCTTGCCATCAAATTCTAGTGGCTTGATTTGCTTGAGAAGAAAATTCTTCTCCTAAATCACGGCCATACTTGGTGTGGGGGTTGGACTAGGAATCTGCATCTGAGGTTGTGCCTGGGCATTAAGATTCTTAACGTTAACAAATCGCTAAACGTTTCTCACGTTATATTTCATGCCCAATTCAACTTTTAGCCAAGATACCTAATCACATAACTTTCTTATCAATACTCATAGTCAAGACAATCATTGATAAAAAGAGTCTTATTTCATTCATATGGGCATAGCCCTTTCGGAGTACAATTATTTTTGGGGAGATGGAACAAGCTGATACATTAATTCAGGGACAATAAGGTTGTGTTACATTCAGCTATGGGAACTTGGTAATAATATGGATTTGGGTCATGGATCTTTAGGAATCGATAGGTCATTGGAAGATTAGGGTATCCTTTCCTTTGATACCCGCTCTTCTCGTAACGTTCCAACACCTTGATTTTGTCGGCAAGGATTATTCAGGTCACTTCCTTGTACACATACATGTTTAGCTTGACCTTCCGACCTCGGACATGTAGGGTTGTGTTTGTGTGAGCCTCAACAAAGATGAACAGCTTCACGATCTTTAGGTCCTCAACCACTTGATTCTCTTTAGGTTGGTTCGAAGGTACACAAATTGGTGGGCAGCTATGTAATAGATTCCTGAATCACCCGTCCATCTCTGTTCCACATACAGGGCGATGGGTTGTAGATGTGGTCTAGGATATTCATCATATCGATCCTCCGTCGATAATGTGAAGCACGCATTGCGGTCATAAATATAACTCAGAACACCAAGAATCTATTCCATGCTTCATGACTCTGCAAGTCAACATTGATAAGTAAGTAAGGAGACGATCTTAACAACAACATTTGCTTTATTTTTCCTTATTAAGTTTTCTTGTAAAAGACAAATCCTCGTTGGTTTGCTCTGATACCAATTGTAGTGTGTCCACATGTTCTCTTGTAGGACACATCTTAGCAGCCCATCGAGAGGAGAGTCTAGAAAGCGCCGCTCGTGGAGCCCCAAGAGGAACACCAAGGAAAAGGGAATTCTCTTGCAAGAAAATCTATCTTGTAACATCAACAAGCTTTTTTATTAGGTTTTATATTATCACAATGAAGAAAAGAACACAAAGCATAACAAATTTTCATGCAGCATCATGTAGATCTCCCACGGATTTAATAGAATCAACCATATTCTTCAATATCTTCACAAAATCCATCAATAGAACAAAGAAAGAAAAGGAATACACCATCTTTGAATGGAAATACATCACATAGTATTCATCTTCAATATCTTCATAGTCTTCTCTCTCAATCTCTCATATACAATCACTCTGTTTTAGTAGAATTGGTTATCTCTGACTCTCTCTCTCTCTCTCCATCAATAATACATCATATCCTCACTACAATCTCTCATAATCACTCTCAATAATCCTTCTTAGGTCGTGGATACCCCTCCCAAGAGGTATGTTTGATATGAAGAGTCACCAGAGCCACTACAGTGTCCTTTCATAGCTCACCACTGTCACTTCACTGCAGTCTTTACTTAAGTCTTCAGCAGCTACTTCTTTCACTTCTTTTAGCTCTTTTGCACTTGTATTCACCTCTTTCCAAGGTTAGAAAACTTTCCCAAGCTACACTCTTATCCATCAAAACACATACAGAAGCATACAGAAGGTCTACAGAACAGTCACAGTACAGTACCAGAACAGCTATAGTACAGAGACAGTACAGAGACAAAAGCTCTACAGAAGACCTACAGAAGGTTACAGAAGGTCATCAAAACCTCATCACTCACACTCAAACCATTCCAAACTCTAAAAAACTATTCAATAAGCTTTCACAATATCTCAATCTTCATCAATCATCAATCCATCCGCGTGCTCTTGTGACGGCTCGTTCATTTTAATTAAAAATATTAAAGTGCCTCTTTAGCGCACTTAGTGCGTGTAAAGTGAACGGCGGGTTTATTTTTAATTTAAAAAAATGGTGTGTTTAGCTCGAACGCGCGTGCCATGGTGGTAGTTAGGGTTTAGGTTTTTTTGTTGTTGATTTTTTTTGTCTTTTTTTAAAAAAGAATTAACCATGGGTTTTGGGGTAATTGAAAAAAAATAATAAAAATAAAAGGAAAAATACCAGGTAGTGGGTGTATGTAAATGCAAAGAATGCGCTCTCCTCAATCCAAAAATATCTGGATTTTTTGCTAGATGTATAGGTGGTGTTTGTATAAAAAATGATATTTTTTTTTGTTTGTTGTTTTTTTTTGTGGTTTCTTTTTGGTTTTTTTTAATGAATTAGGATGTAATGCAGTATTTGTACAGCCTAGAAAATATGCCAAAAAGTTTTTAAAAAAATAAGAAAAGTTTTAGGAAATTTTCAGGAATGAATTTAGCATTTTTTAGAATTTTTAAAGAATTTGGTTCATGTTTTTGAATATTTTTAAAAGAATTTTGATTTTTTAAAAATGGTTTGATTTTTTTTCGAGAAATTTACAGGTTAGAAAAAATAGGCAATTTGTTGCAAAAATAATAGGAAATTTTCTAGATTTGTCTATATTTTTTTCAGAATTTTAAGAGTTGTTTAATGTTTTTGTTTTTTAATTTTCAATGGTTTTTTTGTTTTGTTTTAAAGGTTTCAGGTGTTGGAATTAAAAATCTGGAAAAATACCCAGAAACAGGCTGCGTGGCAACTGCGTGTCGGCAACCAACTAACAAGCTCTTACACCCGCTCACGATCCTGCACAGGAGCAATCACACTCGCACGAACAATCGCAATCACCCACACGCACGTACACACCTGCGCATGTGGCTGCGCCTCGAAGATGTCGGCAGGTGGGATGGGGATGTATGTAGGGGGTTGCGGGGGTTGGCTGCGTATGAACCAGGGCAGGGTTGAGGTTTTGCGGTTCAGCTGTGCAACGATTCTGCAGCGTAGGACAGGGGGCTTACAGGAGGGTAGGGGGTTTTTGTGTGTGAGCTGTGGGTGTGGGTTAGGGTAGGGTTTGACTGTGTGACGGGGGGCTTGCAGGGGGTAGGGTGTGAGTAGTGTGAAGGGGTGCTTCGATGGGGGGGTGGGTGTGGGGGGGGAGAAAGGGGGGCTTGGTTGGGGGTGGGCGGAGGGGTTGTGTGTGTGGGGGCTAATGGGGGGGAAGGGGGCTTAGGGAGGGGGGTGTGTTAGGTGTGCAGGGGCACGTGGAGGGCAACGGTGTCAGGACGTGCAGGAGGAGGCGACGGCGGACCGACACAGTGGACAGCGGGGCGAAGATTGCAGACGACGGCACGTCAGGCGGAGTCTAGGCCGGAGCAGCGCGGCGTCGTCGAAGGGGCATGCAGGCGGCAGGGGCACTGTCGAGGCGGCGGCTTCACGTGGCAACGCCACGTGGCAGGCACGGCGGGCTGGAACATGGCACGGAGGAGGAGCTGGAACGTGGCACGTGGCAGGCACGGCGGGCACGGAGGAGGAGCTACGAGGCACAGGGCACGGGCGAAGCAGGGAGGGGCGCCACCTGACGGCGTCGGCGATGTTCCGGGGGCGCATGAGCACCAAGGAGGATGAGCAGATGCGGAACGTGCAGAACAAGAACTCGTCCTACTTCGTGGAGTGGATCCCCAACAACGTCAAGTCCAGCGTCTGCGACATCCCCCCCAAGGGCCTCAAGATGTCCGCCACCTTCATCGGCAACTCCACCTCCATCCAGGAGATGTTCAAGCACGTCTCCGAGCAGTTCACCGCCATGTTCCGCCGCAAGGCCTTCTTGCACTGGTACACCAGCGAGGGCATGGAAGAGATGGAGTTCACCGAGGCTGAGAGCAACATGAACGACCTCGTCTCCGAGTACCAGCAGTATCAGGACGCCTCCGCCGACGAGAAGAGAGGAGGAGAAGGGTAGGAGAGGTGGAGGAGAAGATGGAGGAGAGGGAGGAGAAAATGGAGGAGAGGGAGGAGCAGAGGGGGAAGGAGAGGGGAGACGTTTGGGGGGAAAGGGGTCGGGAAAGGGGAGGGATAGGGAAGGGTGTGGGGATGGGCAGGGGCCCATGGGGGGTGGCAAAGGGGGTGGGGTGCCCCTGGGAAGGGTAGGGGTCATGTGGTGGGTAGGGCATAGGGGAAGGGGTAGGGGCCCATAGTAGGGGGGTGCCCAAGGGATGGGGTAGGGGGTGCCCAAGGGGAAAAGGCGTACCCCCGTCCCACACCCGTGCGTGAGGCGGGGTTTAAAAAAAATTTGCTGTGATGAGATTGAAAGGGTGCCAGAACGTCGGGACGGGGCACACGGATACGATCGGGGTGCGTTAAGACGCGTAAAATCGAAAACAGGCACATTCGCGCGCAAGACGAGTTGCGTGAAAACACACAAAAATAAAGAAAATTTAATAACTCCCAATCCGGACATCAAAACAAAATGTCGTAAAAACAAAAAGTGGGTAGGATGTCAAGAGGAAGACATGGAAAATGTGCCACGGGGGTTTCGGGGGAAATACAAATCGTTCACATGCAAAAAACGCAAAAAATGGGACAAAAAACGCAATTAAAAATTAATATCAAAAGATCCGTGCATTGGAATGAGGTGCAGAAAAAAGGAAAAATGTGCCGAAGGACGTGCCCGAAAATGCTATCACATCAGAACAGGGTTCCAACTGAGATAAGACACGTTCACGTGGGAAAAACCCAAAAAACAAACCAGAAAATGGAATCGGAAATTAAGATTGGACGAACCGTACACCGGAATGACACGCAATAAAAAGAAAAAATGTCTGCAGGAAGGGGAGTACAAGGTTGTCACGTTAAAACGCAGTTCCGGCTGAAGTAGGAGGGGTTCGCATGCGAAAAACACCAAAAATACGCCCGAAACACATGGAAAAATTAATAATTAATAATCAAGAAGTCGAAAGTGGGGGAAGGAAAAAGGAAAAAGGTGGGGGAAGGCACAGGGGACATGGTTGTCAAATCAAATTGGAATTCCGATGCAAACAGGGCAAGTTCACATGGAAAAATGTCAAAAAGACACACGAAAAAGTCTTGAAAAATCGTAAAATTAATATGGGAGAAACGGTGCATCGAAATGACACGGAGTAAAAAGGAAAAGTGGCAGGGAGACAGCTGGTGTCAGGGCCATGACATCAGATCATGGTGCCGAAGCAGAAAAAGCACGTTCACATGGAAAACCGGCTAATGGGTGCAAAATGCTTCAAAAATTAATAACTTGAAAATCGTGCATTGGAACGAAAAATAAAAAATGGTCAATGCAAAGGGAGGAATAGGGCTATAAGGTTAGATTTGGGCTTCGATGAACGTAGGGTGCATGCACATGGCAGGACAGCAAAAGCAGGGAATGAAGGAAAACTGCAAGGGAGCAACCCCAAGGGTGGGTGAAAAATGAACGAGTGGGTGGGAAGGGACCCCATCAGGGTAAATGCAAGTCATGGCATAGAGGCATTAGCAGGTTGAGGCATATGCAGAGGGGTATGCAATGTAGACGCGCAGGGACGCGTCCCCACACTTAAGACCTTAATGGGTAAGGTTAAGCGAGCAATAGGGACCTAGGACCACACATCAGACCATCCACTAACGTCACCACACTTAAAACATAAACATCACTGAGAAACAGAAGTGGTAGGGTTAGAAAAACTTGGCCCATGTTATTGAGAATCAAGGTTGATTGTCAATGACACTTCCACCGTCACTGTCGGCTCTGCAGGAGGTACCAAGGCATCTTCTCGGCACTCATCTGGCATGGCAGGGACCACGCGGTAGCACCGAGGGAGGTAGCTGGTTGAAGGAATCGTAGGAAATTCGTCGATGATGAGGAATGTTGCACTCAACTCATAGTCACTCAAATGGAATGAAAGAACAGTCACTCGCCCCATGACTAATATCACTTGAGGAATAATGATTGAAACCCATATCTTGTACCTGGTTTAGAAATCGACAGGGGAATGGTGTAGAAGGAGTATGCCAGGGTGCACAATTGATGGTGCATTACTGCGTCGAACCCGTCTGGCATAAGTGCAAGGAGGAAGGCAAGGAAGTCTGACATTGCAGTGTACAGAACAGGGTGACGTGTCCTGTGATGACAGTAGAGACCCATCACATGGGTACATAGGGAAACGGAAACATACCTGACTCGAAGTGTCATAACGTCCCTCAATCTCACCTCTCAGTAATTGATTGAAGAAACTCCAGTTACACTCAGCTCACCCTCTATCTCACGCTCTATTGATAGATACAAGAGGGCAGCCCTTTCCTAAAACCCATTGATGTAATCCTCACAGTCACTTGTGCAAAGGTTGTATGCCTTGTGTGCATTTGATGGTGCAACTGTGCATCCCGCCCTGTGTCGGCATACGGTGCGGGAAGGAAAGCCAGGGAGCCTTATGGTGTAGTGCACAGAAACAAATCGTGCTTTGTGCATTGAGAGGCCCATCGCGTGCGTGCAACACTTCATTCACACTTCGCACCTCTCATTTGATTTGAAATGAAAGATTGGTCACTCACCCCACCCTCTGTCTCACGCTCTGTTGATAGATACACAGAGGGCAGCCCTTACTCATGTCCCCATCCGGTTAGGATGAAATCTCACATCACTCGATTGTTTGTCGATGAAGATCGCATCGTCAGAGGCGTACCCAGGGAGGTAGCCATCAAATCAAGCGTTGTGTTGGATAGGACATGTCATCTGCTAGAGGACAGTTAGACGTTCTGCAGAGAGACTCAGGACACAGCATACCAAGGGAGACAGCTTCAGAACTGGATCCTGGGAATAGCAATTGATGAATCCACTTTCTGGACTGCTGGGTGTTGCCACCTTTTCCATAGCTAGCTTCTGGCCCAAGGGTGTTTGCCACCTTTTCTTGGAGCGAGACCTGCTATGACAAGGAATTGCTTCCTTTTCTCCCATAATAATTTTTTTTTCTAATTTTCTTTTCGTTTTTTTCTTTTTCTTTTTCTCCTACTCCCGAGGGTGTTTCCACCTTTCTCGAAGAATAGGTCGGCATGACAAGGACCTAAGTCCTTTTCTCCCATGACCGATATGTATATTTTTTTTCCTTTTTTTTTCAATTCATTAGGGCAAAAAACGCTTCAAAAATGGCACTTGTAAGAAAGTGATTAAGTTGCTAATTAGTTGAGGTTTAGGAAGAATAAAACCTCTAAATTTGGTTGTCCTTATGTGATTAATGAGAGAATATTTGGTTCATTGAAGAGGTCGGCCATTAATTGCCCTCATCTTTTAATCCAGGTCAGGGATCACCTTTTCGGTCGTTTATTGTCTTGGAACTCGAGAGATTTTGTATTTTCGAGATTTTCGTACGAACTTCGCATTTGTTTGCTCCCGCGTTTTCTTTCTATACACTATTCTCTTTTACCATTCCTTTTGTTGCACTTGCTTCCTATCACTGTGAGATTCTTGCTCGGTTCATTTGCTAGAATGTCTAGCAATACTACTTCAAATAACACAGGCGCAAGCACATGTAAATACAAGCTATCTATTCAGCTAGATCCGACTTACACATCTTGGAGAAGTATACATCATCGAGTATTGATAGATGAGATTGAAGCCAACAAATTGCGAACACAAGGAATGAAGCATATAGATTTGTGGGTGGATGGAAATATCTATCCCAGGGATCCTTCTACAGGTAAACCACCTCCTTTTTTGAATGTCCATGACTATATAAGATATGCTAGAGAAGGTTACAATGGAATGCTTGGCTACTGTATGAGGTTATACTCTGTATCTTACACATATATAGCTCAAGTGCACGAAATGAAAAAAGCACTAGAAACTACACAAACAAATATTTTAGAGTTGACAAGTCAGATTGATATTTTGAAAAATGTTAACAATTCATTGCAGGATAAGCTAACACGCTTGAGAGAAACTCCAGTAGGATTTAGAGAGAGGAAGAGACCATTAAAAAATATAACCAGCTTGTATGAGAGAGCAAAGAAAAGGAGACTAAATCTTACAAAGAAATATGTCTCTAACATACTAGGCATAAATATCCGAGAGAATGAGGAAAGAATCAAACTTTTGAAGGAAACCATGAATAAGAAAGACATTTTGAGGATTCTTAAGTCACCAGAAAATGTGGATTTGAGAGGTCCAACTCTGAGAGAGTTAGTGAAGGATTTAAAAGGCACAGTGAAAGCAAATGAAATCGTAGAGACATGTGATACTGTGGGTATAAGTCAAAAAGGTTATCGTGCTATCTCTAGATTATGGTTTAAAAATCTTAAACGCAATAGGATAACTATATTTGGATTGCCCCGAGCCCTTGCAGTTTCGATTGCAAGAATTTCCATGATTCGCAAGATTCCACATGTTTTTGGAGATTACATTCACATCGAAAGGTCTATGTCCTATGAAAAACAAAAAACAGGCAATTTTTTATTACAATGAGTTTAACAATATATGGGTTGATCTAAAAAAGGTGCAAATTGCAATGGTTCACATGTATAAAATCACAGTAGAAGAAAGTTATGGTGTTCTAAAGTTTGCCTTGAAGTTGGATGAAGCACAGATTCAAAAGGGACAGAAGATGGAAAGAATTAGCATTTGCCTCATGAACATGGCATTGGACCATGGCAATGGCGAGGGCAAAGCTCCATTGCATAAGATTCAATCCGAGATGGAGATTTGGTGGATTGGTGCAGCCCAGGTACCAATTGAAAATCATCAAACGTTGAAATGGTTGTTCAACCATACAGGTATTCCAAATATCATTAAGTCTCAAAGTGAAGGCGAAATGTTGGTAGTTGATGGGGTTGGTAAATTTAATGTGGAATGGCATATGAGTGCTGATTTGAAAACTATCAAATGTATGCTTGGAATATGTAATGGTGCAAATGCAAAATATCCTTGCATTTATTGCATGGAAAGTATTGGATCCAAAGATTGGAGTAGTTTGCGACCAGTAAGAAGAGCCCCAAATAGAGACTCTATAGATTTGAGTAAATTTAAAAACATAGAAGACATTTGGGATCCCATTCTTTCCATCTCTCTTAAGAATGTTCATATTTGTACTTTGCATGCAGAGATTAGAATAATCGATAAGCTTCTCAGGTTGCATCTTGACTACGCATATTCCATTAAGCCATTATCTTTATCAGATGAGTGTATTGATAAATGCGAGGCATTGCTATGAAAATGGGATTTCATGGGGGCCAAGTTCACTTGAGAAAGGATCCAATACTTTCAGGAAAAACAAGAGATATCTTGGCCGATGTCTCTATGGGAGGCTCAAAAGCTAGACGATTCTTAGGAAACCATTCAGGAAGGCAGGTGAATGCGGCTTGGGAGTGTTGGAGAGAGCTATGTGAGATCATAATAAATGTTGCAAGCACGCCGAGGCTTGCGTTTCTTAGAATGGAGGTCTGGATACACCTTGATGTTTTTCTGAAACTCCTCAGGCAACATAAGACAACATATACATATGCGGAAGAGTTCAAAAGATCAATCACAAAGCTTGTTCAGGCGATAAAAGAGGCATGGGGAGAAAAAGATATCGCTTTTTATCTGGTAAAGTAATAATTATTTAATATGGGCTTATTTTGCAATTGGTATAAAATTTGTGTTACTTTGTATTGCAGCATATTCTTCATATTCATGGACCTTTCTTTGTGGAGGAGCATGGCCCCTTAGCAACTTATAGCAACCAAGGCATGGAAAAATCCCACTATCAAGCACGCACAAGTTATTTTCGAACCACAAGGCATGGGGGAGGAGTTACAAAAAGCAATGCTTTGGAGGAGCATTCAACTGGTTTTTTCGACGACAACTTCAAAGAATGCAAATAAAAGACAGCAATGACACATGAGCAATCGCACTTTTATATATAAGAAAGAATATATACAAAGCTAGTTTTCCAAAACTCTCACATTCTCTTCCTCCTCCGGAATCTTTCCTCTATAACGTAGAAATTTTTTTCTCTTGTAGCCAGCTCTAGATTTTACATCAGTTCGGTCTGCAGATAAGGCGTAGGATGAAAACGCCAAAAAGTATCCTGCTCTATAAGCAGAGTAACCTGGACCGTAGCCAAAAATCCTAATTGCTGCAGTCTTTTCCAAAAACATTACTTTGTGGGCATTATATTGTAATCCTGAGAAACCTAGAAGCCTTGTAAGAGCTTTAATACAAAGTATGGGCCATGCTGCATCCTCTGAGAAACTACTATGAAGTACAAAAAAGGAATCAAGGTCAATCCTAGCCAAATAGTGGCCGAGTGCAATGTCTTTGGTGGTGTTACTAGCAGCTCTCGATCCTTTGCCACGCCCCAAGAAGTTGTATCAGCAATATCCAACTGCAAATAAAACCCATACTGAATGAGCATGAAATGTAAACCTACCAATGTGTAAAAGCAAATTCAAAATTATCTTACCACTTGATTTTCATCGTACTCCAATTTAAATGGATTCCATAAATTAATTGATGATGCTGTCTCATTGGTGTTAGTCAATTCTTTAACATATTCAGACTCCTCTCTTCCAAAATTGAAAATCCCGAGTTCGCTTTGAATGCGATCGAAGTCCTCATCAGTAATACTCAACTCTTTCTCAGCTTCTTTGGCCTTTTCAAAACAAAGAGAGAGAGCCTCACCAGCATCAATAAACTTATCATCTAGAGTTTCTTTATCAAGTTTCAGAATCTCTTCCTTTGATTCATTTTCTGTGTCAATTATCCCATTTGCAGCATCATAAGCCTCTGCAATAATTGCAAGACAATAATCTTCCCTGAGATTAAAAAGTTTTTGAATATCTGATAGTAAAATGTACTCCTTGTCCTTGAAAGGTATACATGGTAGGGAAGGAACAATATGGTGAGAACTCTCATCAGGTTGAGGGTTTGTATCTCTTTGGCTCTCCTCAATGATAGTCTCAGCTTTGAAGTGAGCAACATCCAAATTCTCAGCAATAGAAGCCTCAAAATCTATATCTACAACCTCCTTTGTTTCCTTTTCATCTACCAGATCATCTAACATGCAAAAGCTGGCAGACTTTGCTCCCTCCAACTGTTGCTCCTCAGCTTTCACAGGGTATTTGACAAGGGTGAAAACAATAAAAGCAACAGATTTTCTCATCATCTTGCAGTTTTTGGAATGAGTGCCGCAAAATATGTCTCTTGAATAAAACCTCTCCAGAGAGTGGGCCCTGCACTTTCTAGTAAATACTGACTTTTCATTTCCTGTTGACCCAATGGGAACATGGACATATTCAATTGTGCCAACTTCAACAGAAGGACCTGCAAGATTTTCAAACTCCAAAAAGTCCTCCACAATATATTTTTCACAAGATTTCAGAACTTTGTCAAGTTCCCAATCAGGATTAAACACATTTTTCACAACTCCATAGAATGAGAGATCCATTCCATTCTGAAGCATAAAATCAAGTAGCCTCTCTGATGGAGTGATATCAGTGAGCTCTGATACTCCTTGACCTCTCACTACCGACGTTTGCTTCCCTGGAGATGTACTTGGCTTTCTCACACTGGTGGCAGAGGATGGAGAGGAAAAAGAATGCACAGGCTCATCATATGTTGATGCCCTTGAGCCTTTTGAAAGCCTTCTTCTTTTACCAGTTCCTGGAGAAACCTTGGATCCTAGGAATTCTATGGGTTCAGACATGTTTACAACTTCTGCCGATACGGCGCGATAAGAGAGAAACGATTCAGACGGATAGGCCCCCTCGTGCCGTATCGGTGATTCCAGAAGAAGCGCTAGAGCCACAAAACTGGTGGTCACACGAGCTTGGGCAGAATGAGCTTGAGAGGAGTGCTGAAAGAAGACTCTGCAGAACCTCCAAAACAAAGCAAAGAGAGGAAAGCAAAGAAGGCAAACAGTCACTCTCGTGCCGTATCAGCAATACAAATAAAGGTCCCGAAAAACCGAAAAAAGCCGTACACATAAGGAACACACCCTTATGTAGGTGCGGAATTATGCCACCTGGCAGTATCCGTTGGTCTCATACACGTGGTAGTAGCCGTTGGCCAACATGTGGCCGATAACCACGTGGCAAACAAGTGGACCGGTCGTTACTTGACACGTAGCATACGGACCATAAATGCAGATACGTGGCACAATCAGCATCGTGTCCGACACGTGTCATGATTGACCTGGGTATATAAGTGGTAATTTTTTCGACGTGTACACTTTTCATTTCTCGAGCTCTTCCCGCCTTGCTTGCTGATACGGTGCGATACAAGACTTGCGTCTTCTCCGTTTCTTATCTCTCGCGTTGTATCGGTTGTCTTTCGGCTGAGTCCTTTATTCGCTAGTAAAAAGAGGTGTACCGATACGGAGCGAGGGCGTCCGAACGCTGTTCTCGTTTCCTCCATATCGCACCGTATCAGCAGTTTGGTCTCACCAATACGGAGTAGGTCTATTAACATTCCCCTTTTGTTAGTGCCAATACGAAGCGAGGGCATCCATACGCTGTCTTCGTTTGCTCCCTATCGCGCCGTATCAGCATTTAGGTCTCACCCTTGTGTCATTGCCAATACGGAGCGAGGGCGTCCATACGCAGTCTTGGTTTCCTCCATATCGCGCCGTATCGGCATTCTAGTCTCCAATACGGAGCGAGGGCGCTGTTCCATTCTGCTCCTTTTGTTCATATCGCGCCGTATCGGAATTTCTCATTTCGTCCCTTTTCACACCAATTAGCCTGTTTGATTTACAGATTTTTACTATTTCAATTATTGTCCTTCTGGTTGTTATTTTTGCTTTTCTGGATGGCAATGACAAAGCAAACTGCAAGAAGAGTGTATCTGGATGGGAAGGACAGTGGGGGTAGAAGAAAGTTAAAATTTGATGAATCTGAGGAGGAGCCCTCTTCCAAGTTTACTGAAGCTGGTCCATCACAGGCTCCAGAGCATTTTACAACAGAAATCCCCCCTACACCAGGTGTTGGCCTTACATCTTCTATAAATGTTTCTTCTCCTGAAGTTGAGGAAGCAAAGGGTGAGGCTTGCCTTGTGAAAGATTCATTCCCTACAATGGCACCTGAGCCCACATCTACTAAAGCCACTGAACACCCCAAGCCACAAAAGAGAAAGAGGAAGTCCAGGTTCTTCTATATGCAGAGATGTTTCAGTGAGATCAGGAAAGCCCAGAGAGCTACACAGCATGTCATTCCAAAAGCTGCTTTTATAAGGGTCGTTAAAGAGATCTCTGATAGATTGTCTCAAGTGGTAACTGTCTCTGGTCTAAATAAGAAGTGGCAACTCTCAGCCATTCTTGCCCTGCAAGAGGCCGCAGAAGATTTTGTTATTGATTTCATGAACGACGCTTACATTGCTACCGCCCATGCTCATAGGATCACCCTTATGAATAAAGATTTCAACATCATCAGCAGAGTCAGGTATAGGTTTGACAAAGTGCTGAGGCCCTTGCCTTCCAATGATAAAAAATCTTTTGAAATCCTTAACGTTCCCCCAAAATTGTCCAGGAAAGAGAAAAAGCTAAATGTTGAGGATGTTACTTACCTTTACCCTACAAGGGGTGCCACCTAGCAGGAGGCTTTCTTGAGTGAAAAAAATCAGGAGGTGTTTGAAACTGAAGATGATGTTTACAAGAGGAAAGCCGCATCACTTGCTCCCGTCAACAGCGAGAGGATGGGCAAAGTGTATGGGCAGATTCTTGTGAATGTTTCTGCGGAACCTAAGGAGGAATATCTTAGTATATCTCCCGAGGACAAGCCCATGTTGGAAAAAAGGGATGTCCAACTATCTGACTCCGTGGTTTTTTGTTGCATAAGGTAAGGTTTATATTTTTTTTTTGCGTAAGTTAAGTCTTATAGGTTCAATTATATTTTGGATGAAATTTGTATTGAATAGCTTTTGCTATTGTCTGCAGGGCATTGGTCTCCTCTCTCACTCTCAATATCCGAAGAACCATATACATTGTTGATCCACTTCTCTCTGTGGAACTTTTTGCAAAATTTGATTCTAATATTTCACCATTTTTTCGTAGCTTCGATAGTGTGACAAATTACCACATCTTTTTCCCTTATATAGAAAGGTATTTTTCTTTTTCTGTAGAGGAAAATTTATATTCATTTGCTTTCACCCTTCTACTCACCTCTTTTATGAATTTGCAGAGGGCATTGGAGTCTCATCTACATTAATTGTCTTTCAAGGAAAATTATCTTTATGAATTCTCTCAACGGTGTTCACGGTCAAGCACGAATGTATGTTGAAAGAAAATTACTCACTTTGATTTTATTTATAAAGAATATTTTGAACTTACAAAGCTTGCTTTTGCATTGCTGGTAGACTCGTTTCTACATTTTTGGATAAAACATACGAGGATCTTGCTGATCCTCAAAGGCCTTATACTTTTCTTCTACAAGAAGTTCCATTGCAAAGCGATGTGCATTCTTGTGGATGGAGAGTTATCTCAAACATTTGCAGAACAGTGGATTCAAAGTTGTTACAAATAGAAGGAGTGAATGTAAGTTAATTTTATTTAATGTTTGTGTAACCCTTATCATGATTTCTTTTCACTAACTTATAACATTTATTCTTACAGTGTAGAGACTATTGAATCATATGTTTGGTGGATAAGGGAGAGATGCATCGAGCTGATTCTGGACAAGGCAATCACACCGTATGATCCTGACTCCCCTCTTCCTCCCAAAACTTCAATGGCCAAGGGCACAAGCAAGGGAAAGGTCAAGGGAAAGGGTAAGGACAATGGCAATGGTAAAGGCAAGGGCAAGGGCAAAGGCAATGGGACCACTGCTGCAGAGTCTAAGAAAAAAAAGAATGCCAATGCTCTCTCCTCTTAAATTTGATCCATCCCCTCTTAAGCCCCGAGAAAAGAGACTACCTGTAAAGGTGAATTTTTTTCAACAATCAAAGAAAGGCCATGTGAGAAAAAATATCTTTGAAGAAATCGATAAAGAATGAAAATAGCAAACATAAGCATACACAAGCCTTATTATTTTGGCTTTGTACACTTTTATGCAATTTTTGTACCTCATTGTGTAATGAAAAATTTCACTTGTAAATCGAATGTAATGTACATTTTATTTATACACATTCGAAAGGCAACTTGCTTCATGATAGCTTATGAAGTTCCCATTTAAAAATATCTTAAGGATAGTCTATTAAGATAAATTCCTACCAAATTTTCATTCTCAAGGCTCAAAACTCACAATTGTGGGAGACAAACAACTCGTACAAAAGAAAGAGCGCTCGCCTCTTTTACCAATTGTTACACCATTCACTTTGAACTTATATCTAGGGGATGTATTGTCTAGCAATTCCAAGGTATCCCTCACATCTTTCAGACTCCAATTGGAAGTAACATTCACCTTCTTTACTTCTTCATGCGGAAAAACGTGCACCGCAAGTTTATATGGTGTGTAATCTGTATCGGAATCCAAAGGAACCCAAATACCCAATCTTAGTTTGTATCTCCTGTAATCAAAGCCCAAAGCAAGAGTTTGGCGAGGGATACTGTAAGCCAAAGCCAAGGATTGAGGGCATGCACTGCACCTCAAGATATCACCTTTATGATCGCACTCTCTAGATTTCCAATGCGTCCCTATAGTGTTGTCCAAATCCTCTTCCGAAAAGTTTCTACTTAGCCAGGATACCTTCGTTCTTTGTAAATTTGCTGTTTTGAAGCAAGCCACGAAGATATGGAGGGGTACAAACCATGATAAACGTATTCTTCTTGAGATCCTTCCAGCTGTCATGGAATTTTTAATATCCTGAGATATTTTGAATTTGAAACTCTGCACTGTTACCTTGTCAGGAATCTCCCAGTTTAGAGATGAAAGACTTGGCAATGGAAAATCTTCGATATTCCCATACCTATCCGCTTTAGAGGGAACCACATACTGTGCATATTATATAAAAACCTTGCATTCACTATAAAAAGACACAGTTTGATCGGCATAAATAATGTCTGCCAATACCTTATGAATGGCATGGAAAGTCCCACTTAGGCTTTCCACAGGTTGCCATTCAATACTTGTTGATGGAAAGATATCTACAATGACGAACCGTTTGTTAGAACTTGCATAAATGGAAAAGAATTATATACGTTATTCAACTTATAACTTACAATGTGTTTGTTGGGGAACACGTTCGTTTGGAGGCAAGTGCATATCCTTGGCCATGTAAACATGTTGCACCTTGACAAACCAGCCTTTGGGCATAATTTTGAAGGCAATGATACGCCCCTTCCAGTGATGTTTTATATCTTCTCGTTTTCTTCTTTTCACCTTATGAGAGCCCTTGCAAGATGGCAGCATGGTAATCCAATCGTTTACAGCAAAGGTTTTGGGCTCAAAATTTCCATCTACTCCCTGGCTATAGACTGTGCAAGAGTGTATTAAACGAGAAGGGCGCCTGGAGGAATCCATGAAAAGAATGAAAGCGCAGAGAAAGAAGCTCAAAGAGGGGTGAATGAACTAAAAAGTAGCGCCAAGAACCCAAATGAGTATGTATTGGGCGCCAAAAACAATATTGAAAGATCTCCCGACTTTCAAAAAACTCATTATTAATTTCATCACATCTCAGTCATGTATTTTGTCAGATTTGTAAGTAAATAATGTCTTTGGGACTCCAAAACATGTCAGACTTTAGGGGTTTTGGCTAAAAAAGAAGAGAGAATCACGAAATGGACTCCACTATCTCTAAAAAAGAGGAGACAAGAATGCCATATTCTTGCACATATGGCGAACTCTCTTTGGCCCTTTCCTTAATCCCGTGATTAACAAAAGTGCATTTTTTGAAGTGTTTTTGGCCCTAATGTTAAGCAAGGGAATGGTAGAAATACCATGCATCAGAACCAACCTCGTCACTGCTACTGGTGGAAAATAGAGGATAAGAGATCAAGGCTTGAAGATGGGTTTTGAGGGGACAGAGGGTTGTGTCCATTTCATCAGGAGTGGCTGAAGAACGGCTATCAGAAGTAGCATCATAAGAATGATAGTGCCACGCCAATGAGGGAAAGGATCAAGTGACCATGATTGTCAAGATCCCAAAGGAGGGAAGTATTTCTTCAGGCAATATCCATTGATCAGGAAGGGATCATCAGAGGCATCAACGGTCTACACTTGGACAGAGCCATTAGGGTTGGCAGCAAGTACCTTATATGGGCCCATCCACCGCTATTGAAGCTTGCTAGGAAACTTTCCAAATCGTGAATCATAGGCTAGGACCAAATCACCTTCTTTGAACTCCTTGTGCTTGATGAAGTTGTCATGGTAAGCCTTACGTCGAGCTTGCGTGGCTTCCATGCACTGTAGAGCCATCCTGCGAGTTTCGTCCAAACATTCCAGGTGCAGGAGACGGCGTTGCAGTGAATCATCGTCCCCCAAATGCTCTTTGATAGCCACTCTCAAAGAGGGCAATTCTAGTTCAACAGGGAAAACAACTTCTATACCATACACCAACTGGAAGGGTGTTTGTCTTGTTGCTGCTTTATGGGAGGTTCTGTATGCCCAGAGGGTCTCTATAAGTCGATCGTCCCAATCAGACGATGTGCGGCAATTGCTCTTGTCAAAATCGAGCAGAGGATGCGATTGGTGACTTCGACTTGGTCATTGGCTCTGGGGTAATAAGGAGTAGACTTGCAATGGTGGATCTTATACAGTTGTGTCAACTCTTCCATGACTTTATTAATAAAATGAGTGCCTCTATCACTTACGAGCTCTAAGGGACTGCCAAAACGGGTGATGATATTCTCATACATGAATAGGGCTATACTGTCACCATCGTCCCACTTTAGGGCTTTAGCTTCACACCACTTTGTAACATAATCCGTACATACGAGGATGTACCTGTTCTGCTTCCTTTTG
This sequence comes from Lygodium microphyllum, assembly GCF_053477565.2. Classification (NCBI taxonomy): domain Eukaryota; kingdom Viridiplantae; phylum Streptophyta; class Polypodiopsida; order Schizaeales; family Lygodiaceae; genus Lygodium; species Lygodium microphyllum. Next base: position 23,483,184 of record NC_141144.1, on the reverse strand, counting down.
GTGGGAGGATTGATTGGACCTATGAAGTCGATGCTCCACTTCTCGAAAGGCTTCAAGGGAAGGATAGGTTGCAGTGGCATGGCACTTGTTTTGGTGGGTTTCCCCATTCTCTGACAAGCATCACATCTTTTACAGTGATCATAGGCATCCTCGTGAATGGTAGGCCACCAATATCCTGCTACTAGCAGAGCCTTCCTGGTTGTGGCTTCTCCTGCAAAGTGGCCTCCACACATCTCATCATGGCAATACTTCAGAACAATCCCAATCTCATCTCCTGCAACACATCTTCTGAGCACTTCATCTTTGCCTTTCTTGTACAGTGCACCACCTAGCAGGGTGTAGGGGGCTGATTCTAACATTAGCTTCTTCCTTTCCCTACTAGAAATGCTAGAAGGGTACTGTTGGGTTGCCAACAGATTGGCAATGTCTACATACTAGGGGGTTACAGTTTCGACCAAGAATAGGGAGGCATCATGGAGGTCTAGATCATCCTGCTCCTCGTTTGCAGTTTGTGGGATACGCAATAGATGATCAGCCAAAACATGGAAACGACCAGGTTTAGTAATTACCTCAAAGTCGAACTCCTGGAATAGAAGGAGCCATCTCATCATTCGTCCTTTCATGTCTACTTTATTCATCAGGAAGGACAAGACCTCATGATCCACATAAAATTCAAAGTGGGTAGATAGGAGATAGTGGCGGAACTTTTCTAGGGCAAACACCGTTGCCAAGCACTCAAGCTCTGTCACTGTATAGTTCCGTTCCCTATCAGTGACTTTTCGGCTTGCATAATAGATCGGTTGATCCAGCTTTGAGGAGCCCTTCTAGTAGAGAACTACGCCTAAGCCTTCAATTGATGCATCAGTGTGTACATGGAACTCCTTCATCCAATCAGGAGGTTGTAGAATGGGTGCCTCAATTAGACACTGCTTCAGAGTGTTGAAGGCTTTGTCACATTCTTCCGTCCAAAAAAACTCTACATCTTTCCTCAAAATCTTATGCAAGGAAGTTGCCTTTGTTGCAAAATGAGCTATGAACCTTCTGTGATCTTTTTGATCTTTGAAGGGTCTGTTGATATCCCTTGTGCAGAGACAATGTGGCCCAACAGAACTCCAGAAGAGACCCCAAAGATGCATTTGTCGAGGTTGAGGGAAATCCCATACTCCCGGCATCGGTCAAAGCATTGTTCCAGGTGTCCCCAATGTTCACGGATCAAACTATAGACACAGAAGTCATCCAAATATACCCCAATAATGTCGTGCAGATGATTTTGGAATGCAGCCATCATGACTCCCTGGAAGGTAGCAGGGGCATTGCAGAGTCCAAACGGCATCACTCGATAAGCGTAGGTCCCCCATTCTGTGGTGAAGGTTGTTTTGGATTGGTCTTCTTCTGTTATCTACACTTGGTTGTATCCGCTGAATCCATCCAAAAGGAAATAAAGCTCATGTCGTGCCACTGTGTCCAACAGTTGGTCTATGAAAGGAATTGGAAAGTGATTCCCGCCACTTTCAAGGGCGCGGCGTTTCAATGGTATGAGAGGCAAGCAGCAGGAACTTTTGGCACATGGGACGACCTGAAGTTGGCCTTCCTCACTAAATTCAGGCGTGAAGGTTTTGAAGAGCGAATGCGAGAGGAATTTATGAATCTAAGTCAGTCCTCTGGAGAAAGAGTAGAAGCTTATGTCTCACAAATGGAATCCATCCTGAAGAGATGGACTAACCATAATCTAGATGATGGCATTCAAAAGGGGGTGTTTCTCAGAGGATTACAACCAGAAGTCCGTAAGTTTGTGAAGCTGCAAAGACCAGCCACACTGCAAGCTGCAACAGAAGGTGCAAGACTGTACGATGAAGTGGAAGCTAGATTGGCAATGAATCTAGGAAGAGGAGTCCTACCTTCTCTGATGCCAAGAGTGATGTACCCACCAAATGCAGTCCCAGGGACTATTCCTTACCCCTACCAATAGATGTCCCCAGTATCACAGTACAGTGCACCAAATCCACAGTGGCCACAATCCATGCCTCAAATGATGGTTCAACCAAAACAACAATGGTCCCAATCAATTTCCCCAATGCCAAATCAGCAGCAACAGTGGAACCCTACCAACTGGAGCCAACAGCCAACAGTTCAAACAGGAGCTCTGAATCAGAACGAGAATAGAGATCCCTCTACACCAGCCCAACCTGTTTATGCAGTGATTACAGAGACTCCTCAAAACCCTACTACCAGTACCTCGGGAGGAGAAAGCTTGAAGGATTATTTATCCAACTCAGTTGCAAATATCAAAAGGGAGTTGATGGATGTGATTACAGAGCAGTTACAAACACTGAAAGTGAATACCGCTAGCATATCCAACATTATAGGAGCAGGAAGAGATGATGCGGTCAAATAATTGGTGTGGTAAGTGTCATCAAGTGGGCCATTTAGCCACTGAATGTACACAAAAACCAACCATTCCTGGAGCCTTCTATTCCTACTGTCTTAGGAAGAACCATACAGAGGATATTTGCTCTCTGAAGGAGATGCATGATAGGAGAAGGAAGGAAGAAGATGCAAGATTCAACTTGCTAGAATCCAAAATGACAACACAGGATATTGGACCCAAGCCTAGAGAGTTTGGTCCTAATTTTGGACCCACAAGATTTCCATCCCAAAGTTACAGAGGAAGACAGCCTGGCGGTGGTCAGAGATCAAAAGTAGAGTGTTACAGATACGGAGAAAAGGGACACATTTTACCAAATTGTCCAAATCTTAGAAGATCAATGGATTATAAACCCATATGCAGTTGATGCAAAGAAGAAGGCCACACCGCAAAAGACTGTCCAAGCCCAGCCCAAGTAAAAAACAGTGCTACTGATGGTTCGGCCAAGGCCCAAGAGCCTACCTCCAATTTAGTGGAATTGGAAGTTGCTGCCATCACGCGTGCAAAGAAGAAGGAACCAACTTTCCAGAAAGAAAATAATCCTCCTGCCATAACAGTGAAGTTCAATCTTCCATCAGAAGAACAGAACAGAACAGAGCCTGACAGTGCCGTACAGAGCACTACAGTGCCACAGAGAGTCACAGAGACAGGACCAGAGGTCCAGGAGATAGAAGAGGAGGAAGTGCCACAAGTGGCAGAAGAAGTTCCCATGATGCGCCTTGTTAGAAGAAATAAGGAGAATGAAAATGGGTATTGCCCCATTCCCTAACCGGTTAGAGAAGCCAGTGGATCCTATTAAGGAATACGATTTGGTCAAAGATCTAGATACCTTTAAACCAAACCTCACATTCCGACAATTATTGATGTTGTCTCCCAGTTGCCGAAAAAGATTCAAAAGTATACATACAAGAAGATGTGGATTAAGGATTGCTCCCTCAACAGCAACAAAGTCCAACAAAGCTCCAGAGACTATAAAAGAAGTGGATGTGGCTAACGCCTTCCTAGATCTGAGGACCCCAGAGACTGGCGTGTGGATAGAAGGCTGCTTCATTGCAAATGCATTGATTGATGGTGGTTCATCAGTGAACATTATGACGGATGTTAAAATAAAGGATCTAGGCCTACAAGGTGTGCAACCAACCCAATGGCTCATCAGACTGGCGGATGAGAGCAGAATCAAGCCTTTGGGTATTCTCCCATATGTGAAGACTACAGTGGCCGGAAAAGATTATTGGCTAACCTATCTGGTGGTGAAGCCAAACTCTTATGGTACATCCTATCCTCTGTTACTGGGTAGACCATGGCTTTTTGAAGCCAGAGCAAGGACGGATTGGTTCAAAGGAACCTTGACCTTGGGTAGAGGACCTAACAAAGTGGTGCTGAAGCTATATGGTGCTCAAAAAGGGCATGGATCCACCTCCTTGGAATTATCTTCTGACTCCCCTAATGAGGCTACACATGGAACATCAACAGACGAAGATGCTATCAAACAGATCCTTCCTAAGAAAACAGTGGCACGTTCCTTAACAGTGGATACTGTAAGCCAACTCCCAAAAGATGCAAAGTCCCTGTCAATGGGAGAATACTTCTTGACTGAACCAGGAATGATTTCTGAAATCACTTCTGACAGTGAGATAGAAGCATGGATGTACTGCTCTCCCTGTTACATAGCCACAGCAGAGCCAGAGACAGAGGCAAAATATGAAACAGAGAACATGTTCTTCTCTTACAAAGCTCTTACAGAGACAGAGACAGAGACAGAGGCAGAATATGAAACAGAGAACCTGTTCTTCTCTTACAGAGCTCCTATAGAGACAGAGACAGAGACAGAGCCAAAGACAGAGACAGAGACAGAGACAGAAGAGGATGGAGATGATATGGAAGAAGAAGGTTATGAAAGTGAGATGGAAGAGTCTATCCCACCTGAAGAGGATATATATGAGGAAGAGGTTCCAGAAGTATCAGAAGCAAACGAGCTCATGCTGTGGGACAGAATGGCGATGGTACCATTTGGTCTGGTAAATGGATCTTCTCATATGAAAAATCTTTATAAGAAATGGATTAAGAAGAACAAGCCGTCTTTCAGCAGTGGCTCTTGCCGTCCTCAACCATCCTTGCCAAAGAAAGGTGATGATGATGTACCATGCCAACAAGCACCGGTCCCACAAACCCAACAGGCATCACAGGGTCCTTGTTATGTGACGTTCTTGGACGTGTCATCACAAGATGAGTCTTCAAGCTAAGAGGTAACTGATTGTGAAACCAAACCCAAAACGGCTCTAATCCCATTTCAACATCTCAAGAGGCAACCTAAGTCTCCACCAAAAGAAGAAGTTGGTTCTAGTGGAACATCAGATGAGGATACCACTCCCTTGAAGGAGTCGGATCTGTACCTAGAAATAGTCCACGGGACCTTCATCCGTGAAGTAGAATGTGAAAGGCAGTTAACCTTTGTGGATGCAGATGGCACTGAATGCCACTTGAAGGTGGGTGGCAGCCTACTAGAAGAGGAGTTGTCAACCTTGTACAACTTGTTGAAAGAGAATTTGGACGTGTTTGCTTGGCCCTACAAAGACCTAAAGGGGATTGATCCCACAATATGTCAGCATCATATTGACTTGGAGCCTGATGCCAAGCCACTACGGCAAGGACAGAGGTGAATGAACCCAAATTATTCCACATTGGTGAAAGCAGAGCTGCTGAAGCTTCTGGAAGCTGAGTTCATCTATCCAGTGGCAAATAGTGAATGGGTCTCACCCATCGCGGTTGTGTGCCCGAATCTACCACAATTTGAGCACGTCTGAGATTAGGATCTTGGCACTCAACTGGGAGGTGATTGCTGCCGAAGTACACACATTGTACGTGTGATCTCACAGGCTTTCTAACGAGCTCTTGCAACCGTGCAATCTCCATTCTCATCTCTGCCATCCCTTCGTGGTGGTCTACACTCTTTCCCTTATCTTGCACGCTAGCAGTTGCTTTTTTCCTCAAGGTGGTTGATCTCTTAGGGTCCCTCTGGCTTGCACTATCTCGATTGGTAGTCCTCATGCTACATTCCCTGAGTTGATCATCTAGGGATATTGCCTCCTCGAAGACTCAAGCTAGCACGTCTCGTTGTAAGGTGGAGTTACTGGCCAAAGCCTTGTAGAGCTCCTCACTCTGAATCCCATTCATGAACACTATAGACACTGCCCTCTCAGTAGGTCGCTCATTGGTAGGGATTCTTTTGTAGAGGCTCGCACCTGAGTGACGTAATCCCTAACGTCCTCCTTCTCCCTTTGGCTGATATTCATCAACCTAACAATGAGGTTATCTGAATACCCCGTCTCCGAAAAACTCTTGATAAGGAGGCCCTTAAGGCGAGAGAAGTTTGTACGTTCTGCGTCATCCAGACTAGAGTACCATGTCCTCCCCTTGTCGCCTAAGCACTAGCCGAAGGCTTGAGCTCGCTGCGCAGGGTCAGTAAGACCGTTTGCCTCACATACTTGCTCGAACTACTGCATGAAACTGTATGGGTCAGTGATAGGTTTGTATCGAGCTAGTTGTTTTGCTACTATGGGGATTTTAGCCTGCCCTTTAGCCCCTTGTGTGACTCCCAATCCTGATAGTAGTGCGGTGGCTAGGGCAATAGCACTCTGTTCCATGGATGTATTGTCCATGAGTCACTTTGCCACTAGTTCACTCAAGGTCATGCCAGCCTCTGCTGCCCGTTCCCTCTCTACGTTCGGTCCGGACTTGGCTACCCCAGCTAGGTCTAGTACTCGTCTAGCCTCGTACATATCCACGTCTTGCTGTAGCCTTCTAGCCCTTTGATCATGATTGTAGGCAATTATGCCTTCCAACACTCTCTTGATAGCTCTTCTCTCTTCTTCCAGATTCGCTACCACTTCCTCTACAGGTCTGCCTTGGATCACAGTCTTGGTGAGTAGATCATAGTCGTGGACCAGTTCTTCAACTGAGGTTGGAAATTCTCCTAAGTCTAATTGGTTTTCCCCTTGTTCACCTCTTGATCCTGACATTGTTTCTGCTTCCAGCTCCACGAGGTTGTCAATGAATCCAATCAGCTCCGGCAGCTTCCACTCCTCTATCTTGTTGCTTCCCGTGTCTTCATGTCTTCTCCAAGTACTACTAGGAGGGCACTCAGGCACCTGTCTTAGTCCTGGGTTCTTCTCCTACTGGTGGATTTCTTAATGTTATTAGATATCTTGGTGTGTTCCTTGTTATTCGAGAGCAGCTGCGATCCTTACTCACACATTGTGCTTTAGTGTTTTCGTGGTGCTTGGTCCGAAAACAGGCTTTTCTCTTTTCTTGATGTGCAAACTTAGTGGAGCACAAGAGTGAAGTGCCGATGCAGAAAACGTTTAATGCAAAATCCACCTTGTTTCTACCCACATTCCCAGCCTAATTTGAGTTCTCAACTCGGTTCTCGGTTATTCTACGGTCTTTCCGCACCCTAAGTTCGATTAGTCTGTGAGGTTCTAATGGTCAAACTGGGTCTTGGGGTGTTCAGGGTTGCATCCTGGGGTCAGGTTTGTGGCAAGGCTAGCAAAAGATCCCTATCTTTTTCTTCTGGCAGGATGGTCCAATTCTGGGAATCGGACATCCGACTCTGGGAGTCGGACGGTCCGATTCTTGCAATCAGACCGGTCTCGTTCGACTCTAACAATCACACGGGGTTGGTCCGATTCTGGGACTCGTCTGACCATGGTGGTCTGATTATGGGAATTGGACCAGGAGGGTTGTTCTACTTTCAAAGTGGTCCCACTATGGATTGGTCCGAGTTCGGCTCCAATGGTCCGACTACGATGGTCCGATTCTAATGGACAGTTCGAGTGCCATGTGGCACGTCCGATTGGGTTGGTTCGATTCCTGCAATCAGACAAGTTTGGTCCGACTCTTTCAGTCGGACAGTCCAATTCTGGGAATCGGACGATCCATCCTCAGGACTCGGGTTGTTCGATTCTGGGAATCGGACCACTACGAGTTGGTCCGACTGCGTCGGCAGCGGGCACGATTCCGGCGCATTCGAATCCTTCTTAATGTTTGCTACATGCAATCACCACAAACTTCCCATATCTGATTAGAGCACTATTGGAAAACACCAGACTCACCTGGAGCAGCACGAATCAATGGCGTCTAGAATGGGGGTAGCATTTCCTCGTCCTGTGAACCAGAAGCTCTCTCTCTCTCTCTCTCTCTCTCTCTCTCTCTCTCAAGGCTAAATAAAGAAATGAGATTTGTCCTGGCCTCCCAAGCCTCTTAAGGTCCTTTCCCAGCACTGCAAAACCTTACAGCCAGTTCCCTATCCTTGTTTCACCCAGAAACTTGAATCTAGTCCCCTGTTTTCCTGTTTCCAGCAACAGCCAGAACCTCTGTTTTTTCTTTTCTTACCCTAATCTAACCTTAATCTAGTGTAGCCAATATGCAAAATAGAAATGCACAATAGTAGCCCTAATCTAATGCTTCCAACAAACCCAAATACTTGTTTCATTGATTAAACCCCCCTAAATCTCCTAGTTATCTCGAGCACCGGTTCAAGCTGCAAACCCTACTTCCATGCTCGATCTGATGCGCGCGGCGCTCAAGGCTTGATTCTGTCTGTCCCAGCAAACGGAGCCAAATGGAGGGGAGCTTCGCGCTCTACCCCGAGACCTACGGACCACTTATTGCTCAAGTGTCTCGAACAGAGCGGCCATGGCTACCTCTCACATAGCCGACGTGCAATGGCTATCTTACGGGTGTATTGAGCTTACCTTGATGTGCGATAGAGTACCCTCTTCTTTCTTGCACACTGGTAGCTCAAGGATCCTTGAGGCAAGCTCAAGCAACCTCAATCCCTCTCCCATGAGCTTCATCCTCCATAGCCATGCGCGAGACAAGAGAAGAGAAGAGAGGAGGAGAAGATGAAGAGAGAAGATGGAGAGCTTCTTCTCCAAGATCCCTCACTCTCACACAATCACTCCCTCACTCCCTCACACTCTCTTAATCCCTCTCTCAAGCACAAGCAAGAAGGCAAGAAATAAGAGAAGAAGAAGAATAAGCTTTGGCCACACACAAGAGTGAGCTTCCCATTCACTTTTCAACTTTATATACATGCCCTCTTTTTCATGGGTGGTCATCCCTCTTTTTTACATGGCCGGCCATTAGCCTAGGCCCATTTCTCATTTCCCACCATTCTAGTCTATCCTATCCCCAACTAATGCATAAAATTTGCACAGGAGTGAGCCTGGTGCTCTCTTACAAGGTTTTGGAAGTGTTTTCACACTTAATGGTGCGCTTTTCATTCTTTTACTATCCTTGGGTGACTCTAAGACTTCTTGAGGGTCATGCCCATGCATTTAATTTTTTACAGGGTCTAGTTGCTAGTTAAGGCGCCTTTTCCTACTTTCCTTTTATGTTTTCCATTTTCCACTCTCTGCACTGCGGTAAACAGGAGTCTTCCAACTGGAGAAAACCCTCATCATAGCCATGCAATAATGCCAAATATTTGAACTCAAGCAAGAAATGAAAGCAAAAGAGGACATGGAAGAAAGCTACAAACAACGGCTTGAGGACGATAATCAAGAACTTGTGCAAATGCAGAGAGAATACAAGCTCCTCTTGACGCAATATAAGGAACTAGAGGCAAAAACCGCCACCACTGAGCAGATGATGGAGGAACTAAACGCCAAAGAAGAGAAGACAAGACAAGACAGGGAGCAATAACGAAAAGAGATCGAGTCCATGATCGATAAACTACACCTCGGGAGGAAATAGCAAGAGAACATGAGCAAAGAACTTAGAGCCCATGAGCAGAAGCTCGTAACCTAGCACAAAAGCAGGGGGAGAGAATGGAAGGAATGAGCAAAAGGGCCGAGGAATGGGCCACGCAGAACAAGAAACTGGTAAAGGCATTGGTGCGGCGCCTTGCCTTGGTGGAGAAAAAAAAAATCTTGGCAAAAAGCCAAACGGACGTCGCTCAGATAGCCTTCACTACTGAGCAATAGGCCTTCGTCAATACACTACTGGACACAACCCAACTGGAGGAAAAGGAGTCGTTGGAGGTGGTGCAGAAGAAACTAAGCATCGCATACAAAGCCCTACATGCGGAGTTACAGATGCCACCCCAACCTGTGGAGGTTAGGTTGGGCTTAGAATAACAACAAAAGTACCTGCTATTGGCAAGCCTAACCCCCCAGGAGGCGGATGCACTTGGCTTTGAGGAAGGGACGCAGCTAGACGACTGGCAGGGGGAGGACACTGACATTGAATTTGTCATAAGAAGAACCAGTGAAGAAATAATCCCACCACCCCCTCGCCGCACAATCAGGAATAGCAACAACTCGACCCACCCCTGGACAGATAAACCACGCTCAAGGAGCAACATATAAAATTGGTGGAAGAAGCCAGAAGGAAACTGCAAGCCAAGCCAATCATGCGGCCATCCGCATCTCTCCCACCATGCCCCAATGACCTCCCAACGCAATTCCACGCGGAGCTGGTGATCTGTGAACGGCAGGAAATCAAAAATGACCCTTTTTCTTTCAATTTCCTTATGCCCAACAGCCTGAGAAGGGTCCTGCTGATTAAAGTAATGGAGGAGGTGATCGCAGCTGGCAGTCGACTGGGCCAAAAATGGCTGGAAGACAAGGCAAAGACCCCTACTCTGTGGGGTATGGAGGAAGCAAAGTTTTGGCAAGACAAAGTGTTCGAGATACCACACACTATAAGGGGTTAAAACTACTAACCTCTCTGGAGAAGGCAAATATGCGATATTAACATGCTCGCCTAGATGCCATTTTGCAACACCCTACCGTATGAGAGGAATGACCCCACATTCATGGCGTATCCTCGTAGGGTAGGTGTGGATTTTGTTGCCACCCTCCATGGGTGCCATGAGTTCCCCATCATCTACAATTCCAATGCCACCTCCTTCTAGAATGCCCTCCTTTTTTATTTAGGAAGCCTAACTAACTCCATGACGTGCTTTCTCGCAGACTTCTCCTCCTGTCCAGATCCTGCCTTTATAACTACATATAATTACCTTAGGCTTCTTAAGCTATTACTCAAGCAAGATCTGACACCGCAGGAGAATGGCTTGCCCCCCCTCTTTTGATCCCAATTCTATTGATAGCTACGCTATGGCACGCTTAATGATGAGAGCTAGCCTACTTTCCTCCTTTTGCCTAGCTCTCCTATAGGACATGAGTGACAGCCAATTTACTAGGTGTAATCACCCCTTCCTCTCCACCACCTCTCTCCACGTCCACATGAACCTGAAAGGGTACATGCAAAGCCACCAATTTTTGTGCAAATCCATCTGCCCTCCTTCCCCTCATTCAGATGAAGAGGATTAGGCCTGGCTGTCAGTCATTCCACTACTGACAAAAAAAAAAAGACATTGACTGGACAACACCACCCACTTGTAGAAGCACTTACCACTACATAAAGCATGATCATTGCACCTAGGAGTTCTTAAATTAGGTGTGTCTGGTGGCTTCGGACGGCCGTCTCTACTCCCAACCCCCTAGCCTTTTTACTCCCCCACTTCACGCTTAGGGCACATCAAGGGAAGGACATACCTAGGGAGGTAACACTCACCTATGGTTAGACATGTCACTCTAAGCCACTTGCACCGCACCCCCCTTGGCACAAATGGGGTCCTCAAGTGTGGGACATTTCCTAGGCTTGCCTGCAGTTAGACCCACCTCCCCATTCCTCTAGCACGAGCACAATGCACTAACACGTTGAGGTAAGCACTCCCCTTAGGAACAGCACCACACTTTCTCCTTTCAAACATCAGAGAGCAACAAACCACCGACTTCGAAGGCCCCGTCAACCATGCAATACCCGTTTGGATCCTTCCACAAAAAATCCACAACTCCTACAAGCACCTAAGTCTCCAAGTGGCCCTCACCATTGCACCACTTGGCCAATTGCCCGCCAACCTACAACAACACAAAAGTGCCATGGGATTGGCACCTAGCTAGGAGGGGCTAATGTTAACGCCAAATCGAGATGGCCCCAGGTCAAGATGGTGGAAAAAGGAAGAAAAAAGCAGAAAAAAAACATGGAAAAAGAGCAAAGACACACAGGTAACCTCCAAAACCAAGCCGGGGAAAAAAGTGCAACTTTAAATGAAGGGCACCTCAAAAAAACTGGAAAAACTCTTGTAAAAGAGTGCCACTCTCCCTCCTATGCCAATTGTAAAATACTAGACGGGTGTAGGCTAGAGGCATAAGGCTAGAAGAGGGAAATGGCAAAAAAGACATTGCCACAAGGGCCAGTCATGTAAAAAAGGGATGGGTGCCCATGGGATTTTAGGGTTTGTATACATAAAGTTCAAAAAGTGAATGAGAGCTCATTCTTTTGGTGTGTGGCAACAAGAGTATTCTTCTTCCTCTTCTCTTCTCCTCATCTTCTTGCTTGTGTGTACTCTTGAGGGAGGGAGTGTGAGAGTGTGAGAGTGTGAGTGTGTGAGTGTGAGGGATCAAGAGGGTGAAGCTCTTCACCATCTCCTGTTCTCTTCTTCTCTTCTCTTCTCTTTTCTTGTGCACGCGACTATGGAGGATGGAGCTTGGAGATGGAGGAGGCTTGAGGATGCTTGAGCTCGCATCTAGGATCGTGGAGCTACCGGGGTGTGTGAGAGAGGAGGCAACTCGTGTCGGCATCAAGGTAAGCTCACTACACTCATAGGATCGACGGTGCATCAGCTTGTTGAGAGATAGCCATTAGAGCTCGCTTGAAACACTTGAAACAATAAGTGGTCTGTGGGTCTTGGCGGTTGAGCGAAGGCTCCCACACCAAGCATTATGACATCATTATTATATAAGATGAACTAGGGTCAATGCTAGTGAAGGTACCGACTATCAAACTCCTAATGCCCCCCTTACTCTATGTCAACAACTGTGTCTTTATTCCTACCACCATAAACACATGCTCCAACGTTCATACTTTGATGGAAAAAATGCAAATCACATGAAGGACATTCTCTCATGGCATTAAAAGTAGCCTCAAAGAACACGACAACCAAGTGCAAGGAGAATCCTAACAATGAGCATATATGCAAGGAGAAATCTTGACAATGAGGCTAGTTTGAGTCCCTAGGCAGCTCTTGGACTGATTTGATTAATGGAGAACACCAGTAGGGTTGGTTTGAATCCCTAGGCAAGCTGGTTTGAATCCTTGGGTAGATTTTGGATTGATTTGATTAATGGAGATCACTACTGGTTATAATCCTAACCTATTTAGATGTAGAAAGTTGTGTTCTAGAATTTGATACTTCGGGATTTGAAAAATCAATCAACAAATGGGCAATCAAGGTAGAGTATCTTCATATCCAAGGGATCTAGAGATACTGTGTAAGATCAGCTTGGGACCTCGAATCTAGGGTTAATAGACATTATACACATAACATGAGAGGTTGGAGAATAGTGAAAGCTCAAATCACTAGTTCCAACAATTCATTTGCTACATTGTTATCTCCTTTTCCAGATGTCCAATTAATGGAGCTTCTGCATCCAGCAAAATCTACAACTCCTATTCTCTACTTCCTTTAGTACATCATGGGGTAGGATATCCCTCAACTGTGGCAACAACTTGATCTTTCAAAGCCCTCAACAAGCCAACAATGTTGCATCAAAGCTAGAAACTGACACATTGCTCTTCATATGGACCAGGTTCATATTTTTTTATGTGATTAAGCTTGGCAGTTGCTATAAGGCTTCTCCTTTTGTTGTTGCTGTGGCTCTCAGCTTTCTCAATCTACACTTGAATTAAAACACTAATTGTCAGGTCCTGTCATCTTCATACACTTGAATCAAAATACCAACTGGTTATCAGAATAGGTAGAGAAGATGTGCTCTTTCTTCGTCTGAAATGCCATATCACATAGGATGTCAATGATGTTTGCTCTAAGGATTCCAAGGTACATTAGCTTTGTTGCATCTATAGGAGCCATGCAATGTGAACTCCAGATGATGATAAACCTAGTATGATTTTGAGGAAAGCATTTGTAGCTCTACTAATTATATGTGTAGAGATGGAGAAGTTAAATATTTTGGACACCTATTTCACAAAATGATGAATCTTCATAACAACTTGCTCTTTTGACAAAATTTCACCTCGGATTGTAGGGTTGACCTCTCTCAACAGAGCTGTAGGGTTTCATGCACTTGCATTTAGAAGTGTGAAAGAAACTTCCCTTAAGGAGAGTTGTTGCTACCCTATGAAGAATTTAAAGCCAAATCTTTTGTGCATATTGTTGTCTTGTTGTCCTCTGTACTAGACTAGGATTTAAAAGTGAAAATGATGCTATCAACCACATTATGTATTTGCCCTAAAAAATAGTTATAATTTTGCATGAAATGATAAGAAGAATCAAGATAGAGCATGTATTTTGGCCATGGATTCCCTAGAAGAGAGAGATGTTGATGAATCCACCATGAAAGTCTAAAAGAAGAAGGAACAAGAAGCTTTCTTTCAAAAGCAACCAGGACTAGTCTCTCTTTTTGCTCCAACTAATTCCTTTTTAACCAAACTAGCTACTAAAAAAGCCTAGAATTAAGTGACGACCTACTATTTTGTCCTTCCACCACCATATCTCTCCCAAAGATCTCTTCATTTAGTCTTTTTCCAACTCTAGATGTCCTATAAGCCACTACTAGTCACTCTCCATGTCTTGTATCTATAGCTTGTCTGAAATTGATTTTATGATGAAAATTGAGACTGAATATGAAGAAAAGAGGATAAAAAATGGATCATAGACAAATGCTCTAATACCACTTGTCATGAAGGACCTAAGAGGAGAGAAAAGACTGCAGGAAAGAGAGAAAAAGAGTGTAGAGGAGAGAGAGAAAGTCTAGACGAGGAGAGAAAAATACTAGAAATGGAGAGAGAAAGACAAGGAAGAAGAAAAGAGATGGTTGGAAGCCATGTAAGGACAATAGGAGCTAGAAAGAGAAGAATGACTAAGTTGTATTCTTGTGTAAAAAAATTATTTGAATAATAATACCTTTCTCAATATTGAAGGCCTATGGTAAAAAATCATAATTTAGATCATGAACATTAGTAGAGAATGAACCTTTGAAAACTAGCTTATTTCTATGTAACCAAATTTTCCAAATAAAACATCCATATTGCGGTGGGTAGGCCATTGCCTTCCCCTCATAATATTTCTTTCCAACTTAGCTTCGAAGGGTGAAAATATTTGATCACTACAAGATAGAATTGAATAAATCCTTATTGTACTTGTAGTTCATAAACAAATGAGAGAGTGTTCCAATTTCTAATTTACAACTTGGTCAACGACCATCACAAATGCGAAGGATAACATATTTAGAGTATAACTTATCTTGTCGAGTGCTACCAATATATGTTTTCTACCTCTTATCTTAGTGGAATATTTAGAGTACTACTTCTTTTGTTAAGCACTATCAATATATGTTTCTCAGGATTCTAGATATACCACTAAGATTATAGGATCCTTGGCAATTCTTCTTTGTATCGCAATTATCAATTAAATTTTGCCTACTACCTAATTGAGAGCCTAATTTAACCAACATGGAATGTGATTAAGTGGTGTGATTAGCATGATTTTGAAAGGGTAACTAAGTCCATTATAAACCCTACACAAGCTATCCTAGGTTCACATCAATCCCTTTTTTATGGTTGTTCGTAAACTCCTTGTTAGAGCCAAATCATTGTTCATGAAAAACATATTTGGTAGTAGATATAGAAACCTCAACTCAAAATTTTGGAGAGATATTTGAATCAAGCCTATTTACCATTCTTATAAATAAAAATTTTCAAGGATTCAAGGTTTTAAACCTTCTTCTTTAAACTTTGAGTGTAGTTTGAAATTTTCACAATTCACTTTACATTAAACCTTGATTTTTCGTGAACAGTGAGCCACCTAGAAAGCTATGGATGAGGCATCTATGCTAACTTTGCTGATGCTGTAAATATTTGTTTTTGAAACGATTAATTTATCATCCATGATGAAGGGTCATCTTGGAGAAATGTCAGGCACACAAACACACACACACACACACACACACTCTCTCTCTCTCTCTCTCTCTCTCTCTCTCTAAGACTATGTTTTATCTTTTGCTATTAGAGGGTCCTTAGAGGTGGGGAGTTAGCTTGACCCTCTTGCTAGTACTTGTGAGCCTTATGGGAGGTTGGGTTGTTTCCTAGGTACTTATTTGGCTGGGCTAGGATCTCATTTGGGTCATCTCATGATTGTTTGACAGTAAAGCTAGTTGGCTCATGGATCCATGGTGTGGCAATGAGTGTCAATGTTTTTATGATTGATCATTGTGTGTTATCAAGTTGGTGTGCTTTAAGGTTGTGTATGACGTTGACATGTTTTGCTTGTAGATTTGACAAGCAGGGTCGTTCTATCCCATGATCACCAATGAAAGACATATTTAAAGGTATAATTTATGGAATTCAAAGGTGTTTTAACTAGATCCGCAAGGCGTGTTTGGTGGAAATTAAAGAGGTAAAACTTAAAAGTGGTTTGTGATTCAAAGTTTCTAAGGTACAATTCATGGGGAAACCTAAAGGAAAATGTGCAACAAAGGTCAAATATAGTGTGGTTGGAAATCTTAACAATGGCTAGTATTTAATGATGTATTTTTGTACACCAAAGGTTGTTAAAGCATTTTAATTTGAGAGGAAACACGGTAGGAGGACATGCTTTTGGCCAAAAAAGAGGTTGAAACTCAAGTGGACATGCCAATTTGAAGGGACACTTGGCCAAATGTTGAAAAATGTATGATTTTTAGGAATAACAAATCATGGTGAGAGGAGATGAAGAAAAAGCATGTAGAAAACTCACATCATGAAGTACCCTATTTTCTTAAGCACTTCCTAGGTGATGCTTATGGTAGCATAAATGGTGCCTACCCATCATGGACTTCAAGATGATATCCTCTTTGTGATGATTTGATCATTATGAAATTTAAAAAATTAGTAGTCCTCTCTCCCTGTTTTAGTCTTTCTCTATAGTACTCTCTCTACTCCTCTACATACATAATGTTTATTTCTATGAGAGAAGGGGATGGGAGTGTGAGTGGGAGAGGTGAATACTATGTAGCAAGAGGCATCCAAGCATGGTGCTAGAGCACATGGGAGTTTTAACATCAAATTTTTTCAATCATTTAGTATTCACCTTATGCATTTAGACATCCCTTCATGTACACTGTGATATAGCACTTTTTTTAATCTTGACTGAGTCTCTCTGAGGGAGTCCAAGCCATCTAAGTGCGGGGGTCTAAGGGGATTGAAGTGAGGTTGAGAGGACAAAGTATCACATTTTCTAAAACAAAACAAGGGCTGGTAGGTCAAATCCCTAACTAGTATAGAATGCTCATTTATTAAAGGCCATAAGACTCCATTGGGTAGGGAGGTACCAAAGTGACATACTTGTAATGTATTAGATACCAATATGTTGGGGCACTTCATCTTGGAGTTTGAGATACACAATTAGGTAGTCGACTACAAAATGTTGTGTATTAGTGTGAGATGAAGTTGCTAACCTACCTACTAGCTACTCATGGCCGCAAGACCATTGGGGTTGGGTGTTTGAGGTCCAAGAGTGTGCTTTGAGTGAGAGAGCCACTATCAAGCTCATTTTAGGTTCCAACCATTACGCTCTATATCAAGATTGGAGTTAGAGCCCTACTTTTTGAAGATGACTATGCAAAGTTTTTCATGTGGAAGTGATGAAGTAGGGGTCCCTTCCCTAGTTTGGTTATGAGTGGTTATGGTTAATTGGCTACATCAAGTTTTTCTTTACTACCAATTTTTCTCCCTTTACTAATTATAAAGATATTATATGCTAATGGTGGGTCTTTTTTAAACTTGTTCATGGGGATGTTTCACTCTTTAGCATGGACAAGATGATGAACCAAGAACTAAGCCAAAAATAAACCATGATATTCTTCGTCTACATCAACTAAAACTCTCCAAGTCACTTCATTTTTGATTGAAACTAACATATATATGTAATTGGCTCATAATTATAAAGCCATCTCTCAAGGTTGTATCAAATATTTGAAGGCTTAGACCTTTGCTATGCATCCTTTGGAATTGGGAAATTAAAAGGTCTGACTATTTGGCTATGTAGTGTGATGGAAGGGTGTGCATCTATTTCTCTCTCTCCATCATCTTGACCCATAACCTACACACATATTGGTGGCTCAAATCTCTCTCTCTCTCTCTTCATGGAGGATGAAGATTTTAGTGATGAAAGTGAGCATTTAGGCTTCTCCTCGATCAATTGTTATGGGGCCTTCATGGCATGATCTGGATAGTAGATGATAGGTAGCCCATAGCTAGCACAATCAATTTGTTGATAATGAGGATGATGATGGAGATTATAATAGTGATTATAATGTTCTTACTGTTATTGTTGTTAAGAAAGATGATGATGATTGTGATGGGCAGCTTTGATAATGGGATTAGGAGATATAATCTGGCCAATGTGAGATGAATAATAGGCGGTAATAATTTGGATAGTTTGTGTTGACAAAGATGATGATGCTTGTGATAGCATTTCTTGATGAAGGGGGCTTAGTAACAATGGGCAAACTCCTTGATTATGGTGAGGATGTGCACCGAGTTGTGTTTCTCAAGCATGGAAGCAACCAAGGCATGAGCTTCTTTTCTGCGGTTCTCCTTTTGTAGTTGCTTCTTCTCAGAGATGTTAGAATGCTTCGTAGTCTAAATAGCAATACCTTTGTCAGTATTGGAGGCCTACATTACAAAATCATAATTTAGATCATGAACATTAGTAGAGAATGAACCTTTGAAAACTAGATTATTTCTCTGTAACCAATTCGTCCAAAGGAAATATCCATATTGTGGTGGGTAGGCCATTGGATTTCCCTAAGAAGATTTATTTCCAACTTAGCTTGGAAAGGCGAAAATCTTTGAGCACTACAAGACAGAATTGAATAAATTCTTATTGTACTTGTAGTGCATAAACAAATGAGATAGTGTTCCAACTTTTGATTTACAAATTGGGCAACTGCCATCACAAATGCGAAGGATAATATAATCTTAGCAGTATATTTAGAGTATAACTTATCTCGTTGAGTGCTACAATATATGTTTTCTACCTCTTATCTTAGTGGTATATTTAGAGTACTACTTGTCTCGTCAAGCACTATGAATATATATTTCCAAGGATTTTAGATATACCACTAAGATTATAGGATCCTTGGCAATTCTTGTTTGTATCCCAATTATCTATTAGATTTGACTACTACCTAATTGAGAGCCTAATTTAACCATCATGGAATGCGATTAAGTGGCGTGATTAGCATGATTTCGAAAGGGTAGCGTGTGCGACACTCTTCGGATCGATCATGAACGCGTTCTGGCTCTTACGACTCACGAGTCCGAGGAAAGGGCTCTCTCTCTCTCTCTCTCTCTCTCTCTCTCTCTCACAGCGTGCGCGACACACTTCAGATCGGTTATAAATTTCCATTCGAATACCCGCCCTGCACAACATCCATCTTCCTTTTGCGTCCATTTGATCAAAATAACATTGCCCAACCATACACATATACCTGGCTTCAATAACCTCCACAGATAGGAGCTTCAGCCACATAGATTTCAGCCGCGCCATCAGCTCATCTGAAGGAGCTTCGCCTGCAATTAATTAGCCATGGCATTTGGCTGCTTTGGCTGCAAGTCCGCAGACGTCGTTCCCGCAGCCACTAACAGCCAAGCGATGGCAGATGGCCGTGGCCATTCTGTGCTGAATGTGAAGAGCCAGGGTGATATTGCTGACCTGAATAACAGGGCCCACGATATCAAGAAGAAGAAGGAAGAGAAGAAGACCGACAGCCGCAGCCGCAGCATGAACAGTATGGAGCTGGAGCAGACAGGCGGTCTCGGCTCCAGATATTTCCACATGGGCCTCCGCCCATCCCCTTTGTAGCCCTTCGCCGCAGCATCGTCGTTCATCATGTGAAGAACCAACTGCGCCAATATATCTATATCATCATCATCATCATCATCATATGAAGAACAATATGCACCATATCTACTGATGGATGAGGATGAAGGCTCGAGACGAAGGCTGTGGGAATCGCAGCTAACAAGCAGGATTAGCTACTTGCAGGCCCCAGCCCTCTTCCTTTTGAAAGGAACGATGATTGATGATGTACCGAGTCTTGAGACATGAATATCAACATCATGTGGCTTCTATTTTAATCATGACACCTTGTCTAGCAGGGAAATCTGACCTTCAAATTGATGATGAAGCATGTCATGTTGGTGGCTGAGAAGTTAGGACGTTTTGGATGGAAATCTCCAACATCGATCGTTCCTTTTAGTGAGTGAGTGTTGATGCTTAGTGCTTTATGGGAAGCTTCGGAGTTCTAATAGAAGTGGGATCTTTGAGGTTCTCCCTTTTCATCCTTTTCCAGTACAAAATATTGGTTGTACTATTTATTCAATTTGGTGTCATCCTCACAAGAGGTATTCAGTCAGCTATTAGAATTAAGATTTGTGTAGTGTTGTACTATTATTTCACCGATCATTTGAAAAGAAAATATAGATAAGAGAAATAGTGTATTCTTGTTGTAAGGGTGGAAATGTCTTTAGAAATACATGTGTTGACACTTTTGAGGCCTTATAAGTATGTGAGTACCGTATGACTTAAGTTTTTTTAAAGATTTTCCCTAAATGATTATTTGGGGAAGTAAAGTATATTCTTATTGTAAGGGCGGAAATGTCTTTACAAATACATGTGTTGACACTTTTGAGGCCTTATAAGTATGTGAGTAGGTATGACTTATTTTTTTTTCAAGATTTTTCCTAAAGGATTATTTGCGGAAGTAAAGGAAGATGTCTCATGCCAATTGTTTAACACTCAATGCTTACTAGTATCACATACTTTCTTTTTTTGAAATGTGACCTTGATTTCCATTAAAAGTAAAATGTATGACCTTGGAAAATGGAATTGAGCTCTAGGAGATCTTTGGAGCTAAACTGAAATGATTTCTCCTTGTTTTCCAATCATCAAATAAACAACCTAACCCAAAATACTTACTTGTTTTGAAGATCAAAATATCCAAACTTCCTACCTATCTCAAGCTCTATTTCATGGATGAATCCCTTACTTCGATGCTCGATATGAGGTGCGCAAGCGCTCAAGCATGAATTCGTTGGTCCCAACAATGGAACCAAAATGTGGAAGCTTTTGCTCAACCGCCAAGACCCATGGACCGCTTATTGTTTCAAGCATTCCAAGCGAGCTCTAATGGCTACCTCTCACATAGCCGACGTGTCGTCGATCCTACAAGTGTAGTGAGCCAATAGAATCCATGGCTTCCCTTTGAACAACAAGGTGTTTCTACCTTCCCAAATCTTCATGAGTTTAGCTCCCCTTATGACTTCCCAAACCTCAAAAAAGATAGGTGTCAATTGACATTTTTGCCTAAGGCGATTTTCTAAGTTATAACATCATGCAATTATGTCATGACTAACATGTCTTGAAGCTTTACCAAAAATCTACACAACATCTAACAAGACCAAACGAGCTAAAATATTGTCATGAAGGGACCTAAGGGAAGGGAGAGAAAAGACTCCACAAACAAGAGAAGAAGAGTGCAGAGGAAAGAGAAAATCTAGATGAGGAGAGAGAAAGACAAGAAAGAAGAAGAGAGATGGTCGGTAGTCATAAAAGGATAGGAAGAGCTAGAGAGTTGAAGGAAAAAGTTGTATTATTGTGTGAAAATGTGATGTGGTGCCTATGTCCTTTGCCCTTCTTATGTGCCCCTTATTCAGTTCTTTACATTCTTTCCATCAAGGGACTTGAAAGGAGAGAGAAGACTGTAGGAAAGAGAGAAGAAGAGTGCAAAGGAGAGAGAAATTCTAGATGAGGAGAGAGAAAGACTAGAAACAAAGAGAGAAATACAAAAAAGGAGAGAGATGGTAGTAGCCATGAAAGGACAGCAAGAGCTACATAGGTGAAGGACAAAGTTGTATCTTTGTGTAAAAATGTGATGTTGTGCCTATGCTCTTTGCCCTTTTTATATGCCTCGAATTCAGCTCTTTACATTCCATCCCCACTCAGATGTTTTTGTCCTCAAAAATAAAAAATGGAACCTTTTTACAATTTTCCAAGTGGAAAGGGGCAAAGTACTTTGTATGGACTGAAAATAAATTGCCTAATCTTCAAGGATTCACTAAATAAATACAACTAGAGGGATGATAATCAAGTAAAAGTATTGATACCCATTTGTTAAAAATGAAATATTGGATGAAAATGTTATCATCAAGAGCTCCTCCCAGATAGAGACACTGTGCTATCCACTGCATACCTTACCGTACTACATTTGTAATAACTTTGGATTGGCTAATCTGAATCAAACATTCTATAGCTCTAGATGAAGATCTCTTTAAGTACTTTCAATATATATGACTCAAACACCTCTGACATTAATTCAATGTTAAATCTAGCCCAAAACAAAGAGATATTCTGTAGTACTGAAACAAAGCCTACTAGTTAGCTTGATATTGTCTCAAAATTTTTGAAGGTAACAATATCATTCCCAAAGTAATGCTGGTCCACATAGAGAGCTAAGGCCAACCCTTAGTCTCTTAGGTCAAAAGAAAAAGTGGCATCCCATCCATGCATTAAAGTCATGACCACCAAGGCATAGGTATCATCATCCATGAAGTAATCTGCATATACTTGTGAATGCAAAAAATCATAAGTAACTCAGTGAAGTAGAAACCCATGGTCATGGTCTTTCTTATCAGAAACTTCATAGATTGCAAATTTAAACCCTTTATCTTCCTCTTGATCAGCATCGAAATTTTTCTTAGCATGACTATCTCCATCCTCTTTATCTCAATATTCAAATACTAATAATATCCTTGCATTCTTTGCCTTGCATATGCCTTTGTGATTGGACATCAGTTCAACACATCTATAACATAATATATGAGCATACAATTCTTTGATCTAATCATTGGTTAAATGTCAAACTCTATTGGTTGTAGACACAAATGTGCCCACATTATCACTATGTAGATCAACAATGGAATAGTCATACTACTGTCCATGATACTAAGCATGTTGCTAAGAAATAAATGAATGCTACTCACATAGACAATGTTGCCCATAAGAGAGTGATTGTCAATACTCACTATCGTACAAAATAAGCAATGGTTTCAATAAGTCTTGTTGAACTGCTGCATTAGCCATAGCAATCATTGCAATGTCTTGTACATGTGACAAACCCTCTTGCAAAACAACATTACCATAAAGATTTATGAGAGATGCCAACATGCATAGTTGTACCAACAACTAATCCATATGAGATGTCAAGTGTTGTTCTATTCGGACTATATCTACCACTTTAAATGCCATCATGGTTGCATCAAATTCCATAAGTGCACATGCCAATACATCAATCAAGCTAGCCATATGATCAACTCACTTGTTACTAAATTCCATTTCTTGAATAATAGTCATCATATTGCTATTGGATGCAATTTTTCCCCTATAGAACATTTTAGAGTCAAGATTGCCTCACTGAAAATCATGGTTACAAATGTTGCCATGACCATCTTTATACAAGGATTGACCCATAGTATCTATTCCTATTGGAGATTGACTCAATGATTTATGACTTTTTCCAAGATCCCTTAGATTGCCCACGTCTCTCAAGAGGTGTTCCTATGCTCCAAATTCATTGCTACTTACAAGATCCAACATTCCCAAACAAAGAACTACCTACTTCATAGCTAACTTGTTGTTGAAACGGTGAGCCATTATAAACTTTTCATATCCTGCTTATCAATATTATTTGAGCTTTGTTGTAAGTTGTATTGGATGGGTCTAAGAGTTTCTTCCAAATTGTGATCTCACTATATATAATTGCTCATCTTAAATGCTTCTAATGCCATGAAGGCCTCCTATCAGCAATAGCAACATTTGTGTGATCATTGCAAACTATTGTTGCTCAGATTTTCCAAGAACTTGTTGCTAGTACAATAAATGTTTAGAAGAATGGTATTGTTGCTCTTGTTCTAGTCTAAGATGAGATTCTTGAGGTTTAAAGAGCTATTGCTGGCAAGAGGAGTTTCTACTCTTACTGTAGCTCTTACCCCTACCACTATTCATGCCACAACCAACTGTGAGTATGGTATTACTGTAGACAGAGTTCTAGCATTGATATAGGTAGTTTCACCAACATGAGAAGAAAATGTTGACCAATTAGATGTTATTAATTTGGAGGCATGTGTAGCTATCTTCTAGAAAGATATTATTGCTCATGTTCAAGATGTTGTGCTAGTTGCCTACTATTGACTATTGATGCTAATCTTATATATAGGACCAAATCTTTTTAATGCTTCATGAATCCAATATTTGTAGAATAGCCAATACCATCATAGCTAGACTTGACAAGAGGAGGATGCTATTGATGGTGCTACTCAAAATCTACTCATGAAGGGCAACTGCAAGATCATTGTGACCTCTTGACTCAATTTGGGAGTGATATGTTTCTAGTTTTAATTTAGGTCTATGGGTCTAGTGTAAACCCTCCATATCTTGAATTTGCCAAATAGGTTGCTATCTCTAGTTCTCTACATCAATGTATTAATCAAGCTCTATATAAATGTGTGCTTGCCTCTACATCAATCATGCTTTTCTTGGTAGGGATAATGATGCCACTTGAATGTTTTACCAAACATTAGAATCCGAGGAGCAACTTTGTTGGCCCTTATTGAAAGACCGCTGGTTGGAAATAGCAGTAAAAGAATACAATAGCTATTGTGGCTTGTTGGATGGCCCCTTGTCAGATTAAGCATTAGATCATGCTCATGGAGTCCAAATACTAATGACTTACTTTCCTAGAATAGATGGAGTTCCCAATACTATTTCTTGCATCCAAGCATATGCATGTAGAAGATTCAACAACTTTGTCATATAGCTCTACCAATGCATCACTTGCAAAGGATAATAACCTTGAAATTGTTGATTTAGTTTGTTGAGGATTATAAGACTATTAAAACCAATCTTCTATACCAAAAATTTTCCTGTGAGACCACACATGCCCCTAACACATAAGAAAAATGAAAGAAAGTGATCCTACAATACATGATCCTTACAAACAATGGCTCATGCACTTAGAAATCTTCCTATGAGACCATACATGCCCTTGACACATCAGAAAAATGAAAGAAATTGATCCTACAATACACTAGCCTTAGAAACAGTGGCTCATGCACTCTACAGCCTAGTCAGATCTTTTGCTTGAAGTTCCCCATAGATTGTATGGTATCATTAGATAATCCTCTCACTACAACAACCAAATCTACTCCCTTCAACACCCTTTAGAGAAAAGGGGGATATTCACAAATCCAATGCTTTTCTAGATAAAGTGAAACTCTAAGAGTCTAATCCTTTTGCCTTCCCCACATTAGTGCTATTTCCACTCTCTACTTCTTCACTAGTTTCTTCTAGTAACATGGAAAATTTGATGTGAAAAATCATCCATCCAGCAACCACTGCTACTAAGCCTTCCGCACATTAGTGCTATTGCCACTCTCTACTTCTTCACTAGTTTCTTCTAGTAACATGGAAAATTTGATGTGAAAAATCATCCATCCAGCAACCACTGCTACTAATCTATCGTCTAAATGTTTTTCTTTTGATGCAGGTCAATGATCCTTTACTCCCAGCCTCCACATGTCAATTCGAGCTATTGAGTGGTGCAAAAGAGCAACAATCCTCCTTCTCATTTTCAAAATTGTTTGAAGTAGATTCCTCCCTTGAACAATCTAGCAATCATGACATTACTCCCATCTTGCTTTGCAATCTGGTGAAATATTGATGTGCATTCATTCCATTATTGAATTCATAAAATGTTACCATCATGGCATCTTGATAGAGTTTGTTAGCTAGAAAGCTTTGATGCAAGTCAATAAGCCTTTACTCCCAACCTCCACAAGCCAATTGAAGCCTTTATTCCATCTTTCTAAGCAATAGGAAATAGTTTTCTCTCTCAAATGAAGTCACATTTAGACTCTAGTGCATGTTTGAAAAATTATAGACCTCTCTAACCTTGTAAATAACATGATGTGACCTATCGTATGGCTATTTTGGAGGCATATAATCTTGATGGAGCTGTACTCTCCCCATCAAAATAGTATTAGATGCATGAAGCTTAGGGAGCCATGGCTTAGGCTTTGAAGCATCAACCTCCACACTTGTATATGGAATTGTATCAAATTGATGATTTGTATATCCCCTTCTTCAAAAGAGCTATGAAGATGGAATGAAGCCATGCCTACTAATGATTACACTCTTGGCTTTCCAATAGGCCACTAGAAACTCTGAAATAGACCTATTTGTGTACTTTAGCACAGAGTTTAGGCCATCACCCTTGTGCATAATGGTTGCCTGAGCTAACAAATTTGCAAGAGATTCAACAAATTAGTGTTGGAAGATAGATGGAACTGCATGAGAAAAAAGATCAAGCTAGCTTATATTTCCCTAAGTTTCTGGAAATGTTTGATGGCCTTGATTGGGGATTTGGAATTCTTAATCTCTTGGTTAAGTTGGAGGCTAGTGATCATGTGTGGCACATCAGTTAGACTTGCATAGTATGTTGCTACTCTATCATCGAGCCTTGGTACAAAGAGGTGTCAGCTAATTTTACTATTTTTTATCGGTGCTACAGCGAGGGAAAGGTACATGTTTCATAGAAAAAAAATATCTATATGTAGGCTTGCTACAAGAGTTCTAAAGGAAGGAAGGACAATTGCAAAATTTGGGGCTCAACTCTTGCTCTTCCTATTTGTGAACATCTTTAGGCTAGAACAGAGGTTGATGTGCACTCCATTTCATCTTCTTGAAAATTGAAGTAGAGATTCCATTTCATTTGATTTGCTAAAGTTGAAGGTCAAGAACAACACCATTAATTAAGCTCAACCTCAAGGCCTTCAAATAACCTCTTGCCTTGCTAATATTGTCATAATGTTGACTAAAACTCCATGACAATGGTAATGAATCCATGGAAAATGGAGTGGAGAATCTTATTGAAGAGTTAACTAACCTCAAAAGGCTAGTGTTTGGAAGAAAGAAGGAGGTCTTTGCTGGTTGTCTCCATGAAAATTGTTTGAAAGCTTGAGAGAAGAGAAAGAGAATCCTAAACTTTCAAAACTAGTGAAAACTTACAACTCTACTAACCCCAGCTAGCCTTGTTCCTCCAAAATGCATGTCAAAATGGCATAAAATTGGTCCACAACCTACTATTTTTCCCATCCAATGCCATATCTATCCCTTCTTGCTTTAAATATCTCCAAACTTGTCTTTTTCCAACAGTAGGTATCTTGCAAGTCATTGCTAGTCACTTCCATGTCTCGTACTTGTAGTACCTGTCTAAAATAGGTTTTTATACTAAATTTTGGGATCAAATATGAAGAAAAAAAGGAAAAAATGGATCAAAGACCAATGCTCTAATACCACTTGTCATGAAGGGACCTTAGAGGAGGGAAAGAGAGAGAGGAGAGAGAAGATTGCAAGAAAGAGAGAACAAGAGTGTAGAGGAGAGAGAAATACTAGAAACAAAGAGAGAAAGACAAGAAAGAAGGAGAGAGGTGGTTGGCACCCATGAAAGGATAGGAAGAGCTAGAGAGGTTAAGGACAAAGTTGTATTATTGTGTAAAAATGTGATGTTGTACCTATGTCCTTAGCCCTTTTTTTATGCCCCTAATTCAACTCTTTACAAATATACTTTTCTCAAACCTGTTTGCACAATGGACAATGACAAGTCAATGGTTTCCTTTTTTCCACTTTACCTTTGGTAGGGAAATTGACCTCCATAAAATTAGATTGTACTTGGCAAATGGCATGGCTTTCCACGAACCCAACATTAAGTCTCTAAGCTTCCTTATGGACAATGTTTGATGCATTTTGACCCAATAGGCATGCCCTTGACCTCCCATCCTCTTTGATACTTTTGGAATCGATTTCAAGTTAGACAATAAGGTGTGATTGACCCTAAATTTATTCCAACTGATTCTAATTTTTAGACTTTGAGAAGTTGACATTCCTTCTTTGCTCTTGAGAAAATCTATATCAATCAATCTAGCTCTTCATTCATAAGAGCAAACCTCTATTGTACTTTGATTATGGCGAGCTAATTAAGCCTATTCCCATGTGATAGAGCATCTCACGTAAGAAAATATTCACAATAAAAGACTAGCACCTTCTTGGATCCTTACAAGAAAGCACCTTACCATCTACATTTTCTCTATAGGGGTGAGGTAGATCAATTGATTTAGTTACGAATCGCAAAAGAAATTTGTAACATATATCCACTAACATTAGCACTATATCAAAGTCACTAATCTGAATTTTATCGTGTAAGAAGATTACCTTGTGTATTGAAACTGGGTTTTCCCTTCATTGGCTCTAAAGGGATCCAATGTTTGAGAGGAACTCATGCCTGATAAGACCATTGAACTATTTACAACCATGTAAGACCAAATTTCACTATCCTCTCATATAGTGAACTTATAATGCCTCTAAACCATCCAATGTTTTTTTTGCCACCACTTGACCCCAACTCACAAAATGCCATGTATGGTGATCATGATTTTGCCAAAGGAACCGACTAATAGATTTTTTGAGCTGCTCCCATGTGTATCTCACAAAGAGGAATACCATTGCCATAAGCACCATCTAGGATTATAGAGTTATTTAAGTACCACTAGTTTACCAATGGTGGAAAGAGGGACTTTGACCCAATAATCTAATTTTTGAGTCATTATTTGAGATGGTCAATAAAGTTTTTACTTAAGGGTATTTCCCTTATGAAAGGGGCATCCTAAGTATTGAAACATTGTTCCCAATGCAATATCCATAAGAACCATATTCTTCAACATCCTAGAGTCATTGCTACTAAATAGCCTCAACTCCTTAGTCTTATTTGTACTAACTTTGGAGCCTGAAACATTTGCACATTGATCATAGACCTTGAAGAGAGCTCTGATGCTACCACCATCCTCCTTAATGACATTTGTGGTGTTTTCATTGGTGAATAGTTGACCCACAAATTAGGAATTGTTTGCAAGAGGAAGAGTTTAATCTAACATGCTATGACTTGCAAGTTTAAGTTACACAACAAAGGGTAAGAGACAATGGCAAAAGGAGTGCCAACATGTAACCTTGGCAAATAGACCTTTATAGAGTGAACAATTCTATTAGGTAGCCTAGAAGATTTCCATCCTACAAAAGATTTCAATCCTTTCTAAGACAAGTATTTTAAAATCCCACCTTACTCGGTCGTAGGCCTTATGGCAAGGGCGAGGTTAGTCATAATGCAATCCTTTTCAAGGGGAATGACATAGTCTAGGGAAAGGATATGAATTAGAATGGCTTCGTGAGTGCTTTGTCTGTGGAAAAATATGAATTGCATGCTATGTTAGTCTGCAACAAGAATGCTTTTATCTTTAGTGCACACACCTTAGTTAAAATTTTACATGAAGCATTCAACAATGTTATCAAATTCCAATCTTTACATGTTTTCCTTTTGAGATTTTCAGATATCAATTTGATCACCCACTATTTAATTTACCATATAAAGCACCACCATTTCTAATTCATTGGGAAAAGCATCATAGAGGCCATGTTTGCACCACTCCTAAAATGTCTAGAAAATTTCCATTGGGAAGTCCTTGGGGATTTTTCTATTTTTCATCATGAATATCACCTCCTTGTTTTATTTCTCACTAAATAGCCAATCAAGGCCCATGACTTTATCAACAAGTAGCTGTGCAGTAGCTCTAAAGACCAAGAAGGACTTTATAAATAGCCCTCATCAATAGCAAGGAAATCAAGAACTATGCTAAGAGGAGGTTACCAGTGTTTTTTCATTTAGGAAAAGCTTTGCTTGTTTTGGTTAAAATATGGGTCCCAAGACAAATCAAAGAACAATTATGGTCATTTTTAAGCCAAAAAAGCATAATGATCACCTAATGTTCAAAATTTTGGCACAAAATCTGAGATTTTGATGATGTAGAATGGGTATTTCTATGGAGAGAAAGTATACGTATCCATAAATATGTAGCCATGTCAATAAGAAGATAAAAATGCATTTGAGCTAGATGCACAAATTGGTGATATCATTGGGATCTTTCGAATGTGTGATCAACAAATGTAAACTTTCTTAATAGAATGAATTAGGGTTTTAACAAAGTAGAGTTTCTTGGAAAGGATCTAGGACTATGTGAAGTGTGGGTAGTAGAATATTTGTACTTGGAACATGTATTTTCTTTATAGTGGCAATAACACTTCTTCATTATGATGTGCTGCAAATGATCAAACATTAGGGATTTTTAAGATGCTTCATTATGATACTCTAAAAGAATATATACGTATAGAGCACTAAAAAAATAACTAATTAACCACAAGCTTGCACTAAAACAATAAATAATTAACCAAAACCTTGTGCCCAAAAGTGATGTATGTTAAAGAATACACAAACATCTAGCAATACAACAACAAACTATTCACAATGTAATCATGTATAGGCAATGGAAAGAAAGTCATAGAGCAAAAATCCAACAAACAATCAAGAACAGAATTTTACATGAGCAATGTTAAAAGAAAGTTTTACGATGTGTAGCATGCATATTTGTATATTACATCATGTTCCAAACCAAAAAGTATGTTTACTTATATGAATATAAAAACACATTCACAAATTATACATGACAATATAGATAGATAATATAGAGTGATTGCATCTAATTCATCTTAAATTATTGCCTCTACCATTCCTACAAAGCATACCAAGCATACATGTAACACACACATACACATAGATTCTAGATATAACAACATACAAATACTCACAGATTTTCCACATGGTTGAAATCTTTTCATAACAAAAGACAATGAATATGAGCTTAATTTATAGCTAAAAAAGATAGCTATATGAAAAGAAAATGTGTATTGCCTTTCTATGGCCCATAGCTAAGTTCCAAAATTATTTGCATAAAGATGTAACTAAAAGCATTATTTTTAATGTTTATATCTATACAAAATTTATCTCATTTTATTTTATAAACTAGATATATCTATATATAGTATAGATAGTCACCCACAACTAAATTCTAGAATTATTTACATGAAGTTGTAACTAAAAGCATGATTTTGATGTTTTCATCAAAATAAGATTCATGTAATTTTATGTTATAAAGTAGATATATCTATACAAAAATGTGAATATACAAAAATTTTCTCTAACCTATGTGTTCTACTTAGCATCTCAACATGATCTAAAAGTTTGTTCATGTTGAGATGCTAAGTAGAACACATAGGTTAGAGAAAATTTTTGTATATTCACATTTTTGTATAGATATATATATATATGTGTGTATGTATGTATGTATGTATGTATGTATGTATATATATATATATGTATATATGTATAGATATATATATATGTATATATATATATATATATATATATATATGTATATATGTATAGATATATATATATATGTATATATGTATACATAGATACATGTATATATATATATATATGTATGTATGTATATATATATATATATACATATATACATATATATATATATATATATATATTCATGGTGTATATATTCTAGGAAGACTAGATGTATGAAGCCAGAGCATTTTTGCATCCACAAGTGATGGGCCAAGGTAATATTTTATTAAATAGGTGTAGGTCATCTATGTCCTTAAGGTCTTATAGTTTAGGCTTATAAGTTTAGGATTATAATTGAAGAAAATCCAAACCAAAAACCAAAGATAAAATGGGATTCACACAATTCTCTCCAAATGTGTAATTTAAAAGGTTCTCTTTGCATGCAAGTGTGGCATTAGTGGGGTGCATTCATTATCCCATCACCCCATTCTCTCTAGACCCTGGAGACTCTCTAACGATAGGTGTACCTCTTAATTTTAGGGAAGGGACAAAAAAAAGGGAGATCTCTAATTTTAGAGAAGAGATACACTACAACAAAAAGGCTCCATAGATGCCCTTGTAGACGCAATATTTGAACTGTGAAAAAAAATGTCAGGTGTGTTTATTATCGCATCTACTCCTATGTCTACAGTATCGCGTCTAAAAGCGCGCTTATAGTCAGAGTTACACGCCCATGTAAACGTGCATATAGACGCACGTATTGATGCGCTACATAAATATATAATCATATTTATAAAAAAAGTGGATATGTTCATATTGGGCATCTATACATGCATGTATCTACGCGTCTAAAACAGCGTTTACTCTACAAGTTTTTGACGAGAATAGACGTGCATTTATCCTACAATTTAGACGCGCTGATAGATGCACAAGAAACAGGTATTCCCCCCATCAACATCAAATTGTATGCTAGGGAAAATAGAGAAATATTATTTCGAAGATTGGATACTGAAAACAAAACAATGTATGTAGAACACGAAATTTCATATATATAGATAAAACGTTTTTACATTATGAGTTCTAGTGCTTGTGACCTCAAGCATGGTCATGGTCACAAGCACTAGCCGAAAGTAATACATATCAAAAATGAAAATTACAAGCCAAGTGGAGGCATGCATGCATGGGGCTGCTCTATATCTCCTCAGAAGAGGCATCATCATCACTACCACCACCGCTACCTGTGCCGCTGCTGTTGCAGCCACCGCTACTACTAGTCCCCCCTTCGCTATCCTCAACTGCATTAGGGTTCGCCTACACAAAGGATTAAGGTATATAAATACCATTACAAACAATAAATTAGAGTTATCTATTCTTTTCATGTAAAAATAAAACATACCTCTTCTGGTGGTGGAATCCTCATGGTGCAATTATATTGCTCCTCCGTGATCAGTCCCTCCTCGTAGAAATGCTGCCAAGTGGACACCCGGTTATGACCTTGATGGTAGCCTACCTCTCTAGGAGTAGGCATCCTACCAACGATATGATACTACAAAACAATTTGAACATACAATGTATTAGAACACACTACATAATGAAGTGAACAAATTACAAAATTTAATTTAAAAAAAGAAATCAAATAATACTTACAAACTCAGCCTCCCATGACTCTCTGCCACCTGATCCATAATGCAATGATCCCATGGTTGCCATCTAGATACGTCGCGCCTCTGCATGCTGGCGACTTGTCATTTTCTCCACTGCTCTCTTCTTGGCCTCTTTCCACTCCTTGCGGTGGCAATTGGGTGGTTGGCCATATCCAGGGCGCCCCTGCTCTGGTCTCCGCAGTGACTCCTTGGCCCGCGTCATAAGATGACACCTCTTGTTATAAAGTGCGTCTCTCACCTTTGACCATCCCCAATCATCTGAGAATCATGAATTCTCGGGATTAGGGTACCTTCTACGTAATGCCTGCAGCACCTCTTGCCACAAACCATTTTTTTGGTGCTTGAAGGGAATCATGCAATCTTTGTATGTGGCATGCACGACACTCCTTAAGTAGGCTATCACTTCCCACCAACATCAGTGACAAAGTAGTACATTTATGGAGGCTCACCTCTCTCATTTTCTGGTGAGGGTGATCGAGAGCCACCTCCTAGGCAACCCCCACAAAGCCCTCGACCTCCTCGTCCTCCTGCATGACTCTCCCTCCTCCCTCGATGGGCACTACCCTCTACCTCACTCAATACACGTGCTTCTGCAGATGCACATGCTTCGGCAGATGCACATGCTTCGGCCGATCCATGTACCTCAGCTGATCCCTATGTAGACAAAGATGTGATAGGTGTCCCAAACGTCACACAGAAAACCTCCTTTGTAGTGAGAGAGCGACCAATATAATTGGTCATCTCCCCCATGAATTGCTCCTTGTTTGGATCAGTGCTAGAGGATTCAGGATTCCACATCTACACAAGAAAAATCATATTACCTTTTGCAGATAAAACACATTACATTCTACATCTATATCTGTGTCTCTGTGTGCGTCTGTCAGCGCATCTATACCTGCGTCTACACTGTCATCTGGACGGGCTGATAGACGCGCATAGTCGGATCATTTCTCTTCAAACTTGGTTTAAAAATGTGCAAAAAAACCTCCATAGATGACAAGATCTACCACGTAAAGAGAGAGAAGAGAGAGACAAACAGATAGAGAAAGCAAACAAGATTGAGAGAGAGAAGAAGAACTCACCTTCTTTGCTTGTTCCAATGGGTGGCGGCTAGGTTGCAAGCTCCTTGTCCTCCTTCTCCCTTTCCTTGGCAAGTTGCTTGAATCTTCTTCTCTTCCTTGCTGTTTGGCTCTTGTTCTTTACTCTTTGGCTCTTCTTTCCTCCTGCCCTCTTTTTACTCTTATTTCCTTGCCTCATTGTCTTCATGAAGTGATAGATAGACATGAGTAGTGATGTTGAGCTCGAACTGCAGAAAACGCGCAAAAAACGCAAGAAAGCAAAGGTTTGAAAAGAAAGCCACAACTTTTTTATAAAAAAATTTATATCTGTGTGGCGCGTCTATAAGCGCGTGTAATTGTATGTGTATATGCGCTTACAATACCTATTACACGCACTTACAGACACACAGGAACAATTAAACTGATGAGATGCTAGCTTTTGGTTGTTTTTGGATCAACATGGCATGACTTTCCTAGTCTTTCAATATCAAAATGTTTGCCTCCATGCTATAAGTATCAATGCATGCATTTAGGGAATATGACATATATAGATTGTATGTGCATGGTGGTCCAACAAGTCAAGCCTCTTTCTTATTTGCAGGTATTATATATTGTAGTTAAACTCTAACAGTTTATATTGTGCAAAAAGGTGTCATTGATTTAAGCTAAGATCTTGATCTACATTGCTATTCATACAATTTCATTTATGTTGGGTTGGCCAGTCCGCTTGATTAATGCAAGATATGCTTGATATGATGTTTTTGATTGAGAATACTGGTGAAATATATAGAAAATCTTGAGATAAGAGATAACACACTAACAAATCAATTGACTTATGTGGTGACATATATAACAAAGCTTGAGGATAAGAGATAACACATTGGCAAGTCAATTGGCACATATGTGGTGACATACTAGACCATCCCACTTACAATTGCATGCAAGTATCAATAGCACTACAACAGAAATGAGGCATAGACGCGCATGTTAGACGCGCAAAGTCGGGTGCGTCTATAAGTGCGTGTAAACGTGCATGTAAATAGACGCGAATTTTGCGACTATATATCTGCGCAAATAGATGCTAATATAGACACATCAGTAGACACATAATTATTTAACCACCTAAAATTGCAATTCACATAATTAAAAAACCAAAGTTAATAATTATTTAACCACCTGAAATTGATTCTTGAGCATGAATGTGTGTGCATGATAAAAACCATAGAATTAAGAATACACATTGAATCATTGAATTAAAAAAATAGAGTTAATAATTACTTTTTCATTGCTCTCTAATGAATGGCAGTTCCTCGAGTTGACAAGCCTGATATAAGCAATTAGCGACAAGCGACATAAATCTTACAATTAGTAGCAAGCATTGCAATATGTATCTCGTAATTTCTCTACGTACTTGAAGTGATAAAAAATACTTCCTTTCTATTATGGAAAATTCAATTTAGCTTTAAACTTGACTATTGATTCTTGAGTATGCACATGTGCGCATGAAACAAACCATAGAATTAGGAATACACATTGAATCAATAAGCAAATTAAGTATGTTACAGTGAATGATCCATCTCATCTTCAATGAGATCAGCCCTTGCTAAACTATCTACTTCTAAGTCTATGTTACCAAGAGGCAACGAAACAAATAAGTCTATCCCACTATCAAATGTGTTGCTATATTGCTCAATAACTTCATCAATATCATCGACAATCACATTATTGTCTTCTTCTACGTTTCCTTGAACATCCTCGCGAGGTTCATCTTGTACTATATCACGCATATCATCCATTATGGTGTCATCATACATATCATCATTAATTGTTGGATTGTCATCTGCTATCTCCATGTCGGTAATATTACCATATATTGGTTTTGAACGATTAGATATAGGGATGACATACCACCATCTGTTATTGTTTACCATTGGATGATACACAACCTACATTTAAAAAACAAAAGCAAAAAACTTAAGTACTTATTATATTGTGTATATGTATCACATGTATACATATAAAAAAATTAGCCTTTGCATATATACTTGCTCGCATTGTTGAGGTAGTACTAATGTGTCATTCTTCTTTTGGTAAAATTTTGTAGAGTCAATGATTACAAAACCATGGATGATGTCTGATTATGCAATGCTCACCATTTGTTACCACTTCTTTAAACCACTTCACATCTAGTACATATATAAAGAATCGTCTGAAGTTAAGCTTCAGAATATCTTGGATCAAGCCACAATAACCTTCCATGGTACCATTGGCATCCTCGAAGTGAGCAAGGACACCACAATCTTGGGTATTTCTCTTTTTATCTATACATTGAGTTCAAAGATGTTTACCCTCACACCAAAGTGCATTGAATAATGTGCACTAGTAGTAAAAGATAAAAGATCAAACATGTCAGTTATTTATATAAAATAAAACTTATAGAAACAAATTAATTGATAGTACGTCTCACCTTTGATAAGCAACCTCGTGCATATTCCCACTCTTCTTGAGATATATTAATTTCCTCCTCTTTTTCCATTCTCTCCATTTCCTCATGTAACCAATCTATATCAATATGACGTGGGAGCGCATTTAGATGATTTGGAAATGAGACATTACATCCATATCTAGTGCAAAATTCTTGTATTTCGCTTTTTCCTCTTGCCCTTGCTTCATTATATAGTGTCACCCATTTGCTCATTACATCACTATTGAGCACACAAAAACTATTTAACTTATGAAGTTCTTCTTTTGTTAGCACTTTACTCATTCCTTTTCCTTGAGGTACTATAGAGGTCATCCTCAAGCCTTCATCATCTTTCCATAGTCGTGGTTGAGAGGTATCCACTTCAGCAAGATATTCAGAGATATAAACAAGGGATGATTGCACTAACCAACCGTCAGCCATGCTTCCCTCAGGTCATGCTTTTTTCCTCACAATATCTTTCAAGGTTTTCATGAAGTGCTCAAGGAAAAACATCCTCCTTACATGAACTACCCCACAAAGTGCGATCTCATCAATAAAATGTATGAGTAAATGTAATTGAGTTGTTAAAATGGATTGAGGAAAAATTTCCTCCACCAAACAAATCACCTCAACAGATAATACTCGAGCATCTTGCAATGTGTTTGGATCAATTTCCTTCGAGCTCACGTATCTGTCAAGATGTATTTGAGAATTGTTTATTTTTGTATAGAAATTCAAAGATATATAATGAAAAAATACAATGTATACACACCTCACAAGCTCTCCCATCTTGTAAATGATATCACATACATCTTTGGATACACAATGGGATATGCTATTAGGAAGTACGAATTGAATGTAAACAATATTCATAGATCAAATGATTAGTTGAGGAAAAAGTCATCATACCCCAAAGTTTACACATAGTTACTCCACTAATTACTATATTCATGGTTAGAGATACCCTTACTTGAATCATTTTGTGCCAATCGTGGGACTTCAAACCAGATAGTTGCTCCACACCTCTTTTCTTTTTCTTTATGAAGGCTCCCTTGAGACATCTCATACATCCTGTGGGTGTTCGAAATCTATATACTTATTCCTTCACTATTTTTTCCTCGTTCTTTGACAACATCCAAGGTGCATGGGGTAGCTCAATCTTTCTTCTGGGTCCAATGTGTGGCCAGGCTTGTCTCGTGCGACCAATGTT
This sequence comes from Lygodium microphyllum, assembly GCF_053477565.2. NCBI lineage: Eukaryota > Viridiplantae > Streptophyta > Polypodiopsida > Schizaeales > Lygodiaceae > Lygodium > Lygodium microphyllum. The sequence goes on along the minus strand of NC_141144.1, from coordinate 23,445,933 downwards.
ACGTAAATCCTCCCTTACATTAACTGAATCATGAGCCCCTATCAAGTCATCCCATAATGTAGATACAACATTTTTGAATATGTGCATGGGGTCCAACAGGTGATTGATCTTGAGTTCAGTCTAGTACGGAGGACGAAAAAATATAGAGAACCTAACAAACAAATAATATATTATGTAAACAATTCATCATGCGAAATACTTTAAAGTCAATCGAGAGAAATGCACTTCTTACCGACTCATGCTGAGTGGAGGGTGGCTGTCGACATTAATCCATCTCTCCTTCCAATCTCGAATGGTTAGAGATTATGGAGTCATTCCATTAGTAGGGAGAACATATTTGAGATGGTCAATAGGAAGAAATCGATGAAGATTGTCATAGATAACCTTCTTTAAACGTGCCGGCCTGGAGGAAACTAGAGAGGGACCGCAAATAGGACATGCATGATATCCTGACGTGGTTAAACTTGAAAAAACAAGTGAATTAATAAAATGCAATTGATTCAAGTCTTGAATTTCAAATATAGAGTTATATACATATACTTGAACACTCTCCGTATCCTGGAAAGTCATGCATGGTCCACAGCAACATAGCCTTCAATGTGAAATCTCTAGAGGATGCAAATGCACTTGTATCTTGCACCTCAATACCTTCCCATAACATTTCTAACTCTTCAATCAAAGTCTCTAAGTAAATGTCCATGTTTTTTATCTTGTGCTTTCCAGGAATCAGAAGGGACAACATTACATGTCTCTTTTTAATTACCATGGATGGAGGAATATTAAAGTTCACCAATACCACTGGCCATACACTGTATGATGTGCTTTTGATACCAAATGGATTGATTCCATCCATACCTAAACCAAATCTCAAATTTCTTGGCTCTTCTTTGAAAACGGGCCACAAATTATCTATATGTTTCCATGCTAGTGTGTCTGTAAGGATCCTCCATTTTCCATCACTTGAATGATGAATAGCATGCCATGACATGAGCTTTTCAATAGAGTTACACTTGAACATAAGTTTTATACGTGGAACAATCGAAAAATGTCGCAAAACCTTACGAGGCACATCCATTGACTTCATCTCCACTTCGTATCTTGATTCGCCACAAACAGGACACTCTCGTGCGAACTCATGAATCCCACGAAATAAGACACAATCATTGACACATGCATGGATCTTGACAAAATCACCAACATCATATATTTCTGTCTGATTTCAAAATAGAACAATTAATATTATGATTCATAAGCCAAACTGAATTGATACCTGCTTCAATAACGCATCCAAACTGACATTACTCCATCCATAAATTTTTTGCAAGTTAAGTATCTTGAGGGATGCACAAAGAACGGAGTACGTACAACCTTCATACAACGGAGTAGATGATGCTACGTATAGTGGATCATCTGGCTTTGTAGAGTGACCTTCTCCCTAAACCGGTTGCAAAAATAGATGGTGTACCATGTTGTCCAAAATCTCATCCTCTACGACTTTATGGGGCATTTCATGAGGGCTACTATCATGGTCGTGAGTCTCTACTCTTCTTAAAGACTCTGCCTCCTCACGTCGACATTTTGCAGCCTCTCGACACCCGGGAGGGAGCATCTGAGGATGTGGCACCGCATACAACGCAACCACAAAAGGGAGTTTCATGTACGTTGATATATAATTCCCGTAACATAGACTAGCAATATTAGTGGTAAAAAATAAAATGAATACCGGTGATTTTTCTCAGTCCCATTCTCCATACAAGCAGAGGTATGACATTGCAATTTGACGTGCTCAAAAAATACACCCTCGACAACAATCACACATGCATTTAATTTTTCGTCGTAGCCATGCATCTCGTTTATGAAGACGCAATGTTTCATTCTCACTTGAGGATGTGCTCATTAACTCATCAGCATGCACTGCACTAGGTGATGACGACGATATGATTAAACCTATTAATTCATGATAACATCAAATTAAAATATTTGTCATTCATATGTTTACATAAGATCTCAATTTTAAATACACAAAAATCATCATAAATACATTAAAACTTATGATAAGAATTTACTATTAAAACTTATCTTAAAAACAAAAAATTACGATAAAGCCTAAATGTGTGTCTATATTCGCGTTTACCTATACGTCTATATTGGCGTCTCTTTTCGCGTCTATATTTGCGTCTATCCTCGCGGCTATCTGAAAAATAGACGCGCATATACATGCAAAAATAGACGCATACATCAAAATTAAAACCATACTTAAATCATTTCTTTTCAAACTGTGCATTTCCTTTCCTGCATTTTTTGCTGTTCTGAAGCTTGAATTTATCCGACATGCAGTCTCTTCATACCTTACCTCCTCATGACTCACCTCTTCTTTTATTTCAAACACATAAGAAAGAAAAAAGGAAAGCCAAGGAGAGGAAGAAAGAGAGAACAAGAGAGAGGAGAACAAGAAGAAGCAATAAGCATCAAGGGAGGGTAACTTACCAAGGAGAGGAAGAAGGAGAAGGAAGAAGTGCCACCACCTGCCACACCAAACACCCAAGGTGAGTCTCTCTCTCTCTCTCTCTCTCTCTCTCTCTCTCTCTCTCTCTCTCTCTCTCTCTCTCTCTATACTTTGTCTGTGTATTTAGGATTTGTGATTTCATTATGTATTGCATTTTGTAAATCATCAATGGTGGTCATCGGGCTAAAATCAGCCGACCGAGCGCGTTTGACAGCGCGTATAAATTTCAGTGTAGACACAGACATAGACGCAAAAAATGTTTCCTCTCATAGCGTCTGAGGGCGCGTCTTAGAGCGCGTGTGCTCTGCAGTCTACATGCGATGATACACGTGTTGGTTGACCTGCAATCTACACGCGATTATACACGCGCATTGACCTGGAATGTGCGTCTGATAGTGCGTCTGTGCTCCATATTAGATGCGAATATAGACACGCTGGATAGAAGGTTGACTTTGGGAGAGCATCTGAGGGCGCGTCTAACCTGCAATTTGTGCCAGGTATCCCAGTTCTGATAGTAAACAATATATTTTTGCAATGATGAATGTGACCAATCCCATGTTTATGTTTATTAGTTTTCTTGTTTATGAGAAGCATTAGCACTTAAGTTTTATGCTCAATGTCTAAAGAAAGCTCTTTGAAAATGTAGGTAATATATGGATTTTTGTATGCAAATAAATTTATATTTTTCTTGTGTTTTTTTTACAGATGTCGTATCTTGGTTCATCTATCAATGACCCGGATTTGGATCTCATGAATGATACATTGGCCTCCTTTGGCAGGGGGGACAATGCATTTTTTGGAGGTTTTCCTAGTAGGGAAGACTTCATGGGAGAGATGACCAAACACCTTGGCCGCTCTCCCATAGCGGACGAGGTGTTTAGTGTCATGTCTAGAACGCCTTTGATGTCTTTGCCTGGCACTACTTCCCAAACTCCACATGCAGGTACTCCATATACAGGTACTCCACGTGCAGCACCTGTATGTGCATCGGCTGAAGCACAAGCATCTGCAGAAGCTCGTGCGTCCAGCGAGGCAGAGGGTAGTCGACAGAGAGGGTGGAGGGAGAGTCGAGGGGGAGGACGAGGCTTGTGTGGGGGTTGCCTAGGAGGTGACGAGCGATCACCCTCACCAGTAGATCACGTAGAGGAGGTTGTATGCTAGTACTATAGAGTTACAGATGCTGGTGGCATCTTTCATGATGATGAAGGAACGGATGTAATGGCGTACATGAGGAGCGTCATGCATACGACGTATAAAGATTGTTTCATTGCCTTCAAAAATTAGAAAAGCGGCTTGTGGCAGGAGGTGTTGAGGGTAGTCCATAGGAGGTTTCCGAATCATGAGGGTCAACAATTCTCGGATGATTGGGGATGCACAAAAGTGAGGGATATGCTTCACAACAAAAGATCCCATCTCATGACACGGGCTAGGGACTCACTGCGGAGGTAGGAGGAGGGGCATGGAGCCTATAGCCAACCACCAATGTGCCACCGCATAGAGTGGAAGAAAGCCAAGAAGAAAGCACCAAAGAAAGTGAAGAGTCACTAGCATGTAGAGGCGCGACGGATCCAAATGGAAACCATGGGATCGTCGCATTATGGATCGGGCGACAAAGAGTCATGGGAGGCAGAGTTTGTAAGTATATTTTGATTTCTAGCTTTTTAAATTTTATATTTCTTTCAATTCTTTATATATTTTATTCTAATATATTGTGACTCATAATTTTTTGTATATATCTAAATGTTTTGCAGACTACCATCGTTGGTAGGATATCTTCTCCTAGAGAGGTAGGTTACCATCGAGGCCATAACCACGTAGCCATATGGCTTCACTTCTATGAGGACGGTCTCATCACTGAGGACCAATACAACCAGGCCATGAGGATTCAACAACCAAGAGGAGGTATGTTTTTCTTACTTTCTTATTAAAAGTATAGCTAATTATAACTTTTTTTCCACCTTGTCTATGTAAGCAACCTTGATCTTTTGTGTGTGTAGGCGAACCCGGATGTGAAGCATAGCGAGGGGGATAGCGATACTAGTAGCCATGGTGGTACTAGCGAAGATGTTTCCTCTTCAGATTCATAGAGGAGAACCATACCTCCTCATGAGGACTTCTTTTCTTGTATATGTATGATCCATCTTTGAGGCTACTGCTTGCGGCCACGCTTTAGGTCATAAGCACTTAAACTTCCCATGTAAATGCTTTTGATATATAATGAATACATGGACTTTTATTTTCAATTCTTGTGCCTGTAAGATACATTGTCTTTTTCCCAAATGCACAATCTGATGTATGGGAGGGGGAAAAAAAAACTAGAGAGCTCTCTGGCTTTTTTTTTCCAGTTCTGTTTTGCACGTCTATGTGCGTATCTAAATTACAGATAATTCACATTTATACGCGCATCTATAGTGCAGATTACACGCGCTTATACATGCACTTCATAATTCAAATTTAAAAAAAGAAATTAAATATATTTTTTAAATGGCATTTTTTGAGAATCCATTCGCGTCTACCAGTGCTTGTGAAAACGCATCTACCAACATATCTATATGCACGTGTATATGTGCATCTATTGTGCGTCTATTTTTGCGTGTAAATTCATTGATACATGCAATTATAGACGCGAAATTGTAGACGCACAAATAGACGGGCAGATAGATGCGCCCGTAAGATTTTCTCTATATTCAAAAATCGCGTCTAAATGTGCATCTATGAGGCCTTTTTGTTGTAGTATAGGTGGATAAAGCATGAATGGTTTTTAGCTAGAGAGAGATAATGCAATGAAGGTGTATACGAAAGAGATAGAGAAAGACATATTATCCATCAATCAATCAAAGATATGTATATGAAGTGACTTGATATAATAATTAGAGTATCGTCCTTTTTAGGATGCTCCATTGACTTCTGTAAGTTCCTATAACCTTGAAGTAGAATATAACCAACCACACTATCCATGGAAAGAAAACTTGACCTCATTAAATTAACCAAGTTAATTTACTTATACATTTCATAGATAAGAGATTTGTAGTTGGCTTATTGGTATTGCAAAGTATCCTTACAGTGATCTATTTAGTTCACCAACAAGTGGACACACTGGCTAAAGATGATGAAAAGAGGACATATGCACATTGGCTACATGTAGTCCACCTTATCTAAAATTATATGTGAGCTATAAGTGCACCTTGACATGATGGGAATAGCTTGCACATGCACAAGCCAACTGATTTACATCAATCTACTCATGCTATGAATTGGCATGCATGGCTAGGTTAAGTGCACAACAAATGAGACATGTGAGTATATTGATCAGTTCTCTCTCTCTCTCTCTCTCTCTCTATATATATATATATATATATTGCAAATGCACAAGTCAACCTTTGATCTATAAGTTTTAGCCATGGCTAGGTTAAGTGCACAATAGATGCAACATGTGCATATATCAATCACTTCTATGATAATTATGCCGTATATACATCCAATCATCATACCCTATCCAATCACATTTGTGTAGGGCATGATTGGATGTATATAGGGCATGAAATCACATATATATAATTAGCTTTGAATGATTGGATGTATATTTGTAATACTTAGAAAGAAGTAAAGTTGGTAATGTATATCATGTCCTATACATGTATATGCCCTATACATGTATATCATGTCGTATATACATGTATATCATGTCCGTATGATCCTATACATGTATATCATGTCCTAGCTTATGATCCAGGTGTAACTATGTCATATATACATCCAATCATACCCTATCCAATCATGCCCTATTCAAACAAATACTAGCTGTTAAGAGGTTTGGTCATATTTAGGGACTTTATGAGAAATGAAAAATGTGTGCATTTATTTTCGCATCTATAAGCACATTTATAAATGTGGATATATAGACGCGTTCTTTATACTAGCGTGAATAGACGCACTGATACACGTGCTTATAAATGTGCCTGCTTTTTCGCGTGTAGAGTGCGCGTCTATAGGGCCTTTCTCTTGCAGTGATAGAGAGAGAAAAGGGAGAATAATATTGATTCTCCACATTCTCCAGCCTCTTGAAGCCCTCTTCTTCTTCTTCTTCTTCTTCTTCTTTCTTTCTTTTTTTCTCTTTCTCTTGGTGATTGCATGGCCCTGGTAGCCATGAGCTCCACAATCCAAAGCAGGAGCATGAGTGTTCTCTCAGCCAGCTTGTCTTGAGAGGATCACTGGGGACGAGATATCATGGGAGGATGAGATGGGGTTGGGTAAGTCATAATCTCTCTCTCTTTGTGGGTGTTATTGGTCTCTGGAGGGTATCCTAATTGCCTACCTTCCTACATGGAGTACTTGTAGATTACATGGATGGTGCATATAAAAATTCTCAAAGTTGCATTAATTGATGTAACTATTCTCCCGTCTTAAAACCCAAGCTTTGCAAGTCGCATGGAGAGCTATAAGAAGCAGAGAGACGTTTGAGAGCCCATGGATCTACTCAAACCTAAGCTCTGCAATTCACATGGAGAGATATAGGAAGAAAATATATGCATGAAAGCCCATGGGTCTACTACAACATCCAACATGTCTAAAGTGTGCATGGTATGTATCGGAGGCAAGTCTTGTGAGTGAAGATGAAGAGGAGGCATATTTTCAAGTGAGGCCAGGCCGTCTTTGCTAGTTCCATGACACATGTTGTCACATCCACTACCCGCATTGCTTCGGTGCTATATATCATAGTCTATGTTGATGACGAGCCATTGGTCTACAAGCGCTAATGTACCTCATTCTAGATTTGATTGCCAACAATGGCAAGTTTTCACTCTTGGATCCAGTGCTCACAGAAAACCATCCTGTAGTGTATTTTTTCTAGGCAAGATTCTCAAAAAACCAGTTGAAATTGAAGCTTGTCTTAACAACAACTGGCTATTTTTTAATTATTTTAGTTATAAAACTGGTTGTTTCCCTCCCAAAACCGACTGGGGTTAAGCCTAGTCTTTTTTTTCATTGGATGGGAAAAAAGTTTTTCGTGAGCACTGCTTAGATCTTCTCTATGCGGCTGCCATATGGAACAACACCCACATTTTTTGGGTAAGTCGAGTGAATAAGTACTATGTTGTATTTGATTTGTCCTAGTGCCAGTATCTTCTAATGTAGTAAGAAATGTCCTTCCCTATAAACAAATATGAGCACAACTTTCTTTATATAAAGATCAAATCTCCTAAATTGAAATTTGTTTAAAGATCGGGTAGGCATTCTAGATTATGATCAGATCAAATGAACTTACAAGAAGCTGTAGATATAATGTTTGTAGAAGTGTTTGCATGTGCACACACACACACACACATGTACGCATGTGTGCGTGCACATGTGCGTGTGTGTGTGCCTATATGCACGTGCACACATACACACACACACACACACTCTCTCTCTCTCTCTCTCAGATGTTTAGTACATTTGTTATGTTTTATGTTCATGTGCGGGTAAATTCTTAGTAGGTAGGCATGCTAAATTAGTGTGCATAGTGTTCAAATCCCCTTGATTTTATCTTACTTTCACTCAATGGAAGCATCTTGTTCTAAAATGTGTCTAGGCATATGCTCATGGCTAGCACATTTTCAAAAGCTAGAAGAATTAAGAAAACATGTTTTTAGAAGTTACAAGTTCATGGCCTTCATGTTTTAAGTATAAGTAATGAGAAAACATTATTTTAAAGGTTCCATGGTACATATAGCACATGATAGCATAATACTTTAGAGCCACCATCATATCTTTCACTACAATAGAAATGAGGCATTGTGTCTATATGTGCGTGTAAATAGACCTGAATTTTGCATCTATATATCCGTGCAAATAGACGCCAATATAGACGCTCTAGCAGACGCACAATTATTTAACCACCTAAAATTGGAATTAATATAATTAAAAAACCAAAGTTAATAATTATTTAACCACCTGAAATTGATTCTTGAGCATGCATGTGTGAGCATGATAAAAACCATAGAATTAAAAATATACATTGAATCATTGAATTAAAAAAACAAAGTTTATAATTATTTTTTCATTGCTCTCTAATGAATGGTAGTTCCTCCAGTTTACAAGCCTGATATAAGTAATTAGCGGCAAACGACAGAATCCTTACAATTAGTAGCAAGCATTGCAATATGTATCTCGTATTTTCTCTACGTACTTGAAGATGATAAAAAATACTTCCTTTTTATTATGGAAAATTCAATTTAGCTTTAAACTTGACTATTGATTCTTGAGTATGCACGTGTGCGTATGAAAAAAACCATAAAATTAGAAATACACATTGAATCAATAAGCAAATTAAGTATGTTACAATGAATAATGATCCATCTCATCTTCAATGAGATTAGCCCTTGCTAAACTATCTACTTCTAGGTCTATGTTACCAAGAGGTAACGAAACAAATAAGTCTATCCCACTATCAGAGGTATTGCTATATTGCTCAATAACTTCATCAATATCATCGACAATCACATTATTGTCTTCTTCTACGTTTCCTTGAACATCCTCGTGAGGTTCATATTGTACTATATCATGCATATCATCCATTATGGTGTCATCATGCACATCATCATTAATTGTTGGATTGTCATCTGCTATCTCCATGTCGGTAATAGTACCATATATTGGTTTTGAACGATTAGATATAGGGATGACATACCACCATCCGTTATCTTTTACCATCATTGGATGATACACAACCTGTATTTGAAAAACAAAAGCAAAAAACTTAAGTACTTATTATATTGTGTATATGTATCACATTTATACATATTAAAAAATTAGCCTTTGCATATATACCTGCTCGCATTGTTAAGGTAGTACTAATGTGTCATTCTTGTTTTGGTAAAATTTTGTAGAGTCAATAATTACAAAACCACTTAGATGACGTCTGATTGTGCAATGCTCACCATTTGTTACCACTTCTTTAAACCACTTCACATCCAGTACATATATAAAGAATCGTCTGAAGTCAAGCTTACATAAAAACTTAAAGTTAGCGTATTAATTGTATTTGTCATTTATATGTTTACATAAAAACTTAAAGCTAGCGTATTAATTATTCTAAGATCTCAATTTTAAATACACAAAAATCATCATAAATACATTAAAACTCATGATAATAATTCACTATCAAAACTTATCTTCAAAACAAAAAATTATGATAAAACCTAAATGCGTGTCTATATCCGCGTTTACATATGCATCTATTTGCGCGTCTATGTTCGCGTCTATACTCGTGTCTACATGAACAATTGACGTGCATATACATGCCAAAATAGACGCACACGTCAAAATTAAAACCATACTTAAATCATTTCTTTTCAAACTACGCCTTTCCTTTCTTGCGTTTTTTGAGATTCTGAAGTTTGAGTTTAGCCGACATGCAGTCTCTTCATGCCTCACCTAGTCTCTTCATGCCTCACCTCCTCATGACTCACCTCTTCTTTCATTTCAAACACACAAGAAGGGAAAAAGGAAAGCCCAAGGAGATTAAGAAAGGGAAAAAAAGAGAGAGGAGAATAAGAAGAAGCAGCAAGCAAGCATCAAGGGAGGGTAACTTACCAAGGAGAGGAAGAAGGAGACGCAAGAAGCGCCACCACCTGCCACACCAAACACCCAAGGTGAGTCTCTCTCTCTCTCTCTCTCTCTCTCTCTCTCTCTTTCTCTTTCTGCTCTGTCTGTGTATTAGGATTTCTGATTCCATTATGTATTGCATTTTTTCGTGTCTATACCTACAATTTAGATGCGGTTATACACGCGCCAACTCTCCCAGCTCTAATAAGAAACAATATATTTTTGCAATGATGAATGTGACCAATCCCATGTTTGTGTTTATTAATTTTCTTATTTATAAGAAGCATTAGCACTTAAGTTTTATGCTCAATGTCTAAAGAAAGCTCTTTGAAAATGTAGGTAATATATGATTTTTTGTATGCAAACAAATTTGTCTTTTTCCTGTGTTTTTTTTGCAGATGTCGTATCCTGGTTCATCTAGCAATGACCCGGATTTGGATCGTATAAATGATATATTGGTCTCGTTTGGCAAGGGGATCAATGCATTTTTTGGAGGTTTTCCTAGTAGGAAAGACTTCATGGGAGAGATGACCACGCACCTTGGGCGCTTTCCCACAGCGGAGGAGGTGTTCAGTGTCATGTCTGGAACGCCTCTGACATTTTTGCCTGGCACTACTTCCCAAACTCCAATTGTAGGTACTCCACATGCAGGTACTCCATATACAGATACTCCACGTGCAGCACCTGTATGTGCATCGGTTGAAGCAAAAGCGTCAGCTGACGCACACGTATCTACAGAAGCACGTGCATCCAGCGAGGCAGAGGGTAGTTGACAAAGAGAGAGGAGGGAGAGTTGAGGGGGAGGACAAGGCTTGTGTGGGGGTTGCCTAGGAGGTGGCGAGTGATTACCCTCACCAGTAGATCACGTAGAGGAGCTTGTACGCCAGTACTATAGAGTTATAGATACTAGTGGCATCTTCCATGATGATGAAGGAAGGGATGTAATGGCGTACAAGAGGAGCGTCGTGCATGCGACGTATAAAGATTGTTTCATTGCCTTCAAAAATCAGAAAAGTGGCTTGTGGCAGGAGATGTTGAGGGCAGTCCATAGGAGGTACCCAAATCGTGAGGGTCAACGATTCTCGGATGATTGGGGACTCACAAAAGTGAGGGATTTTCTTCACAACAAAAGATCCCACCTCATGAAACGTGCTAAGGACTCACTGCGGAGGCAGAAGGAGGGGCATGGAGCCTATAGCCAACCACCTATGTGCCACTGCATAGAGTGGAAGAAAGCCAAGAAGAAAGCAGCAGAGAAAGTGAAGAGTTGCTAGCATGCAGAGGCGCAACGGATCCAAATGGAAACCATGGGATCATCGCATTATGGATCGGGCGGCAGAGAGTCGTGAGAGTTGGCAGAGTTTGTAAGTATATTTTGATTTTTAGTATTTTAAAATATATATTTCTTTCAATTTTTTATATAATTTGTTCTAATACATTGTGTCTCATAATTATTTGTATATATCTAAATGTTTTGCAGACTACCATCGTTGGTAGGATACCTACTCCTAGAGAGGTAGGTTACCATCGAGGCCATAACCGTGTAGCCACATGGCTTCATTTCTATAAGGAGGGTCTCATCACTGAGGACCAATACAACCGGGCTCTGAGGATTCGACAACCAGAGGAGGTATGTTTTTCTTACTTTACTATTAAAAGTATAGCTAATTATAACTTTTTCTCCACCATGTCTACATAAGCAACCTTGATCTTTTGTGTGTGTAGGCGAACCCAAATGTGGAGCATAGCGAGGAGAGGGATAGCGACGCTAGTAGCCATGGTGGTACTAGCGAAGATGTTTCTTCTTCAGATTCATAGAGAAGCACCATACCTCCTCTATGGCCTTTTTTTCTTGTATATGTATGATCCATCTTTGAGCCTACTGCTTGCGGCCATGCTTTAGGTCGCAAGTACTTAAACTTCCCATGTAAATGCTTTTGATCTATAATGAATACATGGACTTTTATTTTCAATTCTCGTGCTTTTAGATCCATTGTCTTTTTCCCAAATGCACAATCTAATGTATGGGAGGGGGAAAAAAAAACCAGAGAGCATGTGGTTTCGAGTTCTGTTTTGCGCATCTATCCGCGCGTCTAAATTGCAGAAAATGCACATTTATAAGCGCGTCTACAATGTAGAGTACACACGCTTATACACGCACTAGATAATTTAAATTTTAAAAAAAAATCAATATATTTTTTAAAAAAATGAGATTTTTTGTTTTCCGTTCGCGTCTACAAGTGCTTGTAAAAGCGTATATAAGCGTGTCTATATGCCCATCTAACTGCCAAATAGATGCGCTAATAGATGCACAAAATAAATTAAATAAATAGCAATTTTGATTTATTATACTCTTGTATTCACGCATGTATATGTGCATCTATCGCGCGTCTATTTTTATGTGTAAATTGGTTCATACATGCGATTATAGACACGACATGGTAGACGCGCAAATAGACGGGCGGATAGACGCGGCCGTAAGATTTTCTCTGTATTCATAAATCACGTCTAAAAGTGCATCTATGAGGCCTTTTTGTTGTAGTGTTTGGAGAGGGTTGCAATAATGAAGACATTATTTATTGGGATTTTCCATAAACAATGCTTAGTTTAGAGTTTACTACTAACTAGCAAGCACAACTATTTTGAGTAGATATTGAGGGCATTCTTAGCTAGATCCACCTCCTCCAATTGTAGCTTCAACATAGCAAGGCAGACATCAATATGTCCATGACTAAGCTCCTCCATATGATAGGTAAGAATTTTGTGTTGGTTATGTTGCAACTCAATTGATTTTGAAGTTGATAATTGGAGCTTTTAGAAGTTGAACTAGGAGGTTGTTGATTTGGAATTGCATAGAGTCCTAGCATTCACACATAAGAGTATTGCATCATCTCTATTCATGTGAGACTCGTCATTGTACAATATCTATTGTAGGTGCAAGGGCTCCAAATTGTGAGAGAAAAAGAGACTTTGTTAGTTAGCACCAAGTAGGAAAACAAACATGGATTTATTAGTGGAAGATATCTAGATGGATCAAGTATTAGCTCACCTTTCCAGATCATGGAGAGAGAGAGAGAGAGAGAGAGAGAGAGAAGAGTGTGTGTGTGTGTGTGTGTGTGTGCAAGTAAGCTCTCCTTGGAATATATTCTGGCACTAGCCTCTCTATCATGGCATGCACCTACACCAAGTTTGTGTCCTACATAGGGGAAACACATTGAAGTCCCATCTCCATGCCAATGTCCCATTGATCTTGGACACCATGCTCGATAATCAAATTTGTGAGTGCACACACACACACACACACACAATGTTGAATGAAATCTCAAAAAAATGGATGTGCACATTGTTATATTGTTTCGTAAGTTTTAGGGGGAATATATATATATATATATATATATATATATATATATATATATATATATATATATATATATATATATATATATATATATATGAGAGAGAGAGAGAGAACCATCATAAATAATCACCTTGCACATCTCTTCTCTTTATGCATGAGCATGTAAACACGCGATCCCATACATATGCATAGATAGTGAGAATATTATAGCCTAAACTATAATAAGGGGAATGGTGTAGAGGGAGTATGCTAGTGTACACAATTGATGGTATATTAGTGTGTCCCAATCTATGTAGCATAGGTGTAAGAAGTCACGCAAGGGAGCCTTGTAGTGCAGTGTTGCATAGAGCATAATGACATGTTCAATCGTGATGGAAAAGGCCCGTCTTGTGTGTGTGTAGGGAAATGAAAATGTACTTGGTGCTAGTGTCATAACATCCCTCAATCCTCACCTCCCAAAGTTGATTGAAAAGAAAACCAGTCACACTCGACCTCCCCTTTGTCTCATGCTCTATTTATCATGATTTTTCTTCTAGGAGTCCTAGACCTAATATAACTATTTACAAATGGGTTGAAACCAAACTTTTTATACTTGCAAACAATTGAATCTTTTATACAAGTGAAAGAGGTTCTGTGTTGGGAATATGTATCACTCTCTTACCATATTGCCTCACAAATGAAGAAGAATAAGCATTGATTGTACTGACCTCACATAGATAGAGGAGAGATACATTTCTACACATAAAAACAAATGCATATGTAGTGAAATAATGCATGCATGAGAGGGAGAGAGAGGGACTCTTCACCTGTACATATACACATACATGCTCTCTCTCCCATACCTAGATATATAGGCATCACAACAACAAGTACAATGCCAATTCAATGCATTAATACAATGCCAATGCCAACTGAATGCATTAATTCTATGATAAAACCAATGTTTTATATCTATTATATCAGGATTTCTTAATTTCTTCATGATAAATATAAACTTACAGTAAGGGATTTATAAATTATGATAAAAATTCACATAAGGGTCAAGAAAATATCACAAAATAGGTTACATAGGGATACGTAAAACATGCCATGCATGCATGTGATATATAGGTTTTACACACAATGATCTCTTGGAGCATGTATACCAGCTCATATATGGATAGTCATATTTGCATAATTTTAAAAAAGTTTCAACACAAAATACTCAATCTTATATTGATGCATATTTTGAGATTGGTAAAAAGGACCTATAGCTAACAAATTCTCTTCTTTTCTTATTTGGCGTGATCTAGCTTGAAGGTAGATTACTATACACAAGTGCAATGTAGGTTGTAGAGAGAAATATTTCATTTTTGTCTCTAGGATACATACATACATACATACATATATATATATATATAATATTTCATCATTAACAAAACATATAATACACTTGGATTGATGGAATAAATGTGATCATGTTATAATTGCCCAACATACTTGATTATAAAATTATTTAATCATGATAAATTAGTTTGTAAACTTAGTTGTAGAGTGTGGGAGAGAGAAGGAGAGTGGAGTGAGAGTGAGAAATACTAATAAATCATCATTAAATTTAGTAAATTATAAGATTAATTAGTGATAATTACATAATTAGTTAATTGTAGAGGAGGCTAAGAAAGAGGGAGAGAGTAGAGGGGAAGAGAGAGAGAGTGGGGAGAAAGAGAGATATAGTGGAGAGAGAATGAGTAGAGAGAGCATGTGTAAAGACAAAAAAAGACGAGAACATAGGATTATATATGTGTGTGTATATGTGTGTGTATAGAGAGAGAGAGAGAGAGAGAGAGAGAGAGAGAGAGAGAGAGAGAGAGAGAGAGAGAGAGAGAGAGAGAGGGAGAAATTGTAGTGAGAGACAATAGATAGACAGAGAGAGAGGGAGAAAGTAGAGAAAGAGAGTAGAGATTATAGAGGGAGGGAGGGAGAGAAGATACTAGAGAGAGTAGGAAATAGATATGTGTGTATGTGTAGAGAGAGAGAGAGAGAGAGAGAGAGAGAGAGAGAGAGAGAGAGAGTGTGTGTGTGTGTGTGTGTGGAGAGTGGAGAGAGAGTAGAGAGGGAGAGTAAAGAGAGAGTAGATGTTAGAGAGAGATAGAATAAAGACTATAGAGAGAAAAAGAGAGATTAAATTGTAGACAATGAGAGAGAGGAAAGAGAGTAGATAAAGAGAAAGAGTAGAGAGAGTGGAGAGAGATTTGGGACTAGAAACTACATACTATTGAACTCTCTTTATAGTGCTGGACCTTCTCTATCTAAGGTGGCATGAAGGAGAGAAAATAACAACTATGACTATCACCTCAAACTTTCTAGTTAGTGAAATGTGACTTTAAAGAACAATAAGAATCCAATGTGTGGAAGAGTAGACTATGATAGCCTCCTCTAGTTCTATAATCAATGAAATATTGTGAGTATGTAGGAACTCTCCACACATTGAGAAGAGGATTGGGAAACTAGCAAACTATTGGTTCACTTGATGAGCACATAGTGATTTCCTTATGGGAATCTCCATATAGAGGAGTCCCAAAGTGGCATGTTATGGTTGGCTAGACTTCGCTAAAGTTTAGAAGGTAATGAGCTTTTGACTTAAATCTACAAAATCAAAATGTAAAGAACGTGCCACAACTAGGACTTTACTAAACTCAAAGAGGCTTGAAGAAAATGATTCTAGTAATAAATAACAATTGAAAATGATTGTGAGGTCCAACAATTATTTCATTACAATTGATGACGGGTATGGTATATGGATGAAATTTAAGACACCAATATACACAAAACTCTTTCCAAATGCAAGGCCCTACCATTGAAATAAGCATTGATAAAAGCTTTTGTTTAGTTTAAAAGCTTAGCATGTCATATTCCAAACAATTAAAGCACTACAGCTAATTCACATTAACTAGTGATCAATGATCCACAACGAATGTGATATATAGATGAGAATTATTACATGTGATATATAGATGAGAATTTTTTGTATCTACAAAATTCATGCATGGTCCGTATTAAGATCCCTCAAACCAATACATTTTTCTTTTCGACCAACATGTTTGCTCATAGCACTTACTAGAATACCTATCCATAGTAGTTGAATCTCCTCAATCAAAGGTCGGAGACAAATATCCATTTTCTTCACTTTGTACCAATTGGGAATCAACAGAGACTAAGAATGAGATGGCCCTTCCTAGTTGAGAGCCATGGAAGAATATTATAGTTGACCAAGACCACAAGCCAAACATTGTACATGGTTACTTGTTAAGCAAGAGATGTTAGTTGTCAAGTTGTACACAATGAGCTCCAAAGATCTCTTAGAGCTTGATTTCTTTCTGCAAGGTCGTACATTTTACTTTTAATGGAAATCAATGTCACATTTCAAAAAAAGAATGTGATAGTAGTGAGCATTGAGTGTTAAACAATTGGCATGAGACGTCTTCCTTTACTTCCCCAAATAATCCTTTAGGGAAAATCTTGAAAAAAACTTAAGTCATACGTACTCACATACTTATAAGGCCTCAAAAGTGATTGGTGAAATAATAGTAGAATACTACAAAAATGTTAATTCTAATCGCTGAGTGAATACCTCTTGTGAGGATGACACCAAATTGAATAAATAGTACAACCAATATTTTGTAATGGAAAATTATGAAAAGGGAGAACTCCAAACATCCCACTTCTATTAGAACTTCGAAGCTTCCCATAGAGCACTAAGCATCAACACTCACTCACTAAAAGGAATGATCGATGTTGGAGATTTCCATTCAAAACGTTCTAACTTCTCAGCACCAACATGACATGCTTCATCATCAATTTGTAGGTCAGATTTCCCTGCTAGACAAGGTGTCATAATTAAAATAGAAGCCACATGATGTTGATATGCATGTCTCAAGACTCAGTACATCATCAATCATCGCTCCTTTCAAAAGGAAGACGGCTGGGGCCTGCAAGTGGCTAGCTGCGATTTCCACAGCCTTCGTCTCGAGCCTTCATCCTCATCCATCTGTAGATATGGCGCATATTGTTCTTCATATGATGATGATGATGATGACGATGATGATGTAGATATGGTGCAGTTGGTCCTTCACATGATGAACGACGATGATGCGGCGAAGGGCTACAAAGGGGATGGGCGGAGGCCCATGTGGAAATATCTGGAGCCGAGACCGCCTGTCTGCTCCAGCTCCATACAGTTCATGCTGCGGCTGCGGCTGTCGCTCTTCTTCTCTTCCTTCTTCTTCTTGATATCGTGGGCCTTGTTATTCAGGTCAACAATATCACCCTGGCTCTTCACATTCAGCACAGAATGGCCCCGGCCATCTGCCATCGCTTGGCTGTTAGTGGCTGCGGGAACGACGTCTGCGGACTTGCAGCCAAAGCAGCCAAACGCCATGGCTAATTAATTGCAGGTGAAGCTCCTTCAGATCAGCTGATGGCGCGGCTGAAATCTATGGAGCTCCTATGTATGGAGGTTGGGCAATGTTATTTTGATCAAATGGACGCAAATGGAAGATGGATGTGGTGCAGGGCGGGTAGTCGAATGGAAATTTATAACCGATATGAAGTGTGTCGCGCACGCTGTGTCAGAGAGAGAGAGAGAGAGAGAGAGAGAGAGAGAGAGCACTTTCCTCGAACTCGTGAGTCGTAAGAGCCAGAATGCGTCAACGTTTTTTCCAAGTTCTTGACAATGAACTTTGAAGAGTTCATGTTCGATCGGGGAAAAGGTAGTCTGCACTGACTACCCTTTCGAAATCGTGCTAGTCACGCCACTTAATCACATTCCATGTTGGTTAAATTAGGCCCTCAGATTATATTATCCTTCGCATTAGTGATAGCAATTTCCCAAGTTGTAAATTAGAAGTTTATGCACTACAAGTACAATACTAAGGAAAAAAATGAACTCACAAATGGGCCTTTTTACCCCTCTCTCTCCTCCTTAAAATGTCAAGTAAAGGAGGAGAGAAGAATAGTAAAATAATCATCTTCTCTCTTCACTTTCACAATCTCGTTTTGCTTTTTTATATTATATGCTCAGATTTCTTCTCTCTCCTCATTCAAGAAGTTTTTTTCAACCAAATTTTATATTAAAAAATGAGTTAGTTATGGAAGTGTGGTGCATAGTTTTCAATGCAAAGTGATTAGTCGAAACGAGGTAATTTATTTTTTAATCGAAAACAATGAAAATGAAAATTTGAAAGTTTATTTTAAAATATTTTGGGGATTTTTTTATATTCTAGCTTTTGGTCCCCAAAAACAAACCAACTGGTCAAATTTCGTGTTTGTTGGAAATATTTTTTAAGGTAAAATAGAAATATCTAAAATATGAAAAGTCTTGGACATCCCTACCCTCTTAGCTATTTTCTCCCATATCTATACTCTCTCATGGCTCTATTGTGACCTTTTCTCTGTGTTTATGCAACCTTCAATTAATAGAGTGAATTACTTACACCCTCCTTTCCCTTGGCACATTTGTGTGCCTCTCTGTGCATCTCCACTCTACCTCCTGTGACAATGAAGTAGGCTCCCCATTTCTATTAATAGTAAAATGAATATAGGAAACAAGGAGTTGCATATTGAGGTAGAGATTGAATACGTCCTATTATTCAAAAGAACCCAACGTACCAGTGTCAACCCTCAGGTTATGCAGAGTTATAGGAAAATGGGATTGAAACATGTGGATTTGTGGGTTGATAGGGGAATCTGTCCAATTAACCCCTTAAACAATAGACCTTCAACTTTCTCAGGAATCACAAATTTGTTGAAGTTTGTGTGCAAGGGTGAAAAATGGGTTGCTCGGTTACACTAGGCAGCTTAATGATCATGTGCTCAAAGTATTTACAACTTGCCAAGTAACCATAAAAATTTGTCATGATGTGATCGCTACAAATCCATATATAACAACTCATAGGATAAGTAGTATAGCTGAATGACACTATAATTCAACAAAACAATCAAATTATTTCAATGCAAGATACTATCCATGACATTGGTATCTCATATGAGGAGGCAAAGGCACAATTGGACAACTTGAGAAATATGAGCAGCAGCAAGTTAACACAAGAGCGCAAACAAAAGAAGAAGCCAATCAATGAGTTAATTGTAAATAGTGGCCAGTGAAAGTTACGTATCTAAGAATGTAAGGTAGCTCTAAAAGAGAACCTAGGTGAGGGTGAGGTTAGATCATGTACTAGTAGATTGTTGAAGGCAAGTACATGGAAAACATTTTGAGAAATCCTAAGTTTAAGGCTATGAAGAAAAAGGTGATTGAGTTCACATTAAAAGATGTGTCAAATGAGTTCTTAGCTGTGGATGCACAATCTATTTGTGGCATGGCCGATATTAGCACAACGACTTACTCAAAGATATTTAAAGGTGTGAAGGCTAGGGTTGGTCATGTGTTGAAGAAAAATAGAATCGTGTCTCTTCCTCAACCTTCAAAGTTAATAGAGGCCCGATGGCAACTTAATACAAAGGTTTTGGAGCTGATAGGAGATCCCAAGTAGGTTCAATGCATGGAAACACTAAAGGTTGGGACCAAAAATGTATATGAGGTGAAGTTCACCGAACTCAACAAGATTTGTACAATGTGCAATCGACAATGGTAATGTACTACAATATGTCTATTGAGGAATGTAATGGTAAATTGCAGTTTATTATAAAATTAGATAAAAGTGAGGTCGTCAAATGAGTGAAACTTGAAAGAGTTAGTGTAACTCTTATTAATAGAGCTTTACAATTCGACAAGAACAACCGAGGGAACTTTAGTATTCAATCCAAGCACCATGTGTGGTGGCTCATTGCATTTGAATTTCCTAAGGAAACATTTGAGGTGATGTAGATGTTCTTTATGCACACAAGCATTCCAAGCATCATCGATCATCAAGAACATGGTGAGATGCTCTCGATTTAAGGGTATGGTGAATACTTGGTTGAATGGCATTTTGCAGGAGACTTGAAAACTTTGAAATGCATGTGTGGAATCTCCAATGGTGAAAATACAAGGAATCCATGCCTATATTGCTTAATAGAGAGGGTGGAAGGAAATGACGGAAAGAAAAACTAGTTGTTACTAAATTTATTGCTTATTATGCATATTTTATTTAATAAATTTATGTCAATAAATTAATGACTCACTTTTCTTTAAGTGTTGATGATGATCTAGCATGGCCATGAGACCATTTAGAGACCAGTATTCCTAGTGTATCACTTAATGGGGTGATCAGAGCACTATGACAAGGATATTTGGTACATGCAGTACAAGTTATGAAGGGAAAAAGAAGTATGTGCCAAGTGTAAGAGTGTACACAAGAACCAAGGAGTTATGCATAAATGAAGATGGATTGAGTTCTAAGAAGAGGAAGTGCATTAGCATTATGTATATGTATTTATGTGTGTATCCTGGGATACCTAGGAACATTTACTTGTGTGTAATGAGCATTGCATTCATTTGGGGTCATCCTCTCCCTTACAAGTCAAGGTTTAAGCCAAAAATTTCATTGTCTTTTAGATTTCCTTTTCTTTCATTAAGAAAGACAAGAGAGGTAGTTCTCTCACTAAGAAAGACGAGATACATGATCCTCTAGAAGTGAGGAGAGGCGTGATTTTCTCTTTCTAAGGTCTAAAATGACACAAGCTTTTGTATGGAATTAATTCAATCTTAAGGTTGAGGCCCAAGATAATCTAATGAGCTCTCCTTATCTATGGCTCAAAGTGATTGCATGACCATAAGTTAAGAGTACAGTTTAAGAAGTTTTTTTTCTTAAAATAGACATAGTGAATCCATTTTTAAGTATCTCACGATAGAAAGATGATTTCTAATAACGGCCTAAGAATGCTTTCGGAAACAACGAGATCTACAACTTTTGTTTTAGAAGTTTTTTAATCTGAGCAATACATAGAGAGATATCTCAAAATGGGTGTTGTAGAGTAAGTCTTGGAACAGCCACATCTTGCATGAAGATCAACCTTTCCAATCTTGGCACTCAAGTCTCTCTCTAAGAAGACAAGTTCTTAAAAGCCTATAAAAGAGGAGGCTCTCCTTGGGTGTGGGAGAGGTGAATGAAGTATCACTTTGCATGCATCCAAGAGGAGAAGAGAAGGAGCAAGTGATACGAAAGCTCTATTGAAATCAAGCTCCAAGACGAGATTCCTACACATATTGAACTTGCCCGTGCGTGTGTGCATGCACGTTGTCAAAAAGCTTTCTATTCATGATATAAATTATAGAGTCCTTATGTTTGCAGAAGAACTTCATTAAGATCCACATAAGAAATTTTCTTACCTAATTCTGTCATTATTTCCCAACATCTGACTTAGATATCACTTAATCTCATAAGTTCTTTTGTAACTTGTCATGAAATTTTCCGTTGTACCATGTAAATTGACAAAAATTAAGTCTATGGGAATCCACAACTTGATCAACAGGAGGTAATTGATAGTCTGCAGGTTAAGTCACATTGGTTCAAGAGAAATATTTGCCTAGAAATCAAGAAAAGTGCCAAAAGTCCACTAGGTTTGTATGGGACTTTGAATGATGGACTTATGTGACTTATAAGTGACCTAAATGGTCAAACTTTTGTGTGGAAACTGAAGGAAGAGCAACCCGCATTTTTCGGCACAATTTTCAGTCCTGCATACCTATGGCTGTTTTGGACTCCTAAAACCAATCATAAATAGGGTAGCCTACTATTCTTGTCCATTTGAAGGAAAATCAAGTGACCTATATGGTTGTAAGTGAAGGAATTGACCTCTTAACATCAGGACTTCATTTCAGAATGATTAGAGAGGCTTATTCTTGAGATTATGTGCATTTTTGGAGCTTGATTATGGGCTGGAAATTACTGTTTTAAAACAAGGCTGAAGTAAATTATATGCTTTGACAATGCATTTCATGAGGTTTTAATCTATGTCTTGGATGTAGTAGAGTCTACCGCCAAAAATACTTGTATCTTGGAGTTGTTGTCCATTAGTATTCATGAAATAGAAACCGTTTGAGCTTACATTTGAAGTATGCATTTGGATTAAATCTGAGATAAAATCTCTAAATGTATTGGTTTATTATTCGCAAATGCATTTGATGTAATCAAGTCAAAGTCTTTAATTCCATTCATGTAAGCTAAGTATATGAAAAAGCTTGAGGTCTTTATCTCCAACTGAATCATCTCTCAAAACCAAGTCTTCTCAAACCCCATTCTTTTCTCTCTCTCCTAACCTTGAATCCCTCACTCCTCTTCTGCTCTAAACCCCGGTGAAAGACCTTCAACCCCCAACATGACGACAATGGTAAACCCGACGTGAAGGTCGGCCGCCACAGAAGAGAAAGTACAATGGGAGAATCATCAAGTCCGAGAGGAGATGCCTTGCAGTAGTTGGTTTGTCTGATGCAAGAAAGCCAACAACAACATTTGCAATTTCAGTAGCAGATGCAACTGCAGCAACAAAGGAGACAAGATGAAGAGTGGAATGATGCCATTGCCATTAAATCTTTGGAAGAAATTAGACAAGAGCTCAAGCAATTTAATGGGAAAAATGTGTCCTCTTTTATCTGCCTCTATACTGACAAGATGGTCTTCTTTGGAGTTCCTCATCATGCTTGGAGCCGATACTTTGCCCGTTTGGTCATGCATGGCCTCGAGCACCAAATTCATGGTTTTTTTCAAAAAGATGCGGGATGGTCTGCATTCAAGAAGGCTCTTCAAGAAGAATTCTTTCTTGAAGATTCTGGCCTCATGACGAAGAAAATCTTCACTGAATGGGTTGAAAGGCCCAATAAGGGACTAATTGCCACTGCTCTTCACCGTGAATTTGAAAGCAAATTTGCTCAACTAGATCCTAATGATCAGCAGGGTATGGAAAGCTAGAAGATTGAATTGTTTCTGAAGGCTATGGATCCTTTTCTTCAAGAAAAGCTAACCGATGACTTGAAGATTCTGACTCTAAGACGGATTGAAGACTGCTTGGGGTGATGTCACAGAAAGTTTATATGATTGCTCGGAGAGAGTGGATGCGTCTAAGGTGGGGGTCTACCTCTGCACCATCTGAAACCATAAAAGAGCCTGTCCCTGTATCTCCACCTCTTGTCTCTACGGTCGAGCAACCAAGAAATCCCGTTGTTCCACCTCCAAAGAAGGATGTTATGGATGAGCTCATCAAGAGTATGCAGGATCTCCATCTTAATCTAATGGAGATTAATTCCAAGGTGGAAAGGCTTGATGTGAAAGTGGAAGAAAGAGGACGGACAATGCTCCCCAAAGACCCGTACGTGAAGACTTCAAAAGACATTGTATCTGGTGTGATAGCCTACAGCATGATAAGAGGGAGTGTAGTGCATTCTGTGAAGCTAAGGCACAAAAAATAATCTTTTGAAAGGATGGTAAAATTCATGCAACCGAAACTGGGCTTCCTCTTGAGCCAAATTTTGGTAACGGTGGCATGAAGAAAAGACTAGAGGAATTGGCAACAGGAACAGCTTATGCAGCTGTTGATGCGGCAACCTATGGGCTGCAAATTGAACCAACTAATGAAATTGTTAAAGCATGTAAAGCTTATGCAAAATCTAAAGTGTGAATGCAGGCCTTAGATGGCATGGAGCGAGGCAAGACATACAAAGATGATTTAACTACTGCCAGCCAATGCATCCAAGGAAGAACCACATGGACCGAGCCGATTGATTCATTTTCAGCCTTTGCTTGGTGGGCTGAAATCAATAATCAAGAAGCTATGGTAGAAGAAAAGAGAAGAAGAGATGAAGATGTCGCCAGTCCCTTCTCTTCAGGGCCAACCTAATGTGTGACAAGAAGTAAACCGGATCAATAGAGGGCTGCTGAAAATCCACCACCACCGCCAGAGCATGATATGGAAAATGCCCCACAAGCAAAGAAGATGGAAGGAAAGAGAAAAGGTAAACATCCCGGCTACAAGCTATAGTCTGACATAGAGACTGCGACGGATCTCAAGCGAGGATCCTAGAAGAAAGGATTCTTGGAAGAAAAATTGAATTTACATTGGGTGAAATTCTTAGAATTGCAAAAAGAGGATCTCATGATGTAATAATTGATGTAATTAAATGGAAAAGACAATATGTTGGTGAAGAAATTGAAGAATCTATGCATGTTTTTTTGCAAGCACTTCATGTATATTTGTAGGATGAAGAGAAGCTGAATACTCAAGGGATTCGATTGGAGGCAATCAAAGAACTGATTGCAACCATAGAAGCCAAAGATGAAGACATCTATGAAGCAAAAATTGAAGAAGATATTGCAGAGAATGTTATGGTGGGGTCTTCTCAATCTAAAGAGAAGCCCATGCATAAGAAAGAAGCTCGACTTCACAACATGCAAGAAGAGATTGATGCTCATTTTATTCTAAGTAGTCACTACTCCCATACCCATTGGGCAAGAGCGACCACCGAAACCATTGTCAAGATTGGAGAAAAAGAGACTATCTTGGGTCAATCACTATGTATGGTTTTTGATTATTATTGAGGTATAACAACACTAAAGTAAGGCAACTATATTCAAGCTCAGGGTCTAAGTCTCTAAAAATTTGTGTAAGATAGACGCATGTGACTTCGGTTACTAGAAGCAATCAAGATTTAGGTGGGAACCACCCCAAGGTAACAAGAGTGTTGGCTCAAGGCAAGGGTGTTGAAAATAAACCCAATGCAATAAATCTAATCTCATGCAAAACCTGTGGGAAACAAGGGCTCTTCCTCTCTCTCACTCCTCAATTCTGATACACAAGCTTGTACTACCACTTTTTGGCTACAAAGCAATGAAGTTGCCCAAGCAAATGCCAGTCTCTCCATTTTTAGTCCAACTTCATGGACTGAGAGAAGCTTCGTTGAATTTGGGATGGAGTTGAAACTTTGAGGCCTCAGACCTTTCCACATATTTGTAATCAACAAGGTAGGGAATGTTGAGTTAGAAATCCTAGATGGCTAGTCCACATCGACCATTTTAATGGCAATAGAATAAAGGAGTACAATCCACTTGGACATCCTTCACGTTGTCGTGCTGCTGCGCATCCGAGCCGTATACACCTCCATTTTTTTTGTTGTGCATTTGTGTTATTTTTCCGCGTGTGATTCATTGTGTGTGATTGATGCATTACGATAATCCGTCCTTTCAGTACCCGCATCCAATGTATATATTCCGCTAGTGTGTGTGTGTGTTTCTGTTTGTATGCATGATGTGTGTGTGTTAGAAAAATATGAAAAACCGATGCCAAAGGACATTATCAAGCTGATAATTTCAATGATGATCTGTAAGAAAAGTGCAGGGAATTGTGGAATCAAAGGAAGCTTTGTGGAAGCCGATCATCTAAGTTCAATAGTTCCCATGAAATAGAGTTGAAGGAAGTCTCTCAAAAGTTGCTTAAGCGAGTAAAGCACTAGTGAAGCACCGAGAGAACATTTTGCCACCCAGTCCTCAAGGCCAAAGTCGAAGTTCGTACGCAGATCACCCATCGTAAAGCTGATTGTTAATGGGGCAATTGATGACTCCAAAGATACCCTAAGTCAGTCCTCAAGGTCAAAAATCAAAGTTTGTGCGTAGATCTCCTGTTGGTGTAAAGAACTAGAGGTAGCAATGCCTCAAATTTCTGGTAAAGAGTCTTTGATATCTAAAGCACTAAAGACAAATGATGCTCCACAGAAGAAAGGCTCAAAGATGGATGTAATTATATTCCTTGGGCTTTTTTTTTTGTCAAGCTATATCGAAGGAATCAACGAAAAGTCTGGGGGGAAAAGAGGAGGACGATCGACTAATTTGGGAATGCAACCACAAAAGACCAAGAAGAATCACAAAGCATTCCTCATCAGTGGTGCGCCATATCTTTTCCTGCTGCAGCTTATGATTGCTATCTTATGAATAAATGCACCACTTGCTCTTCCTCAGCTTTGGCAATTTCAGCTTGGGGTAGTGTTGACTGGAGACATTATTACAGGTTGCAGCTGAATAGACATATATTGTGTAGACTGCAAACTTTGGGGCTGCAATCAGTGGTTTTTGCAATCTTTGTTTCTCACAATTGCTTACGACAAGCTTGTTTCTGTTTTCTTGAAGAGGTGGATCGTTTGATCAAAAGAGATCACTTATTTTAGCGCAGTATTATTCTTGTTAAGCCTTGAGAGAGAGGACATTGAAATCTTTCAGGGATGGAAGGTTGTCAGTCTTGGTGGTGACAGACATTGCAACTAGAGGTCTAGACATTCAAAATGTTGATCTTATTATACATTATGATGTGGCTAATGACACAGAGACATTCGTGCATCGTTCTGGAAGAATAGGTTGTGATGGCAAACAGGGAACGCCTATTCTTATGCATACACAATTCCAGATGCGGACACTTGATACTCTAGAACAGGAGTTGGGTTGCAGGTTCGAGCACATAGATCCTTCCAGCTCTCTGGATCTTCTGAGATCCTCTGCTGATCAGGCAACTGCCAAGTTACAGAATGTACATGCTGATGTGAAGAACATTTTTCTTCCTACATCTAAGAAACTGCTTGAAGAACAAGGGCCCAGAGCTCTTGTAGGAGCCATAGCCCATGTTTGTGGCTTAAGAGAGGTGCCTGCTTCACGTTCCTTGATATCTTATAAATCGGGAATGATGACTTTAAAGATTACTTCTCGAACAGGACCAAGGATCACCTCAGTTGCTAGTGTGACACAAGTGCTTTCAAATCTATATGCAAATGTTGCATTCAGCCTGGTTCCTCTGCAGTAAGGATGCCTAGTTTTCTGCCCATGTCGTAAACAAATTGCCACTGGATCTGTCTCTAAAACCAACTGCAGTTGCATTCAGAGAGGGGAAACAACCGTTTATTCTGCACAGATTTTGCCATATATGTATTATCCAGCATTCAGAGGTTAAGGTGCAGACAGGTCAAGTTCCTAGTCGTTGTCCTCAATTTGGGTGCATTCAAACACTTGATCTTGATCAGTGCCTGCCTATCCTCTCTCAGAAATGGTATGACCTCTGTAACAAGCGGCTAATAGAGGCAAGAATTCTTGAAGCAGAAAGGGTCTACTGTCCATTCCCAAATTGTTCAGCTCTTATGAATAGGCAATATCTTTTATTGGTAGAACACTCTCACCTTTTGATGAAGACAATTTAATACCCTGCTTTGGCTTTGGAGATACAAACAGATTGTTCCTCATTTGTGCTTAGCTGGGCACACATTTTTTGCTGCCTACAGAACTCCTTTCTTTTGACTTTGTATGGAATCCTGAAAATTTGTTCATAGGAATTATTACCCAGCAGAATTTAACAAGTCTATGTGCCAATGGCAAAACTGAACTCAAGCATCTGAATGTAAAGCTGGATATGTACAGCTTTTTCTGAACATGGACCTCATGTAACTCTCTTGACAAGGAATATAGTGAACTTTGGCATCAAAAATTAGATTTCTTCTTGTTAGTCTCTTCACTTCTTGCAACTTGAACTCCGTGTTCAGTAGCCCTTACAAGAAATCTATGACAACGTGAACCGTCCATGGTCAATGATGATAGTCCTTTGCTGCATATATAATAAACCTTTTAGGAAGATTTTGAGCAATAACAAAAACACAATCTTACATTATACTCTGAACAAAATCCATCAACTCTAGTTATAAATGTTTGAGTTGTTACCATTAGCAGCTTAGAAATGGAAGATGAGTCTCTTATTCTGGCAACTTACCTTTGCATATGCCTTATAGTAGTCATGGTTGATGAAATCATTGATGAGGGGTTGGTTTATACACACTTCCTTACTACTATTGAAAAAAACCTAGGCTAGTTGCAATTGCAACCATGAACGGCATTACTGCTTGTTAGGTGGTTGTAAATTAATAGTAATCGTTGAGACTAAGAATCTCCCACTCCGTTTCTAGGTTCTTCCAAACTCTGAGGAGAACATCACTAAGATTATTTTGGGACAAATACTCAAGCTTTTAACTTATTGCAATGTTAACTATGTTGATAATCACATTCACCTATAGTTACTAGATACATGAGTAAGTACAATCTTTAGTTCCAAAGAGGCACAATCTAAGCCTACTCAAATCACCCCTACATTATAGTCCAAATAATCATCTAAAACCATGATGCTCTTAACCCAAATCTTGAACAATCAAGCCCACAAGAAGTCACATGTCAGCTCCACCGCATAGTGGAAGTGGAAATCCAAAAACTTTATCGCACACCTCTATACGTCGTATGCTAGGAAATGAAAACAAAAACACACTTGTTTATGATGATGCCAACCCTATACTAATGCATGCATAACAACTTAGCATGTTCCAAAAGGCCCTTCTAGAAGCATAATGGTATTATGAAGACCATCTCAAACTCTCATTTCCAAATTTGTCCACGACTGCATGCATCATCACACCCTCACACTAACTATAGCAACGGCTCCAACAACAAAACATGGACCAACCAAACAGGTTGCCTACACTATGTTTACTATCTAAACCCCCATAGAGCCTTCATGTAGGACCTCTACTTAGAAAAAGGTTTCACCTATATCTTGTAGTCTACTTACCACGTCATCTCCACCCTTCGCTAGGCATCTCAACATCTCAATCCTCCAAACTAGCTACAACTATTATTGGCACAAGCTCTTCTATCACTAACTTACCTCCATAGGATGATATTATTCCTAAATTGTACTATGTCCCCCCATATTGAATGTGTAAATATCAACCCTCTGCACTAGCTACACTAGAAAAACCATGTCAATGCCATTTGATTTACCTGAAAACTTATCTAGAAGTGCTTTTTCTGGTGGCTGAATTCCATGTTTGGAACGTTTGACAAATTATTTGCAATGATGGATCTCAAATTGACTGACATAGATATGATCCTACTCACCTCCCAATGGAAACCCACTTAGGAGGAGCAATAATAACTGTTTCAAAAAAGCATTTTCATGCAATTCCACTCTGGTGACAAGAGCGTCTTGGCAAGAAACAGGATCCCCCTGCACCCTTCCTTCTATGTCTTTGTCTCTCTCTCCACTCGTATTCTCTAGGCATACATTTTCACAATAGCTTCGCATGAGCGGAATCTAATCAGAGAGAATGAATTTGGAGAATTGCAACCGAGCTCGACGAGCCTATATAAACTAATCACACGATAGTGATAAGGGAGGGATATGGACATCCTAGCATCACTATGATGACCGATGGCTCTTTCTCTTTGTGCATTATGAATCGTGATTACTTCTTGACAGTCCCATTGGAGCATATCAGCCATGGCTTGCTATAGAGGATGTCCTTTCAGCTGTCCAAATGAAGATACTTGTGTGGATAATGGCATTCTTAAGGATATCAGAGCAACAAGTGGTTTGAAAGAGGAGAGTACACGTCCAGCAAACTATGATGATTCGCAGTACTAATAATCAAAAGAGGAAGTCGGAAGTGATGATGTATGCTCCCGTTTGCTGCATTTGGATGTCATGAGCATATCCTATGCATGCTTTATTAGAGGTCTAAAGTGTTCATGGGATCATCACAAGTTGAATTGACCAGTTTCATGGTCTTACTCTGGTGAAACAGTAAATTGTAGCAATTATATTATTACTGGAGTGCTGATTTTGTGAGCTTGGAAAGTGCAGGCTCTCAGGGATTGTGCAGTGCACAAAATAGAGGGATGGGGATGCAACTACTTTGGGGTGGTTAAACAAAACAAAAAGTGGAGCCAGAGAAGTTTTCCAAGCAGCAGCATGGTAGCGAGGGTGTGAATATGGTAATCTCTTGCTTTCAGGTTACCAAGGTGTTCCAAAGACAAAGCTATGGTTTCAAAAAGTTAAACAATACGGTCTAATTTTTTTGCAGAATAGAACAATTGAGGATTGGATGAGGATCCTAATTCAGCATGCTCATGTGTTTGCATACTTATCACAAAGTCTCCAAGGTATTATAGGGTCACCCAAGGGCAGGTATGTAAAATTTTTACTTCTAACCTTGTTAATATGTTCAAGGAATTGTCTTGTAAGGGTGGATCTTGAGAAAGGTAACGAGAGGCCTTTTAAATTCTATCAACTATTCTTTAACCATCATGTGTGGAGAGTAATGTTGTAAGATTCTCTGTGAAATTTTCTCAAGGGATAGGTATTGAGAGGCCTTTAAAATCTTGTCACATGTTCTTTTAATCATCGTTTGTGGAGAGTAGTGTTGTGAGATGCTCTGTGAGAGTTTCTCGACCTGGCTCCTAGTAAGTTACTAATGCTTGTTTATGTTTAGCAAGATCACTTGGGCACATAATATTTTAACATGAGTTGCTAGCACATAGGATCCACACATTCTTTTTGATTCCTTGACCTCAAATGATTACGTCAATATGGATGGACCTGCTTAGTAGTTAGATGTTCCTTGTGGAAAGGAGATTGGATCAGAGGATATGGCAGCCATTCTTTTCAGACCATGTTTCTTTTCCAATATGATATATTTGTTAAAATTTTCTCATCATCTCACACTTGCATAATAGTTTGGAATGAGAGATGTTAGCATCTATGGTTCTTGAGTAGAAAGCTTGTCATCAACAGCCATCCAATGGTGCTATGGTGATTGCCAAAGTTAACTTGTAACTGCTTTTTGCAAAAGGGGCGACCACAGAGAGAATTAATGCTCTAAGAAGAATTGCCATCATCACTTAGAGAATTGCCATTGTCACCCACAAAGATGAGATGTTTGACACCAAGAAAAAGGACCCCGCATTAGTTGCAATATTAGAGAGGTCTTCAAACATCTCATCTACTTGAGAGAGTTATTCAGTCACCTTTGGTATTTTGACAGCCGATGTTGTGGCGTGTGGATAGTGGAGATACTAGTCAAAAGGATGTATGATGGAGAAGATCCATTAGTGTTCGAGGCAAGTCTATAACAATGCAAGTTTGTGATGTGTCCATTAGGCAACATGTCTCTTCTACTAGAGCCACACAACAATGTTAGGTTTTGAGGCTGTTTAGAATGCAATTTGTATACTTTCAATATATTGACTTGCTTGCCAAACTTCAAAAATGCATGTGGGAAACTAAACTTTGGGTTCACTTCACTAGCATATCAATGAAGGTAGGATGCCCCACAACCATCACCATCACCCTCTTACACTTCCTTTGGCGTTAGATAGTTGCAAGGGATGCCATCACCACTAGGGCTAGAAGGAAAAAGAGTAGGTTGGAGTGCATTCATCTTCACCACAAAAGAGGAGCTGGTTATAGTCTTGGCTTTTACCGTGGGGGGTTGAGTGTGAATCAGAATCTTAAGAGGATAATTCTCTTTGGTAGAATCCCTATCTTTCTTCCTCTCCTTTGCCTTTTGCAATGTTGCTAGATCCTTGCAATTTTTTTGGAAATTCCCCTTCTTGTCACAATGATAACATTGGCTTTCTTCTTATGCTTGTCACCCCTCTTTGAAGCTAAAATACTTTCTAATTGCCACCACATTGAGATCCCTTGTGAACATAAAGAAGCCTCAAGCCCAAGCAGCATAGAGTACATATCCTAAAAACTAATAGGTGTTGTGGATGATGGTAGTGAGCTTGCTGCAAGTTAATGTTCACATTACATGCTACATTTAAGTAGCTTGATTGGAGAAAAGGATTTCTATAGTTGGCCTTATAAGTTTAGGAGTAGCATCAAAGCAGAAGGAGATGAGACTAGCCCACTCACTATCATTCTAGACTTATTGTCATTCTAGGCTTAACTTGGAGTAATTTTTTTGAGCTTTACAACTTCACCGACTACAAACAAACCAACAATTGAAGTTTCATCTTGAAGACCACTTTGAACTCCACCACACATGTAATGTGTTGCTAGTACCATAGGTATCAAATACTTGTCACTACTCTATTGGCTTCATTTGGTCTTCTTGAGCAGCCTTAGCCATAGCTTGCAACATTAGAAACAAATGTCGATTGCAACATCAGTCTCAGCATAGCTACTTTGAAGGCCTTCAATAATCTATTCAAGATTCAACATACTTACAAAATTTTCTTCCTTCTTATGGTTGCTTTCTCATGGAAGTCCTAGAATGGGCAATGGGTTAGGCTAGGTCATCACTTCAAGCATCAGATTTGCAAGTCCCTTTGTGTTGATCTGGATTTGAATACTATGTCTCTCTTCTTGGTATCTAAAGACTGCCAACAAAAAAAAGATCAATGTACTCCTATTTGATCCTTAGAAATTGTCAAAGAAAAGTTTGTTCCCCACCCTATGCATAGCAATGTCCTAGGAATACACAAATCCCGGAGCACACATTAAGGTGGACAAATTTGAGTCTGTGGAAAGATAGTAGCTTGTCATTGCTAACAAGCCTTCTGATAAGTGGATCATGAGTAGTTGTAACCTTGAAGAAATTCCTATTCTTGAATTGCCCCAAATGCTACTCACTCTTTGGAGTCAGACGATCATAAGTCTTATCATAATATTCAAGGTCACTACACATGAGAAGGCCCTCTAGCTCTCCAACATTGAAGCTAAGCTTGGTGGATGTAGTAAAAGGGATCTAATCTAACATAGTCCATTCAGGCTGAATGTCAATAGAACTGCGAAAGACAACAACCTCAAGGCACTGCGTATTCCGGATCTAATTGTAGAGTCAGTTTTGGTAGAGCTTCTCTTTCTCAACCTCATGCTTGCTGGAGAGTTAAAAACTATAGAGCTATCTTGAAGCTTAATAAAGTAGTAGCAAGATGAGTTGCTCAAGTAGGACTACCATTTTGCTATGAATACCTTATTGCCAACCATGCTGACCTCCCCTCCATCATTACTGAAGTGGAGGGAGAAAGTGAAAGCAAAATTTATTGCTCCAAGGGCCACAACAGGAGTTGCAGGCTGTAGGGAAAAGTTGGTTAGAGAGCACTAATAATGTTGAAGTGAAGACAAGAAGAGGAGGAGTAGGCTGTTGGTTAGTTGGGCTGAAAGAGGCAACAATTCTGGTGTTGCAACAAAGATGAGAAGAGGAGGAGCATGCTTTTGGTCTCAGTTGTTTGCTGGGTTGAAATAGGCAATAGATTTGGTGCTTTTTGAACAATATTTTAGAAGGGGGTGGGGGATTTTTAAAAAACCCTCGATGTGGCCTTGTTTTTTGGCCAAAAGCTATTTTGTCTTGGGCAACTTTTGGCAAACTATTCCCTTCTAGAAACCTTTGCTAGAACAGCTCCTTCGTGTGGGAGAAGCATATGCCATGCTTGCATTCGGAGTAATCAAAGCAATTGAAGATGGGATGGAGCCCCAATCCTTCGGTGGCACCTGCAACAAGTTTGATATTGGGGGGACAAGTCAAGCAACAAGGAAGGGGGAGGCAGTGGCGCGGACGAGGCATCATGTGGTCCACCCTAATCATGTGCCCATCCAAGAACTCATTATTCATTTTCTACTGTGCGACATCTACTTGAGTCTCCTCAAGGAAGGTGATAAAGCCGAAGCCCTTTGACCTGTTCATCTTGTAGTCCATGATGACATGGTAGTTGATTATCTCAATGTGTGCTTAGAAGGCCTTGTGGAGGGACTCCTCATCAGTGCTATATGCTAGGCTACTAACAAAGAGGCAGGACATGGCTCATATCTACACAAAGCTAAATCCATGTCTAAGGGCTTGGCATCACATATTTTGATCTATCTCTTCTTTGGCATATTTTGATCCTCTTTCCTATCCTTTGTACCATCATGTCAGTCTCAAACATCTTTGTCAAAGCATATGTCACATGCAATAATTTACATCCATAAGATGCAGTCTTATCTTATCTAGAAAATTGTCCTACAGGACCACCCTACAGAAAACTGCTCATATATTTTGAACAATAACTTGGATCACTAAGCTTTAAAAAGAAAATTGTAGCCTGCTTGTGATGTAAAACTTTGCTAAAGACACTAGGATCAAAATCTGAATTTTTCAGCCCCTAAAATTTTATCTGCAACGTTCAACTATTCATTATAACATGCTATCACGGCCAGATATCGACCTTCCCGACTTTGTATCTCCTGCATACGAACATGGGTATCAACCAAACTTTGTAGGACCCGTCCCAAGGTATCAAAGCTCATTTTGGATGCATCGGCCACTATTAATCCTCTCCCAATTAAAATAGTTTTACACATCTTCAGTTTTGTTGTGTTTGCCCACTACAGTTTCTAACAGCCATATCGCCCTCTTGGGTTAAACATCCACTAGATAGTTGACCAATAAGGCATAAATACATGCAAGACATCCCCTTTGGCTTTAAATAACTTGTATATCACTCAAAGAAAAGGTCAAGATCAAAGACCCACGTCATTAACTTACTTTATTTAGGTCGTCTTTCTTTACATCCCGAATGACGGTATCCTCTGTAACCTACATCAATGTCTCTCTTGTATTTTCTATATCTTTGGTATTCTCCTATAATGCCTTTATTGGTGTTGGTACCTTGCCTCTATTGTCTGACCGTTCATTGAGCTCTATTTTTTAGGCCCTACATGTTCTTGAATTGGGCTTCTCTTTTCTCTCAATTCATGGTCTTCCTAATCTCGAGACTCGTATTGTCTACATCGAGCTAGCTATCTTTGTTGCAGATTCTTCTATAGGAGCTACTTTTGTGATAGGTTGGCAGGAGAGGGGGCTACAGGACCTCATGTCTTTGGTATTCTCCTATAATGCCTTTAGTGGTGTTGGTACCTTGCCTCTATTGTATGACCGTTCATTGAGCTCTATTTTTTAGGCCCTACATGTTCTTGAATTGGGCTTCTCTTTTCTCTCAATTCATGGTCTTCCTAATCTCAAGACTCGTATTGTCTACATCAAGCTAGCTATCTTTGTTGCAGATTCTTCTATAGGAGCTACTTTTGTGATAGGTTGGCAGGAGAGGGGGCTACAGGACCTCATGTCAGTCTCAAATTTCTCTATAGCATATGCCACATGGAATACATTACATCCATTAGATTCAATCTGATCCTGTCCACAAAACTGTCTTACAAGACCACCCTATAGAAAACTGCTTGTATCTTTTGAATCATAACTCAAATTGCCAAGCTTTAAAACAAAATAATGTAGCCTACTTGTGATCTACAACTCTCAAGACATTTGACCAAATTATGAAGATTTCAGCCCCTAAAAGTTTCTGTGCAACCTGCAACTATTCATTACACCATGTAGTCCTAGCTAGACATCGATCTTGGTGACTCTGTATCTCCTGTATACAAACTCGAATGTTAACTAAACTTTGTAGGACCCTTTCCAAGGTATAAAAGACCTTTTTGGATGTGTCAATCACCATTAATCCTCTCCAAATCAAAACACTTTTAGACATCTTCAATTCAGTCGTACATGTCCATTGTAGTCTCCTACTTGGTCAAACATCCATTGGATAGTTGACCAAGAAGACACACATACATGCAAGACATCCCTTTGGCTTTAAATGACTTGTATATCACATGGAATGTGCTAAGTTCAAAGATCCACATCATTAACCTATGGTCGATCACATTAGACATACAAATATGGATTGAAGTCTACTTCCATACACCCCCCTCTCCCAAAGGGGGTTGGTTCATTGGATGCTACACATCCTTAATCTAGTCCTATTAGGTTTTCGAGAACTCGCTAGTTGGGCAGAGAAGGTGTAGAAGGAGGGTGACTCGCCTTAGCTACAGCCTACTGACTAATTGGCCTCATCAAATTACAGTCCCTTTTTTTTGTTCTAATCCACAATCAGCCCCTTTAGTAACCTTAACATCTGTCATTATCATTAACGGCTTCTTTCCCTATAGTACCCATCAAATTCTATCTAATAACATTAGGCAAGTCTTGTAGATTCTGGCGCCAGCAAGTGAAGCAGTTTACATATCAATCAGTATTGTGAATTTTTTGGTTTGTTTGGTGGTGGCTAGACAAACTAGTACATTTGTTAAATCTGTTAAGGTAGTGTACATGTATCAGACCTCGAACTCTCAGTGTTGAGGGTGGAAAAAGATTGAATTTTTGTTATTTTGGAGGTCTAAATGATTGATTTTTTATGGATTTAGAGTAATGTATGGTTGTTAATGGAAGTGTTTGAGAGTATTTTGGATGATATTGATTATGTTTTGGAAGCTCATGATGATTTTTAGTGGAAATATGAAGCTTTATGATGTTCTGATAGGTTATGTTGAGGTTTTGATTGGTTTTGTATACCTTCTGTATTGATTCTGTTTTGTTCTGATTTTCTTCTGTGTGAAGCATGGATTGATGATTGATGAAGATTGAAATATTTTGAAGGTATATTGAATAGTTTTGATAGTTTGGAATGGTTTTAGTATGAGTTATGAAGATTTGATGTTCTCTGACCTTCTATAACCCTCTGTAGAGCCTCTATCTCTGCTCTGTATCTGTTACGTATCTGCTATGGTCCTGTATTGTACTGTTTTGTAGATCTTATGTACATGTTTTGTAGAATGTATGTGTGACTTTGGGAAAGCTTTCTAACTTTTGAAAAGGATAAATCTAAGTTCAAAAGAGCTAAAACAAATGGAAGAAGCAACTGCTGAAGACTGAAGAGAAGACTGGAGTGATAGTGATAGTAGTGAGCTATGAAGAGACACTGTAGTGGCTCTGGTGCCTCTTCACATCGGACATACCTCTTGGGAGGTGCATCAACAAATTAAGAAGGATTATTGAGAGTTATTATGAGATTATTGTAGTGAGGAGATGATGTACTATTGATAGAGAGAGAGAGAGAGAGAGAGAGAGAGAGTCAGAGATACTCAAACTCTATCAAAATAGTGTAACTATATATGAGAGATTGAGAGAGAAAACTATGAAGACATTGAAGATGAATACTATGTGATTGATTTCCATTAAAAAATGGTGTATTCTTTTATTTTCATTGTTCTGTTGATGGATTCTATGAAGATGTTCAAGATTATGGTTGATTCTATCAAATCCGTGGGAGATATCTACTATGATGCTGCATGAAGATTTGCTATTTTCTTTGTTTTGGTCATCAAAAGAATGAAATAAAAGCTTGTTGATTACAAGATAGATTTTCTCGCAATAGAATCCCCTTTTCCTTAGTGTTCCTCTTGGGGCTCCATGTTTTTGGTGTGCAGCTAGGGAAACTTGCCATCAACAAGCATCTAAAGAGGCTGAAAATTAAGGAAATGGCATTGCCAAGAAGAGAAGAAATCAATGGATGTTTGCAAAGTTCCTTCTTCCACTGAAGAGTTGGAGATTCTCATTATCAAAATCACTTTCCACAAGAAGTTCATCCCACAATGGTGGAAACATATTACCATCATGATGCATGCTCCATGCGATGGATTGTTTCCTCTTCCTGTTGAAGTAGCAGAAACTTGCATCTTGGTGGCAAATTGTTTGGAGAAAAACTGAAGAGCAGAAGCAAAGAGAATGACCATCCATGGAAGATTTGACATTCATTGAGAATTTTCCAGACATCATCAAGTGGGAGATTGTGAAGAAGCTTAAGGAGTCATGATCTGTGGAGGTTCATAAAAACAAGAAGGAAAAGAGTTAAAATTTGTTCATGGATGCTCAATAGCAAGATACGTGGGATGCTTGGTACACTAACAATCTCCTGTTTGTCCAATTATCAACCCACTTGAAGTTGGTAGACAGAGTGTTTTTCACAACATACACTGTTGAAACCATCAAAAGCTGGCATTATTATAATGGCACAACAACGATCCTAAGAAAAATGAGTTTTGATACTTTCAGAATGGAATATCTCCCCCTTTATAGTGGTTTGAAAGCCGAATTCAGAGATGTTGAAAAGAAGGAAGTAGAGGAAATGTTGGCTAGAGAATCCCCCAAAGAATGAAGCCCCTCTCTAATACTATCCTGCTGAGTACAGATCAACTAGTTGGAGCCAACCCTTGATGAATGATGCAATCAAGAAGAAAGTGTTAGAACAAGTCCAGAGGTACATGAGAAGAGAGAAGGCAAAAATCAAAGTTGAGAATGAGCTCGAAGTAGAAGCCTCCTTTGACTCTCTAAAAGCACTCTTTACAGAAGTCCCCATGGAGACTCAAGGTCCCCCTCCTAGTCAGATTTGTCTTGGAAATATTGATGATAGGCCAGCAAATGTAGTCCTATTGCCAACTTTTAAAGGAGAGTACAATGAAGACCCTGATCTTCATGTAGCAAAATTCATGGTAGAATGTGTGGCTAAAAATGCCAGAACCCCTGAGCATTAGTTAGCAATATTCCCCGCCACTTTCAAGGGCACGGAATTTTAGTGGTATGAGAGACAAGCAGCAGGAACTTTTGGCACTTGGGATGGCCTGAAGTTGGCCTTCCTCACTAAATTGAGGCATGAAGGTTTTGAAGAGCAGATGTGAGAGGAGTTCATGAACCTAAGTCAATCCTCTGGAGAAAGAGTAGAAGCTTATGTCTCGCGAATGGAATCCATCCTGAAGAGATGGACTAACCATCATTTGGACGAAGGCATTGAGAAAGGAGTGTTTCTTAGAGGCCTACAACCAGAAGTTTGCAACTTTGTGGAATTGAGAAGACTAGTCAATCTGCAAGCTGTAGTGGAAGGTGCAAGATTGTATGACGAAGTTGAAGCAAGGCT
Organism: Lygodium microphyllum; assembly: GCF_053477565.2. NCBI lineage: Eukaryota > Viridiplantae > Streptophyta > Polypodiopsida > Schizaeales > Lygodiaceae > Lygodium > Lygodium microphyllum. The sequence goes on along the minus strand of NC_141144.1, from coordinate 23,406,923 downwards.
GTCAATGACTCCAGGAAGAGGAGTCTTACCTCCTCCCATGCCAGGAATGGTATACCCACCAAATGCAGTCCCTGGAACAGTTTCCTACCCCTATCCCCATATGCAAATAGTGTTTTAGTGTAATGCACCTAATCCACTGTTGTCACCACAAATGATAGTGCCTCAAATGATGGTTCAACCACAATAATAGTGGCCTCAAACAGTTCCTCCAATGGTGGTGATTCAACAACAGTGGAATCCTACTAACTGGAATCAACAACCCCAAGTCTCAACACGAGCTCTGAATTAGAATCAGAACCAATGATCCTTTGGATCGACCCAACCAGTGTATGCAGTAATTACAGAAGCTTTCCAAAACCCTACAACAAGTACTTCAAGAGGTGAAAATCTGAAGGACTACTTATCCAACTCAGTTGCAAGTATCAAGAAAGACCTTATATATGTGATTACAGAGCAGCTAGAGACGCTGAAGGTGAATACCGCCAATATGTCCACCCCTACGGGAGCTGGAAGAGATGTGATGGACTCTAATACATGGTGCAGAAAGTGTCATCAAGTGGAACATTTAGCCACTGAATGTACTTGAAAACAAACCATTCCTGGAGCCTTCTGATCCTACTATTTGTGGAAGAACCATACAAAGGATATTTGCTCTCTGAAAGAGATGCACAAACAAAGACAAAAGAATGAAAATGCAAGATTCAACTTGCTAGAGTCCAAAATGACAACCCAGGATATTGGACCAAAGCCTAGGGAATTTGGTCCTAATTTTGGTCCAAAGAGGTTTCCCTCTCAAAATGACGGCCCAGGATATTGGATCAAAGCCTAGGGAACTTGGTCCTAATTTTGGTCCAAGGAGGTTTCCCTCTCAAAGTTACAGAGAGGACGACAGTCGAGAGATTAGAGGTGGAATGTTATAGGTGTGGAGAAAAGGGTCATATCTCCCCGAATTGTCCAAACCCTAGATGATATGTGGATTACAAGCCCTTATGAAACCGATGCAAAGGTGAAGGCCACATTGCAAAGGACTGTCCCAGTCCTTGTAAAGGCCAATGGCACAGATAGCCAACAGAAGGTATAAGAGCTTGCCTCCAATTTGGTAGAGTTGGAATTTTCCCCGTTGTCACATGTGCCAAGAAGAAGGAACTAGTTGTTCAGCACTTTAATGCCATAGAGAGTTACAAAAATATTCCCAAAAACAAGACCATAGGTCCAAGATATAGACGATACAAAAGCACCTCCAGAAACAGAGGAAGTGCCGATACCACCATTGTTAGAAGAAAAAGGAAGTATAAAAATGGGTGTAACCCCATTCCCCAATAGGCTAGAGAAGCCTGTGGATCCTATCAAAGATTATGACTTGGTCAAAGACCTAGACACTTTTAAACAAAACTTAACATTGCAACAGTTGCCGATGTTGTCTCCCAGCTGCGGAAAGAAATTCAAAAGCATCTTGACAAGAAGACCTAGACTAAGGATTGCTTTCCCAACAACAATAAAGTCCAACAGAGCCCCAGACCCTATAAAGGAAGTAGATGTGGCTAACGCCTTCCTAGATCTTGGAACCTCAAAGATTAGTGTATGGATAGAAGGATGCTTTATTTGAGATGCATTGATTGATGGAGACTCATCAATAAACATAATGACGGATGTGACAATGAAGGACTTAGGGTTGCAAGGAATTCAACCTACACAGTGGCTTATCAGATTGGCAAACCAAAGTAGAATTAAACCGTTGGGCATCCTCCCATACGTTAAAAAAACCCTTGCAGGAAGAGACTATTGGCTGACATATTTGGTGGTCAAACCAAATTCTTATGGGACCTCATACCCTCTATTGTTGGGAAGACCTTGGCTTCTTGAAGCGAGAGCCAGGACGGACTGGTTCAAAGGAACCCTAACCCTAGGCAGAGGACCCAACAAAGTGGTGTTGAAGTTGTATGGATCGCAAAAAGGCAATGAATCCACATCCATTGAAGTCATAATTGATTCCTCCAACGAGGTAACAGATGGTACATCATCAGGAGATGAAGAGGCTCTTAAACAGATCTTTCCCAAGAAAACAAAGGCACAGTCCCTAACAGTGGGCATTGTAAGCCAACTACTAAGGGAAGTAAAGGCCTTGTCCATGGGAGAATACCTCCTGCCTCAACTAGAATTAACTTCTGAAATCACCTCTGATAGTGAAATAGAAGCATGGATGTTTTGTTCTCCTTGTTACATGATAGTCGTAGAGACAGAACAAAGACAGAACAGATATACAATAGTAACAGTAATAGAGATAGTCATAGAGACAGTCACAAAAGCAGTCATAGAGACAGTCACAGACAGAGCAGATGTAGAATAGAGACAGAGTAGAAACAGAGACAGAAGCAAAAGTAGATGCCGAGGCAGAAGATATGTTCTTCTCCTACACAACCTCTACAAAAGCAGAGACAGAGCCTCCAGAGGAAGAGGATGAAAATGATGAGGAAAAAAATGAAGCTGGTTATGAAAGTGCAGTTGAAGAATTTCCTTTGATAGCGAATGATATTGTTGATATCGCAACAAAGACCTCAGAGGCCGAAGATCTCAGGGTGGTAGATGGAATGACCATGGTTCCATTTGGGTTTTCCAATGGACCACAAAGTATGCAGAATCTATACAAGCAATGGATTAAAGGCATAAAAATTAAGTTCACCAATGGCTCCTATCGCCTTGACCATTCAGTCTAGAGAAAAGATGATGATGGTACCCTCTGCCACCAACAGAAGCCAGAGCTATCAAAGCCACAGCTTCTAGAAGGTCCGTGCTATGTGACATTCGTAGACGCATCCTCTGAAGATGAATCCCTAAGTCTAGAAGAAATCACCACTCACATAGAAGCCAACAAAGCTCTGATACCCTTTCAACAATCTCACAAACAAACGAGTCATCTGTTTAGAAGGAGGACACTTGTTCTAGTGGAAAATCAAACAATAACACTACTCTCTTGAAAGAGTCAGACCTCCATCCAGAAGCAATCCGTGGGACATTTATTTGTGAAGTGGAAGATGAAAGACAAGTGACTTTCCTAGATACTAATGGTAATGAATGTCACTTGAAAGTGGGCCTCAATCTTCCTGAGGAAGAATTAGTGGTCCTGCGAGACCTACTCAAAGAGAACTTAGATGTGTTTGCTTGGTCATACAAAGACCTAAAGGGGATTGATCCCATAGTATGCCGGCATCACATTGACCTAGAGCCTGATGCCAAACCTGTAAGGCAAAGACAAAGGCGCATGAATCCTAATTATTCTGCTCTGGTGAAGGCTGAAACTTCTTGAAGTAGAGTTCATTTATCATGTGGCTAACAGTGAATGGGTTTCACCCATTGTGGTTGTACCCAAGAAGAACGGGAAACTTCGAATATGTGTGGACTTTTGAAAGCTCAATTCGAAGACAAAGGAGGATCATTTTCCTATCCCTTTTACAGACCAACTCTTGGACACAGTCGCAGGCCATGAGCTGTATTCCGTCTTGGATGGATTTAGTGGATATAACCAAGTCCAAATTGCAAAAGACGACCAATCCAAAACAACCTTTACCACAGAATGGGGGACCTATGCTTATAGAGTGATGCCATTTGGGCTCTGTAATGCTCCTACCATGGTGCATAGATCGGATGATGTATGCTCACGTAGTGAGCGCTGGAAGGTCCCCAAGAACAAATGAACTCTACCTTTTGCAGAAAACTCAAAGTAGAAAGCATACATGACATGAACAAGAGACCAATTGGGTGCAATCTCCCCCCATGCCTTGTGTGAGCGCTCCACAAAGCATGTATTTTATGTATTAATCATTTTCAAGCTCAAATAATAGCCCAAATTAAAAAATAGCACGCTTTTGGCTTTTGAGTTTGCTTTAGCACAAAATAGAAATAAAGCTAATGGATGGGCGCCCAAAGAGTCAGGCATACCCAATACAATGTCCAAATACAAATATCATAATCGTGCACCCATGCGCATACAAAATAATAAATAAATATCCAATGCCTTAATAAATAGGCACGGAAAAATATAGGCGCCATGCCTAAGGTATGCGCCCATCAAAATATAAGTGATAACTCGAATACACGCTATCCTCCAATGCTTTCCTAAGCCACTACTGCTATCTCTACACATCAACTAAAGCACTCACAATCGTTAGTAAAATAATACAATTAAACTAACAAAAGTAAATACCTAGCAGTCTTTAGCTACATAAATAAATCAACTGGTTAGAAATCAATCCTAACCTTAATTTATCACGAGTGCGCACTCTAAACTCATAAACGTTTATTAATTTAATATGTATTTTGCGAAATCAATCCTAACCTTAATTTATCATGAGTGGGAACTCTAAACTCATAAACTTATTAATTTAATATGTATTTTGCGAAATCACCCGCTATGGAATCACCCATGTACACACTAAATTAATGAAACGCCCGAAAAGGATAGGCGTCCCCATCAACTTCTCACACAAAGAATCCACTTTGTGTATGATCCCCGATCAACAAAGTTTACGGAACCCACCGTAAAACCTCACGGAATCCACCGTGAAATATGCCTACTGGCATCATGCCACCTTCCAACGAGTAATGATGACTGCCTTTTATAATCATTTGCATGATTTTATTGAGGTGTATTTTGATGACTTCTGTGTCTACAGCTTAATCCGTGAGCACTAGGGACACTTGGAGCAATGTTTTGCAGATATCAAGAGTATGGGATTTCTGTCAACCCCAAAAAATGTGTATTTGGTGTCTCATCAAGAGTTCTTTTGGGCCATATTGTCTCGGCACAAGGGATTGCAACAGACCCGACGAAGATTGAAAATATTGTCACCTTAATAGCACCAACAAACCTCAAGCAATTGAGAGGATTTCTTGGCCATGTGGAAACTCCATATTTGGGATTTTGGGAGTTTCCCATCAATATGGGAAAACCAAATCAAAATGGATTTCATGAATTTTGGGAATTTCATTAATTTGGAACTTGGTGCAATTAAACATATTACTGCTTATGGTTGTTTCCAAGAGATTTAAAAAAACTCAAAAAGGTGGTGTTAATAAACACCTTAATTTTAATATCCTTGAAATATTCAAGGAAAATCTTCAGTTGATGGATTCTTGTAGACTTTCTTTAGCTGTCAATACAACCTTTGGGGGAATTTTAATTTTTTGGGGTACCTTTTTTCATCCAAGAGAAGACAATTCTATCTATTGTTTCCCATCGTTCATTATCTCTTTTGTTGCACATCCAATATTTATCCCAACAATTAAAATACACCTCTACATCTGTTGCATTTTGACAACTACAAACTGGTGCCCAATATTGTATATGTACCTTGTTGAAGTTTTTGGAATGTCTATTTGTATCGACCTCACTTTGTGCAACACAAAGCCATATTGGATATACTGGATCTGAAGGTCTAACAAGCACAAAGTCATCTTTCATAACATCAAGCATTGGTTCAAATGCATGTTTGGGTCGTTTGCTCAAAGGACCACAATAGTGATCATTCAACTTTTCCAATCCAATGAAGTCATCTGCATTATCTACATCTATATTGGTTACATCACTTTGTGTTCTTGGCTAAAAATCTATGAAAGATAAATCTTCTTGGACATTTGGAGTTTGAAGAGCATAGATCATATGTTTCCAATAATCAATCACTGGTGTTATAAACTTTGTGAACTCTACTTTAGGTCCTTGTACATTTGACCATCTTTCCCAATACTTCAAATAATCTTTAACTCCACTTACTACTTCTTGATGATCCTTAATATACTCGAACATGGGCAGCAACATTGGAACACCCTTTGGAAGAGTAGGCTTTCCTGCAAGGTCTCTTTTCCATAATTCAATGCCACCTTCTCTTGGTAACCAGTCTAGGGACTTTGCATGCATCTTGTCTTGCATGACAAGTGTATCTCCCTGCATATAAAACCGAAATTGAAGAGGTTTTGAGTGACCAACAAGTGTATCTTTCGAATCACACAAGTATCCCTCAATGTATCTCTTAAACTGAGGCACATGTGTCAATAAGAAAGGTGTAGGACTAGTCATCTGGCATGATTGAAAATGTTGCATAACATGGGAAAAAGAGAAGGTCATGCTCGTCCTTAGCTTCTTTGAAAATTTACAAAACATTGCATCGATGTCTTCATGTGTATGACCCACCATGAGAAACCCAAGCTAGGTCATCTTGAATGTTCCTCGTGCAACAAGCAATGATAGATATGGAAAGAGATAGCGATTTTTGTTTTTTGACCCGCAATTATCAAGTTGAAGTAGTAAGTTCTCTGGCAATCATTTGAAATGATGATGGTCATCCTGTGGTGTATTATCTTCCATGCATGATTTATTTTGTGCAACACCTTGATAGTGATCTAGTGCTTTTTTTGAGTTAAGGGCATTTAGTAGCATAGAGGTTGATCTTGGCATTCCATCTACTTGTAGATCACCATTTGCATGCCCTATGTAGTCGCTCCAAGTTCCTAAAGCACAATGACAATGAGGCAATTGTGAAGTTAGGATCATGAGGCCATAGATCGAGTGAGAAATGTCCATATCTACCTTCTCCATGTCCATGTGTAATCATGCCTGTTAAAGAAACTGGTAGTTGAGTAGATCTTTCAGTCTCTTTTGATTGAAGCCTTAACTTCGGGATAGATGTCTTTTTCTGGTCCATTTTATCATGTATGATGCACAAGTTTTTATCTGGATCTAATGCTGAGGCCAAGCACCAACTATAGTATATATTCCGACAACTTTGTTGCTGTAGCATGTGACATTGACACTTCTTTAGAAGCACATTTCTCTCTTGAAGACACTTTGTTGCTGCAAGTTGCTCTTTGATCTCTGAGCAAATACTACATTTGGAGAAGTCACTTGTCTTTACTAAGGTTACATGCTTGAACTTTATGTTTCAAATACGATTGAAGGTGGACAAGGACATTTGCTTACATCCAATACCACTCAATGTTGTATTTACTTCTACCCATATATCTACCTGCTTGCAAACATCTGGGATGACCAATTGTGTCTCCCTTGATCCACCTTGCATTGTTCTACTCTTGTGTGGCATTTGCTCTGCATTCTTCTTAACAAAGTCTCTAAGGATGGCTCTTCCCATCTCTGTGTGATGCGAGGCTGCTCTTATTACCCCCTTGTTTCCATGCATTGCCCTCCTTATGCCATGCTCAAATTGTGTTTTGTACCTGTAAAAAGATGTCTTTGGGATTCCATGAATCTCATACCATGCCCTTCCACATACCACTTGTCCATTGAAGATAAAGCTGTACTTCCTTGTTCCCAAGTAATCAATCCTGTATGATGACTCAAACTTGTCATAAACATAGTTTTGTGGTCTTCAAATTGCAATCCCCAAAAGTATTTACATAATTGTTGCATGGCTTCTCTATCAACAAACTGACAATACTTTTCTTAGCAACAATCAATCATGGAAACCTGTGAAATGGAGTCCATAGAAGTCCTCAAGTTTGCACCTTTAGGGGCAATAATTTGAGGCTTTCTATTAACCATACAATATGATCTCTTCTGGCTTTTTTTTTTTTTTTGCAGAAACATAATCTTCATTAGTATCTTCCATGTTTTTGGCACAAGCATTTGTAGAGACAAATTGCATGTATGATTGTTGTTGTAGCAGTGATGTTCCATCATCAAAGGTGACTTGTTTAATAGGCCATCTTTCCAAAGTGACACAGTGGAGGTTGTCATCTATGTATGTTCCTGTGGTTTGATCAAGGGATTTATCTACCACCACACCAACATCCTCTTCTCCTAGCAATTCAAAGTTTATCACATCATATGGAAAAGCCAATAATATAACCCCTGTCCCAACACACACAATGTTGCCTTCTATCCATAGCATCACTCTATGTTCTCTCCAACTTTCACGAATGCTAAGCACATCAATATCCTTAGAAGGTAGGACATGGTCTGATTCGTAATCTCCTCTGTCATGAATTGTTATTGATTTTGAAACAACCACCACATCTTTCTTTCTCCATTTTGCAAAACCACCTACAGCTTCATGAACCTTCATTGCATCAATTATTGGGAATGGCAAATACACTGCTACATTTAAACATTTATCAATAGCCAATAAAATATATCCATCTTCAAGTGTTTCTCCATGGCATGTCTCATTTGGATGTATTGCATGCACCCTACCAAGTGCAACAATCTCATGATCAACTAGCAAATTCACAGTTTCTCCAAAATAAAATTTGTTATTCATGATACCTATACAAGTGAAAAAATGGAGATTTTATCATTTGTATGTTGTCACCTCTCACAAAGAAGAAAATAGTGATGAAATTGCTAAATACAATGAAGTATCAAATTTCATTGAAACAAAAAAAAAACTTAAACATTAGATAGAATGACTCCAACTTCCATAATAGAAAGTATTAATGGAAACATCGTACAGAAAGAAGGGGATAGATTTGACCATATGGCCAAAAACAAACTTTCTCATGAACTGTGCCATCCTAAAGTAAATAAGAAAATTTTCTTCTATTATTTTTAGTTGCCTTGATTTTACTTTATTTTAGTAGCTAGTCTTTGAGTAAGAAAAAACTTTCTTGTGTGTTCTCATTGGGAAAAGATATAGCAGATATTCAAAACTTGTACTATATCTATTCAACACAAGAAAAATGATTAAAATTATTTATAATGTGTATAGGAAAAGATTTAGCCACCTGATCAAAAATCTATTGTATGTATTCCATACCATAGCAAATATAAAAATTATTTGTGATCCCCATAGGAGAAAACACAGTCAAATGATTGAAACCTTTGTTGTATATATTTCACATGACAAAAAGGATAAAATTTCATTGTGGTCTCCATAGAAAAATATTTAGCCAAATGGTCAAAACTCAAGCCAAATACATATAACAAGGATAAAAGTTCATTGTGATCTTTATGGAAAAAGATTTAGCCAGATGATCAAAACCTCTATTGCAACTATTTTACACAAGACTTAGGATTAAAATTCTTTGTGATATCCACAAGAAAAGATTTAGCCATATGGTCAAAACATGTATTTAACATAGATGATAGCAAGAATAATAATTGTTTGTGATATCCATAGAACAAGATTTAGCCAAATGTTCAAAGCCTTTATTGTATGTCAACAAGAATAAATAATTTTTGTGATCTCCATTGGAAAATATTTGATCAAATGATCAAAACCTTTATTTCATGTATTCCACATGACAAGAAGGATTAAGATATTTTTGAGAAACTTTGACCTTGTGCTTAAATGTTGAAACCACAATGACCTCTAAAGAATACAAGATTTCATTCCCTATAACACAAAGTTATAAATATTGAGGAAATTTTAGCATCAATTAGACGCTATTTGACAAGGAAATATAATTTTTATCATGGTTAAATATTTATAAATCTTATACTACCTACTTGTTGATAACAGTAAAATGTATCATATTACATTTTATTATTAAGTTATACTATTTTAGTCTAAACCATGTTATATTAGTATATCGTACTATGTGTATATTATGGAATATATTATCAAAATATATTTTAAAAATGTGTATATTAAATTAATTTATTAATAATTTATAAATATAATTTAAATATATTAAATCATATTTTATAAGATTATGTATATTTAATGTATCTAATATGTAATGTGTAATATCATTGAGGATTTTGAACCCACCTTAGTGATAGTTCGAGAGTAGAATCTCTAGTAGGGTAGGATAGAGAGTATGTAGGAAAAATTTCTAGCTTTGGAAATAGGGGCAATATCCCAATGATGGGTTCTTAAGAAGGGGCGAGGGGGAAGGAGCTAGTCTAGGAGAAATGCCCCTGGTGAGAGTTTCAGGGAAATGTCTTCCTCGGTGAAGGTTTGGGAGCAATGCCCCCAATCGGGGTTTCGAGATAGCGCCCGTTGTAGGGATTTGGGGGCAAAGCTCCCAATGGGGGGTTTAAGCGGTAGGGCCCTTGGTGGGGGTATGTGGGCAACATTCGTAGTAGGGGGTTGGGGGTAGTGTCCCTGATGGGGGTTTGGGGGCAATGCCCCCAATAGGGGATCCAGGGGGCAGTGCCCCCGGTGGGGGTTTTGGGGCAACACCCCCAATGGGGGGTCCGGGGGGCAGCGCCCCCTTGTGGGAGTCTGTGGGCAACGCCCCCAGCAGGGTATCGGGGGCAGTGCCCATGGTGGGGGTTTGGGAGCAACGCCCCCAACGGTGGGGTCTGGGGGCTGTAACATCTACTCGTATTCCGTAACAAGTTATGATTATTCGAATAGTGTGGTACATTAAATGATTCGTTTCATGAGTCAGTCTTTACAACTAATCATGACATTTTTTAAAATGAGTTTCTCTTCCCCTCCCTCTCTCTTCCACGCAACTCTCTAACCTGAGTGTTTTCTCTGTTACATTTTTATTGTTGCAGTTTCGCATCTCTAATCCTCTGTGTTTTTATCTCTGCTCTTGTTGCCCCTCTCTTACTACAAGTGTTGCAGCCCTAATCTTTGGCGATTCTATCCCCCTCCTCTTCTTTGACTACTCTCCACTGTTTTATTTTCTCAAACTGAAACAGATTGTGCAGTGCAATTTCTGATTCGAATCACTAGTCATATTTTTCCAAAGCTTGGATATATTAATTTAGGTTTAAGGGTTTTTTTGAAAGTGTTGCTATAAATTTAAAGTTTCACCTCATTTTACATATTTCACTTTTGAGTTTTGAGTTTTCTCTCGTAGAAGACATGGCATACACCAAGCAAGTGGCTCGGAGACACCCCCTAAAAATCCTATGCATAGGCCACCTCCCCCAGCTCCACCACCACCACTGCCACCACCATGCCAACATCGCAAGTGTCGATGGAAGCCAGGCAAAATGGCTCTTCATGAGATCCACCATTACTAGAAGACCACGCACCTCTTGATACCAAAGGCTCCATTGCAAAAGCTAGTACGTGGGATTATGAATGGCATACTCATTAACAACAGTAGAAGGCACTTCCCAGATGAAACGTGCTTGCAACAACCCAATCATCGAATTGCCCAAGCCCTCCTTGCACTACATGAAGCTACAAAATCTTACATCATCGACTTGTTCCAAGACTTGGTCTATGCAGTAGTACATGCAAGGAGAATCAACATCACCGATAGAGATTTTTGAATAGTGAGGTTCTTCCGACAATGGAAGGATAGTCCTTGTGAAGATCAACAACGATAGGGGTGTACTACCAAAATATATACGGAATGAAGCTTCCAAAGAGATTTTGTAAAACCCTGGTTGTAATGGATTCCATGTAAAATGTTATGAATATGAATATAAATTTTTTGGCCCATCTTATCTTTGTTTATTCGCTTGTTATTTATTTTATTTGTATCTTTGAGTTATTGTTACATGCGTTTTGAACGAATACATGCTGCGCGCGAACTCGATAAAGCACTACGTATTAAATTTATGATACAAATTTTTTGCTTATAAATTTGATAAATAAACATGACATTCAAGTAAATAATAATAATAAATGATGCGTATGACAAACTACATTGCACACAAATCCCAAAAATATCGGTTCTCAATACTTCAAGAGAAGATTACAAATTACATTACATTGGTGTTGAGATATTATTTGGCACTAAGTACATCTACTCTCTCCTAGTCTTCTTTGATCTAGGCTCCCCATGGTCAGAGCTATTCTTGATCATAAGCATCAACATATTTTGCCCTAGTAATTCCTGCCTAATGACATTGGGATCTTCAACACTAGTAATCATGCCATGGGTCAATATGGAAAAAGTTGCCTAGACCTAGTACTAGAGAATCAGTAGAGGAGCTTCAAACCTCAAAGCAACACTACTTTCTCCAAGCTAGAGTTTGTTGGGATGGTCTTAAAGGGTTCAGCCTTCATTAGTGCCCTCAACTTCAAGAAGTTCGCAGCAAAATCCTGAGAGCATGTCTTATGGAATACAATAATGTCACTCACAAGTTGGCCGATATACTCCTTCAATGTTGAGTCCTACACACTTCCTTGGCTACCAAATGGACCACCTTGTCTAGATGAAAATTTATCTATATAGACAATGTCCTACATCACACAAGTTTAGTGTCAGAATCACTATGCATGGAGTGTTCGAAAGATATATACATCCGATTTATGTAAAACTTTATCAATAGGGCTTTTACGTCATCGAGAGTGTGCAAAAAAAATTTTGTTAGGATCGGGCTCCCATAGCAGCCCTAGCTAGAGGCTCACACCTGGGGGCCTGAATCTGACAACATTACCTTCTCTACATCATCTATCTACAAATGTGATGGAGCATCCAGGTCTGCTCCTGCAACTAGGCCACCCTCATCTCTCTCTTGAAAAGGTAGGTACTACATAGCTGGGTCACGGTCCAAAAATTCTTACTTGCAATTGCTCAAACTCCTCATCTAAGATCAATTACTCTGGCACCGTATTCTCAATCTTCTCTTGGATGCTCACAATAGTAGAGATGTCATCAACACTCGTGCCATCATATTGAGCCACCTCATCAAGATGTGCTGGTGCTTCTTTTATATTAAAATCTATAAAATCATCAGGTGTATCACGCACCATGATACAATATAGCTCTTCTTCCCTAAGCTCCAAAATTTCTAGGACATCCCGCATAAGTAAATATTCCACCCCTTTGATGATGATAGCATGGAGAGAAGCGAGGGGTGGCTCATTGCTTGTCAGCATCTCAATAGGGCAAGGAGGTGGATGCACAATGGCTAAGCTTTGTGCTACCTCTACTCTCGGATCGAGTGTGGTCTCCTCAGGCTCCCTCTCGAAATACTCTAGCTGTGGCCGAGAGGGTGTGTCGATGTCTTCCTCACTATCCTCTTGCACCTCAGTGCACAAAATATATATGGAAAATGTTCCATCACGCTCAATGAGATCCATCATGGTGTTGCCTTGGAATGAGGTGGGACCCTCTCTAGTGCAGAGATGATACCCCACATGCACGAGGGCTCGATTTATTACCTTTGCATGGCTTGATCCCCCATATAGACAATATAAGAAATCTATGGGGATCCATTTGAGAGAGAATTCCAGAATTGAGTAGGTGAGAGGATTTGCCACATCACAAAACAATGCCAGTATACTAGAGCTAGGGTTTACAGCAGAAAGTGAGCTCTCTAGACTCAAGGTCAGGCAAAACCTAGGGTATATTTGGTCTCCTATGTGCATAGTGTGTGGAGCTAATCCATGTGACAAAGGCAGAAGTGGTAGCCATGGCACATAAAGAGAAAAGGAAGGAGAGCACAAGTGTAGGGAAATAGAGAATGAAAGTGAAAATGAGTTTGGACTTACAGCTTTTATGTATCTAGGGTTTTAAATAAATGTTCTTTTTTAACCCTAAAGTTTCAAATTAAAACTCTTACCTTAGTTTTTTAATTTCAATATTTTGAAGTAATCGTTAAAATTACTCATATAGACAAATGATTTGTTCTACATTATTATATTCTCAAATATACTTGGATCGCTGAGTATATTTAAGTCCAAATACAAAAAATATAGAAAAGTTTTAAGAAAAAAAATCTAAAAGACCTTCTAAATCCCTTGGATCCAATTTAATATTTAATTTTAAGAAATAAGTAGAAGAGATTAGCTACAATATATCATTATGCAAAGACAATGTTGCATAGATTATAGAACTCCAACCTACAATTTAATTATGATTTTAACCAATACGATTGACTAACTACAGTATGTATTATTGCACGCTTGGATCATAGTAAACTAATATTATCTAGATTGAAAGTACTCATCATAAGTTTAAAAAAAATTATATTCATTTTTTATTTAAAAAAATTATAAGGATTCCACTATCTCAAGGATATGTGAAGAAGCACATTGTTTACATGTCATGCATTGCTCACTACGAATCCTGACTTTTCTATTATCTAACTTGAAATAGAAGTTGCAAAGGGGTTCATTGGAGATTATTTGGATTTCTTGTCTCAAAAAAGAAATGGGCCAATGGCTCTCTACAGCGCTGACCACTAAAGAATTATGAGCATTCCACAAGATAACCACATCTATGAGAGCTGTATGTGTTTCATCTCGGGGATCTTGATCCAAGCTGATCCACTCCCCTCACAAAAGTCGCCATCTTCTATATCGAAAGTGAATGCATAGAGTTTGTCTAGCGATGAAATACCTATAATAAAGACAAAAATAATGGTAAGTAAATGTGAATAACACAACAATTCATCTAAGGAAGACCTATGTCAATTAAATCAAGGCATTCAAAGTAGTAAAAAAGATTTACCTAAATGTGAGATCAAGCTCTCTTTGCAAAGAAGCCCAAAGATGTTGAAGAATTTGAGTTTTTAAAAAATCATTGTTCTCCGCCCTCAAAGACTCTTGGAGTAAAAAAACAAGGGAAAAATCCGTATGCATATAGCTTGCATACATTTTCTCCAAATGAGATAAAATTTAACTATGGAGTAGCAAAAAAACGAGACAACATACTTATAGCTTTGTTTACAAAGAAACCATAAGATGTTGAAGAAGAAGTTGAGTGTTCAAAAGATCGTTGTTCTTGGTTGTAAGAGACTCCTAAAGTACCAAAACAAAAGAAATTACATGTTAGAGAATGCACATAACTTGCACGGGTTTTGTGAAACGAGATTAAACTTTACCATAGAACATCCATTGAAGAGAACAATATAATTCTAAAGTTTTGTCAAGAAAATCTTAGAGCTTTAGTAGAACAAGCTCTGCTCTCATAAAACATGTGAGACTCACTCTTTGTTTGTGTAGAGGAAATGAAATTTCACAAGGTTAGAGATAGGGCAAGCAATAATGAGGTTGTAAAATTTTGTCAAGAAAGAAGAAGCAAAAGAAGAGATATGATAAATTTGAGTTTCACCTAAGAAAGAGGAAAAAACTGAAAATAGGAGAAATGAAAAGTCAAACATTTTAAAAAAAATTCGAGTCACAAACTTCTAGGAAGTGTCAACATTGTATTCCCCACATTTTCCCTTATTTTATTATTGAAGGAAGATTTGGGGCAAGATATGGTTAGAAGATTCATGTTACACAAATCTTGAATCCCAGCTTTCTCATTGGTTAGGCCTATATTTGTTTATTCACTCCTTAAGGGGCAAAAAAGAGAGTCCATATTTCTCCTAATTGACATTGCTTGCACTCCTAAGTGTGCAAGCAAAATACGGGTGGAGCAATATAAGTGTGACTAAGTTGTTCATGTATATTCTACGTACATTTCTTTTTGGCACCATTATAAAAAACAAATTTATTTTTTCAATGTATTTTATGATTTCTTTTTAGGTTGCTAAAGTATCATATATTATCACTTAAAATAGCATGCTTGAGTCTCGTAATGATGTGCAACATGTTTTGCGAAATGTTGGTTTGGACTATAACACTGTAACGTGTCCACTTGTTCGCTCGTAGGACATGTCTTAGCAGCCCATTGGGAAGAGGGTCTAGAAAGATCCACCCGGCACTCCCATGCAATGTTACGGGGTTTGTGATCTAGGTCTTTTCGAGTTTGCCACATAGTGGAAGTATTCCGGCCGTTCCCACTTAGGATCGACTTGAATCAGGGTTTTCCTAGTGGTCAAACTCCTAGAACGACAGCTAGCATCGAACCCCACGCGAACTACTTTACACAGAAACGTTAGTGTTGAAGCGGATTCATGCTGCACTTGGTTCAAGGAGAATGGGAAATGAGAGGGATGCAAAGCTTGACCTCTCTTCCCATAAGGCATAGTCCCATTCCGTTCCCCTAAAACAACATAAATTGGGATTCTAGTAACCTAGACTCTAGGTCAACGTTCCTTGCTATTCATTTCCTTCGAGCAAAGTTTCCTATTGTCGATTTCATTTGAGAAAAGTTTTCGCCCAACCGGGACCACCCATCCATAGGACGGACCCATGGCCACATCCACCGCACTTTCCTCAGGGTTGCTTTAGTTGTCTAATTAGCTACCACATTTATTTGGACACGCATAAAATAGCTTCCTTAATTAGCCTTTTAGTCATTGTTTCCTTTACATAATCTTGGCACTGACATAGAAAAAAAATGTCAAACAAGTTGCTTTTCAACAATTGATCTTATTTATCTTTGGAAGACATCATATAATCTAGCCCGTAAGCTAATCCATAATCCGCCCAAAGGCTATTCATAATCCATCTGAAGGCTACCCAGCAATCCACATAGATTACTAATCCAAGATTCCGCTCGTAGACTAGTATGTCGGCCTCGAGATCCAATCCCAAGTCGCATTGGCCTCTTGTGCAAGGCCTGGAAGGCAAGGGATTTACAGCCAGAGCCCCCCATGGCACCCAAGCATCCTCCTACTCTAAGTAGCGCCCAACGGAGAGACCTCTTGCAGTGGGTTCGGTCCACATTCCTAACGCGGCTAATAACCCCCTTGGTTAGGGTCAGGCAGACAGTCGGGGGTAACTGATGCTGTCTCTCCCTTCAGGCCTTCAACCTCAATTATTAATTATCTTTCCATCTTTAGTTCCTTGAGCAAACAATGCAAACAATGCTCCTAAACTATTACAAACAGAATCAATCCAGTGGTCGTTTATTTGGCCAACTGCTAAGGAGTGAATTTATTAACCCCAAGTCAAGATGGCGAAAAATGGAGGAAAAGTAAAAGGAAGATGGAAAAAGAGCAAAGACACACAGACGGCCTCTAAAGATGAACCGGGGCAAAAAGCGCAACCTTAAAAGAAAAGGTGCCTCAAAAAACTCAAAAATTTCTTGTAAAAGAGTGCCAGGCTCCCTCCTGTGCCAATTGTGAAATATTAGATGGGTGTAGGCTAGAGGCACGAGGCTAAAAGAGGAAAATCGAAAAAGACCTTGCCACAATGGCTGGTCATGTAAAGAAGGGATGGGTGCCCATGGGATTTTAGGGTTTGTATATATAAAGTTCAAAAATTGAATGAGAGATCATTCTTTGGTGTGTGGCAAAAGGAGTCTTCTTCTTCTTCTCTCCTTTTCACCTTCTTGCTTGTGTGTGCTCTGGAGAGAGGGAGTGTGAGAGTGTGATGGAGTGAGTGTGTGTGAGAGTGAGGGATCAACCGACGAAGTGGATCTAACGTGCCTATTGAACTTGATCAATAGCTTGGTGGAGCAATACAACTTGACAATGGCAGAAGAAAGTCCAAACCGTAGATATACCGAGGAATTCGACATAGGAGCCTTTCTAGATTCAATTCAGCAGCTGGTCAGTAGCTATGACGCTCATGCTTGGTACGAGCACCACAGTAGAATGGCGAATGCCATCATCGCAGATCTAGAAGAGGAGAGGAAGTTGGCCCACAAAGCGTTGCAAAGCATGGCTGAGTACAATAGGGATCAACAAGCTAGGAGCCAAAGGCAAGGCATGGAGTTGCGAGAGGTGCAAGGGGTACTGAACTTGGTTGGCAAGAATCCAACGGACCATGAGAGGGCACTAGAAGGAGATTTAATGTTGAGTGAGCTTCTCATGAAGCAACTACTCGATAACACAGTTGCTGTAGAGAAAAGTGCCATGGCTCTAGTGACATCGCTTCTTGCAGGATTAGGAGCAAACCAAGGCTCAAAGAGCCAGGCTAAAATCCCTATTGTTGCCAATCAACTCGATAAGTACTAGCCCCATGATGATCCCTCCAGCTTTGTTGAGTAGTTCGAGCAAGTCTGCGAAGCCAACGGCCTCAACGACCTAACTCAATGCTCTCAAGCGTTCGAGCTTTGCTTGGGTGACAAGGGTAGAATGTGGTATACGAGCTTAGATAACGCAGAGCGAGCCAACTTCGATGGCCTCCAGGATCTCTTCATTGAGAGATTTGCTTGAGCCTGGATGCTTCGATGATCTGCTAGTACGCTTGATGTCAAGTAGAAAGAGAAGGAGGACATTCGCGATTATGTGACCCATGTACGGAGTCTCTTCAAGAGAATCCCTACTGGAGAGCGATCGACTGAAAGAGCAGTGTCAACTGTATTCATTAGCGGGATTCAGAATGAGGAATTATACAAGGCTTTGGCATGCAACTCGAGCTTGCAATGAGATCACTAACTAAGGTCTTTGAGGAGGCCATCCGAGTTGACGATTAGCTGAAGGAGCGGAGCTCCAAAAGCGAACCTAGAGGAGACCAACTCATGAAGCTCAAAGAGAGCGTCAGCCTCGAGTGAGCGATCAGCCCCATCATCCCAGGATAAGGGGAAACCACCGAAACTAATCAAGGCTTGGTTGACATTAGA
Source organism: Lygodium microphyllum (assembly GCF_053477565.2). NCBI lineage: Eukaryota > Viridiplantae > Streptophyta > Polypodiopsida > Schizaeales > Lygodiaceae > Lygodium > Lygodium microphyllum. The sequence continues at coordinate 23,388,653 of NC_141144.1, read as the reverse complement.
ATGGAACTAGCCAAGTTGCAAGATATGTTGAGACAACCAATGTGCCCACATATCCAATGCGTGTACTATGGCGAAAACCACTTGCCAGCGGAGTATCAAGACCCTAGGTCATGACCTTGTGCTAACTGCGGTAGGTTCAGTCATGACGTCGCACATTGTAGACTGCCAAGGAGACTTCCATACTCACAACCATATGGCCATCCTTACCTAGCAAACAGGCCGCAGCCATTTTTTGGAAGGGGAGCCCCATTGGCCCTCCCTACGCCTAACGACATTAAGCCAGTCATTCCTAGGATGGAAATAAATCCTACAGGCATTCCTAGGCCGCCTGGTCCTTACATAACCCACCCACTGAGTGACGCTCCTGTCTACTATGTGAAAGAACCAAACGAGGAGGAAGCTTACATATGCCCTTACGTTTCGCATGACAACGAGGGCAACGCTGTCCTCATGGATTATCGCCCCGTCGTGGTGATGGCATTAGAAAGAGGATGAGGTAAAGGCCTAGGAGGGTAGATGCAATATCCAATCACCTATTGGACTTGTGGCCACCCAATTCATGTCTCATCACACTGCCCTGAAAGGGAGCATCAAAATAGAGATAAGGTTGACCAAAGGTGTGCTGAGTGCGGGATCATCCATCTCTTCGTTGACTGCCCAAGGCAAAAACTATCATTTAGCTCAGCCAATGAACCATTGGTCCCATTGGGGCTGTTCGGTGTCAGGAACCACGACGGGGCGGCCACACCTATCCCCTTGCAGGTCATGACCCGTGGCCAAACAAAGCAGGCTGGCATCTCTCTGCCAGGAGCTAGCAATCTTGATGCAGCATCGATAGGGAAGAAGAGCCGTAGATGGCGGAAGAGGAAGTCGGAAGCTAAAATCACACTAAAAACAGAGAGTGTTACAACTCTGCCCGCCACTGGAAAGAAGGTCTCCGACACAAATACCCACACCCGAAGCAAAAATTAGAGGCCATAGAAAAGGTGAGAGAATGGGTGAGGGAAGCCCAAGAACACCTAAAAGACACTAAGCCCATCATAGAGGATGGGATCAATGATCTCTCCAGCAAAAGTATGCCAACCTCGCTCCCACAACCAAAGTCAAGAGAAGCAACTGCACCACAAGCGGTACTGCTAAGGCGAAGCCTCGGTGCTGCTACATGGCCGCTGTTCAGTCCACAACCACTGGCCATGACAATCCAGGTTAGGAGAGAGATGAACACCCAACGATCTCCTAACCATGCTAGTGACTACCCCTGTAACACTTAGCCTGGGAGATCTGCTTAGGCAGCACCCCACCCTATGGCAGGATCTTAAGCAATGGGTTGAAGGGTCACAAGAGCACGTCACGAGAGACCCTCATGAACATGAGGCAGAAACACAAATACCAAGTTTGACGCTGCACTCTACGCCTAAGTCCTTGCACGTCAATGTCTTTTGGGAAGGCTCCGTGATGCATGCAGTCTTACTGGTCTTAGCCCTAGGCGATACAACAAGGAAGAGAATCGTAGATACGGGGGCTAGGGTTAGTGTGCTTAGCCACACAGTGCTTTAGATTTGGGGAAACCCACATGTTGAGACTGCTAGGTTTAATGTCACACTAGCAAACAATATGAGAGTTAAGCCATTCCGGGTGCTTAAGAATTGGCCAGTGAAGATCGTAGGTGTCCAGTTCTTTGTTAACTTTATAGTCATGAAGAGAGTGGACTATGACATCCTATTAGGCCACTGCTGGATGTGCAACGCTAGGGTCATCGAAGATTTGGAAATAGGACGGACGCCATGAGAGTAGAGATGGACACCTAGAAGACCTCATCCGTTCACTTAGATGCCATCTCTGCTATGCTCAAGGGTAATGCTCAAGTCAAGAAGTCCTATGGGCCCTTGACCAGGTATATCCCATGCCCAAAGGACGAGCGCGATTGGATGCATGTCCTTGCTACAATCGACCTAGTGTCCTCTCATCACGAAGCATATGAGCAAGCCATCAAAACAATCAGCAAGACTGACGACACTGTCAAAATGAGCAGGATCTAGGACATGGCAGTCAGTTATGGTGGATGAAAGGAGAAGAGTAAACTCATGATGGAGGAGACAAAGAAACAGTTTATTACACAAGTGAATTAGGTTCCAAGATTGAGACTTGGACTCATAAACACAATCTTGTGTATGTGGACAATGACACTGACACTTTACTGATAAGAAAAGAGTACTATCATTGCATTAAGAAAAGGAAGCAAGTACAATGCTTTATAGGAAAGTAGGAAACTGCAGTAGGCACCACTGTGCATATGGGATAGGTAAGCCTACATGTCCTTGGCCTTGAAGCTCCATACAAAGAGGCTGTCAGTGAGTGTGATTGCTGAATCTCAACACCCCTCCTCAATCACAACTAGAAAGGCAGAAAGTGTGTAGAGGATGTAATGAGAACCACCTGCAAAGTGTGGGCACACCACAAACATGGTAGACACTAGAGGCTGTCGTAGAAAAGGCTAAGTGTGGGCACCAAAATATGATGGACATCCAGAGGCTGTAACATGGGCCTCACAAAGTGTACAGGGACTGTAATGCCAAGTTACATGAGGAGTTTACAAAGCTTATGACAAGAAGCATTAAGGCAAGGAAATACAAGGCTTTTAAAACAGTCTATCAAAGTAATGAGAGTAGAAGATCTGATGAGTCTCGTCCTTTCGATCTTGGTGGTCTTCATCTTCATCTTCAACTTCATCTTTTGGTCCATGGTCTTCTTCTTCTTTCACAGCTGCAAGATAGGCCTTTTGGGACCTCTTTCTAGCATGACACAACTTCTCAGTGTGTCCGGTCCTTTTGCAGAAGTCATAGAAGAGCGGTTCCTTTTTACCTTTGTATCTATTGTTTACATATAACATTTGTTCATCCTTTGAAGTGCTAGGCTCTTCTTTGCTTTTAAGTTTCTTTTCTTCCTCTAGCAGAGAGGCTTTAATGTCAACAAGTTGAGGATCAGGCATATTGGTTAGAGTGGTTGATACATTATCATAAGCAGGAGGCAAACTTTTTAACAAGACACCAATGCAAACATCTTCATCCATTTTTAGCTTTATCCCTGCAAGTTGAGTAAGCAGGATTTCCATGTAGTTCAGATGGGATGTCAGGGATGTATGAGGTTTCATATCAAGTCGAAAAAATTCAATCAATAGACCATACTTAGACGGCTTTGACTGTGCACCAAATAAGGTATCCAATTTGTCCCAAGTGTCATGGAATGTGTCACAGGCATCCACATGATGGATGTAGCTGTCATCCAATTCCAGTTTAATGATGGCTTGTGCCTTGTCATCATTCTTCTTCCAAGTAACTGCAAGGTCCGCATCTCGAGGTTTCTTCTCTTTGCCATTGGTAATGGCCCAAAGACCCTTCTTCATCAGAATGAGCTTGATGCGGGTTTGCCAAGTGTGAAACCCGACTCCCTTGAACCGAGCATTTGGAGAGTCTTTTCCCATGTTGGATAGCTGAAGCAGCAGCAAATCAGTATCAAGATTCTCAGATGTTACAGGTGAAGGAGCAGATTACAATGTGTCAAGAGACACAAGTAATGGTAGTGTGAAAACACACTATGTAGAGACTAGATGTTGAGCTTGAATCTTCCTTCTCGGGGTCGTGGATTCTTCTTCAGTCTTCTCAGGTCCTTCCCCTTCTTGATTTGGTGCTGGGACAGTAGATTAGAGTGGGCTTTAGCATGGTTTAGTGGCAGGAGTGAGAAAATGAGAGAAAAGTGAGCTTGGGAGATTTTGGCTATGGTGGAATTAGGGTTTTTGAGACAGGGGCCTAGTTTTTTGCAGATTGCAGGAGCTATGGTTGATCATTTCCAAAAAATTTTAAATGGAAATGTAGCTCTTTCCAAGGTCTATCAAAGCCCTATGATCTTTGTCATCATCGTGACGTGTGCAGGCAGAATTCGACGTACGAACAGCAACGGTGCAGTCTGGATAGCGACGACAAATTTTTGCAATGCCAGGGCTGTGGGTTGCCAATCTGCCTCTATGATGTGCCAAGAAGGAGCCAGGGAGTCAACGAATGATTCTCCAGAAGAGAGCTTGGGGAGATATTTCCTGGTTCAAGAGATCTAAGAGCTCCAAGGAGGTAGGGTCCTGTAGGCTATGGTAGCCATTGAAGCTTCATTGAAGGTATGGAGCTAGGAGTGAAGTCATGAACTCAAGCCGAGCTGAGGAAAGATAAAGAAGAGCTGGAAGAGCAGAGATGAGGCTAGGCCATGCCCAAGTGTGCTCTGATACCATGTCAAAATGAGCGGGATCTAGGACATGGCAGTCAGTTATGGTGGATGAAAGGAGAAGAGTAAACTCATGATGGAGGAGACAAAGACACAGTTTGTTACACAAGTGAATTAGGTTTCAAGATTGAGACTTGGACTCATAAACACAATCTTGTGTATGTGGACAATGACACTGACACTTTGCTGATAAGAAAAGAGTACTATCATTGCATTAAGAAAAGGAAGCAAGTACAATGCTTTATAAGAAAAGAGTACTATCATTGCATTAAGAAAAGGAAGCAAGTATAATGCTTTATAGGAAAGTAGGAAATTGCAGTAGGCACCACTATGCATATGGGATAGGTAAGCCTGCATGTCCTTGGCCCTGAAGCTCCATACAAAGAGGCTGTCAGTGAGTGTGATTGTTGAATCTCAATAGACACACCCTCCATGCCAGTCTGCATGATGGCAGGAAGCCTTCAAGGGAAGCCGAGGCCTGTCAACTCACATGTCCCAACCAACAAAAGGGAACTCTAGGAGATACTGGAATGTCTATCGGACAAGCTAGTTGGCAATCCAACTACAAATCTCAAACCACTCCAGGATCTCTTATATGAATCCAAGTGGCAATGGACCAGCATGCATGACTTAAACCTCATGTATAGTTGGGCCTTGGTGCCTGACCAACGACTAGGGATAGACCGAGTCCTAGGAGATGACAAGTAATCAGATGAAGGAAATTCAAACGATGAATACAAAGACTGCCAGTCCTTCAGTGATGAAAGCGAGGGTGAGGTAGATACCGTGGAATACGACACTGAAGGACAAGAAATATGTAACGTGTCCACTAGAATCCTCTAGGACACGTCTTGGCAGTCCATCGGAAAGGCTGTCTAAAGAACTCCGCCCGGCACTCCTATGGAATGTTACGGGTTTTGCAATCTAGGTCTTTCCGTGTCTGCCATGTAGCGGAAGTGTCCTTGCCGTTTCCCACTTAGGATCGACTGGAATTAAGGTTTTCTTGTTTGGTCATTAGCTAGCAGCAACTAGCGTCAGACCTGAGCGAACTACTTTACGCAGAAACGCCAGGTCCGAAGCGGATTCACGCTGCACTTGGTTCAAGGAGAATGGGAAACGAGAGGGATGCAAGGCTCGACCTCTCTGCCATAAGGCATAGTCCCATTCCGTTCCCCTAAAACAGCGTGAGTCGGGTAATAGGTAATTCTAAGTCGTCGTTCTCGTTATTCGTTTCGATGATCATCCTTCTGTTCGTCGAAGATTTTGAGAAAAGTTCCCGGCTAACCGGGACCACCCATCCATAGGACGGACCCATGGTCCATCCTCCGCACTTTCCTCGGTTTGTTTTAGTTATGTAATTACCTACCACATTAATTTGACATATAACAAACAGCTTCCTTGATTAACCCTGTTAAGCACTGGTTCCTTCACGTAATCTTATCACAGGACATAAAGAAAACAATGTCAAACAACTTCTTTATTATCATTTTATTCTTTTATCTTTGAAATACAAGGAGTTCCGCCCGTAGGCTTGTTCATAATCCGCCCGAAGGCTATCCAGTAATCCGCTAGGGATCACTAATCCAAGCTTCTGCCCGTAGACTAGTATGCGGGCCTCGAGATCCAATCCCGAGTCACGTTAGCCTCTTGTGCAGGACCCGGAAGGCGAGGGATTTACGGCCAGAGCCCCCCTGGCACCCAAGCGTCCTCCTGCTCCAAGTAGAGCTCAACGGAAAGACCTCACACGGCGGGTTCGGTCCACGTTCCCGGCGCGGTCAACAACCCCCTTGGTTAGGGTCAGGCAGGCAGTCGGGGGTAACTGAGCTGCCACTCCCTTCAGGCCTTCAACCTGAAGCATTTATATATCTTTCATCCTTTAGTTCCTTGAACAGACAATGCAAACACTGCTTTCTAAATTGTTACAAGCACAATCAATTCCCGTGGACGTTTAGCTGGCAAACTGTTAAGGAGTGACTCCTTCTCTCCGAATGCATCCCGCATTCGATCCGGAATCAATTGCAACATGGCAAGATTCCTATCGTCTTTGGGTTAGGGTCATACCCTATCAATACTTTTAGGTTTTATTAATGGTAGATTCCGGCGACCATGTCGCTTTAGTTTATTGACTAATCATTTGCGTCCAAGCAAATACCTAGCTTCCCCTTAACTTGGCAAATTTTCCCTAATGAGGATAGAGCAAGAGGATGACTACCCTTTCCCCTTGCAAGTTAAACTTGCGCAAGAACTTGCCAACCTTATTCCAAGGAATGGCAAAACTCCTTACGATCAACCTGCAAGGCTAAGTGACGTTGCAACATATTGCACAAGTGTTGTCTCCATTCCAAAAGATCATTTCACCTAATGAATGGCGTATTCAGGTCACGGAATTAACTTCAGACGAGAGGGAGGGTTTAGGTTGTCTTTTTACCCACCCCATCCTTAATTTCACTAAATCGACAATGTTTAGTCCTAGGGTTCCAACTCAATTCGAGTTTCATCATTTTAAATGCTTGGTCCTTAAGGTAGGAATCCTAGATTATTGTTTACATGAGCATCCAATTAGCTTAACATTTTGGGAATCTGGTTAGGACTATTGGGTTTGAAGGTTTCGACTTAACGTCAATTGGAAAACTTGGCCGAATCCTTAACGTGCTAATACCTAGTTAGGGTTTGGGATATCTATCGTATTGACTGAACCTTGCCCATACGAATCCTTTGCGGCTAGGTGATTTGGGTAATTCACTATGCTTGTCTCGCGACAAGGATGAATCCTTCCTAGAGATAATAAACTAAATCTAAAGAAGAAAGATGGTTTCGACTACCACCATACATGTAAACATGCGACTCACTCTATCTTTTATTGGTAAAGTAAAAATACATGATAAGCTGGATACCAACTTTCTTAGGACCTACTAGGCCTTACTTCAAATAATCATGTCTACTACCTTGTTATCTACACCTTAGAATCTCAGGCTTTGTTTAAATCCTGCAACCTTTCCTACGGCAACACTTGATGAATGAATTTTTATGCACGATGAAAGTGCAACATGCAACCCTTACATAACTACAACGTAGTTAATTGAGATTACTGTAGAGTTAGTGTTGGTATATTCTTTCTTGCAAGCACATGCCACATGCCAATCCCTAGATTCAATTTGTGATATGCCACCATTACTTTTCGGGTAACCTCCTACAGGTGTTAACAAATTTTCGCCATGAACCATTACAATAAAGATTTTTCCTAAATTGCGACATAAGCTTATTCTTTCCATGTCTAGTCAAAATACACTTAATAACTTTAGCCTTATAATGATAGGCGGTAGGTGTTCTAGACTCTTTCTTTGAAATGCATGATAGGGCAACATAATACTAAGGTCGTAAGATGATAGACCACTCACGATCATCATATTGAAATTATTATTAACTCCATTTCATGTCACGAGATAATAGACAAATTTTCCTCAATTTCCTTTTTATTCGGCTTGATATGCATAGGTGCTTTCTATCCCGTAATAGTTATCATACCTAATGCATTACTTTCGCGTAGAATCGAAATCATAAAAACTTGGGTCTGTGGGCTCGGGGAGATATCCACTTGAATGCTTGGAGATGAACCTCCCGCAGCCACGCCTTGCAACTTCTTGGGAGCCATTGTAGTCGTGGTTACGGACTCCTTTACTTTCGCTTTTCGAGACGGCTAGGAGATCGATATCTTCTCCTCGCTTGGGAATAGGAATTTCCCTAACCGGATTCAAAAACCGAGAAGTCGCATAGGATCAAGGCCTATGGCCTTAATCCTTAGAAGCTTTTGGGCCTGCAGCGATGACGAGAAGGGGGTCCCAATGATTGGAAAGGAGGCCGTGATCAAGGCGAGGGTGGGCGGCGGCCTGGGCCTTTCAGCCAGGCGGCGGAGCTCCTGGACGCGGCAGCGGATGGTGACCACGGCAGGCCTTGGCGGCGTTGTCAATACGGCAGCTCCCTCCTTCTCCAATCCCGCCAGCATGGCAGCCTTTCCCTCACACAGCACGGTCGCCCTCATGCAGCACGGTCGCCCTCACGCAGCACGGTCGCCCTCCTTCACGCTGCCCCCTCCTTCTGACTCCCTGGGGAGGGGGTTTTTATAGCATGGGGGGGGGGGGGCAGAGAAGGGCTCCCCCACGTGGCCCATGCATGGGTTCCCCCTTCTCCATGGATTCCACAGCTCCCCCAAGTCCTTCTCTCCCACACTCCCTTTTCTCCAGTCGTGCATCGGCTGGGGAAAAAGGGGTAAAAATAAAAAAAATTGCCTTGAATTATTCAAATTGCCCCTCCCAAGAGGGTGTTTTTGTGAGACTTGCGGTTTTGAACTTTCGGTTTTGATTTACCAATGCGGAGGACCCCATTTCTCGCGTGCGGGTCACACATTACACTGCCAATAATTTCAATGCAAGAGATAACCTTTGCACAAGGTTTACGTCGTGTGCGGGACGTCAATATTCACGGGTGGGAATATTACAAAATAGGGCAAATATGAGCAGACTCCAAGCCGTAGAGAAAGAGTATCTTCTGGATGGAGCGAGGAGTCATGAGCGTGGAATGTGACCGCGCGTGGTTGGAACACGTAGGAGCCATGGACCTCGAGCAAGCGGGACTAGCCCATCGAGGAATGACATCAATGTTCATAACTGAATCACCATCTGAACTGCGCCCACCAGGAGAGACCACCTCTTTTAGCGAAGGAGGGGGATTCGACTCTGAATCAAAGGCTAGTTCGAATAGTGATCTAGAGATCCCTAGGCCATCCACAACCAGACGCACCAAAGGGGGACCTACCGGTCCACCTGAGGTGCAAACGATTGAGATAGGAAAAGGAGAAACAACCCAGGGATACTCTAACGAAAGAACAGTGAAAACCACATGACCTCCCTAAACGATTCACGAAAATTCAAAAAGGGGGATAGGGTGGTAGTTTTGTTAGGTGCCAAACGTCAAGCATAGACAAGAGAACCAATCGAGGGACCAGCCAAGGTCAAGGAGGTGGACCTAGCCCAAGAAGGGGAACCACCCCGACCAGTCTTCATTGCCAATGACTTGACTAATAAAGAAGAAACGAGTCTTGTCACTCTCTTGCGAGAGTACATAGATGTGTTCGCCTTGTCCTTAGGAGAGCTTAAGGGGGTAGATCCGAGTGTCGTGACCCACAACATACCCATGATGCCAGATGCAATACTGGTCAAGCAACGGCCGTACCCTATGAATCCAAAACATGCTCATGTTCTCAAGGAGGAGATTGATAAGCTGATGAAAGCAGGATTCATTTATGAAATTGAGCACACAGACTCGATATCGCCCATAGTTATCGTGATGAAGAAGAATGGAAAAATTCAAGTGTGTGTCAATTACAAGAAGGTAAATGCTGGCACCAAGAGGGACAACTATCTGTTTCCGTACACCAAGCGCATGCTTGAGAGAGTGGCAGGCAAGGAAGCCTACAGTTTCCTGGAGGGCTTCTCAAGATACAACTAGGGGCAAGTGCATCCTATGGATAGGCATAAGACTGCCTTCGCCCACTGAGTGGGGCATCTTTGCTTACATAGCCATGCCCTTCGGGTTGACTAATGCCCCTGCCACTTTCCAACGCCTCATGTGTACCATCTTTAAAGACATGCTTCGCAAGGATTTAGAAGTATTTTTCAACGACCTCTGTGTCCACTCGACCTGGATCGAACACTTAGAAAAACTCCAAGCAGTCTTTAAGCGGTGTTGTTTATACCGTCTCTCTTTGAGCCCCTTAAAGTGCCAGTATTGGGTGAATCATGGATGCATTCTAGGGAACATGGTGTCAAAGAACGACATTGCCACTGACTTCTCGAAGGTCAGGGTCATTGTTGACCTTCCACCCCCAAGCAACTACAAAGGAGCTCAATTATGCGTTGATTGCTAGACCATTGTACAAGCTGCTTATTGTCTTGGAATGGACTGAAGCATGCCAAAGGGCATACAAAGAGTTGAATAAGGCTCTAACCACAGCACCAAACCTACGAGCCCCAGATTGGACCATCACCTTCCATGTGCATATCGATGTTTCTAAGTTTGCCGTGGGGGCAGTGTTGTGCCAACCTAGCGAACACAATTTAGACTATCCAATGAGCTTTGCTAGCAGACAACTCACTGAGACAGAAATGAATTACTCAACGACAAAAAGAGAGGGATTAACCATGGTATTCGCTGTGAAGAAATTTCGGCATTACCTTTTGGCCACGCCCTTCACCTTCTTTGTGAACCATCAAGCCTTGCTATATCTAGTAAACAAACCTTGTGCTACAGGACGCATAGCTTGATGGCTCCTTCTGCTTTTAGATTTTGACTTCTCCGTAGTGGTACGAAGGGAAAACAACATTATATGGCTGATCACATGTCACGCATTCCCACCGGAGAAGCCGCTGGACAAGGTGTTATTGATGAACTGCCTGACGCCCACTGCTCGACACCCATATGTTTAACCTCTCCAATGAGAGAGACCTATTTAAGGCTGATCTAACACCATATTGGGTAGATGACATAGTCCAGGTGCTTGAGCAGGGACTGCCTGATCGCCTAATAGAAAAAGCCTGGCTTAGGCAATTAATCCTTAAGATCGAATCGTATCAGTTGATTGCAAGCCAACTCTATAGGCTGGGGCAAGATGGATTGTTGCGTAGATGCATGTGCAAATATGAGATGCATGATGTGCTCTCAGAAGCGCACGACGGCATTGTTGAAGGGCACTTTAGCGGAGACATGATAGCATGAAAAGTGTTGCAGTCTCAATTGTGGTGGCCCATGCTTTTTCGCAATGCACCACGATTCGTCAAGCACTGTGACGAGTGCCAGTAGACGAAGGTCCCAATTTGCAAAGATTGAATGGAATTAACCCTAGTTATTTCTCGACAACCCTTTGAAAAATGGGGAATTGATTTCATTGGGCCCATCAGTCCTGCGGCACAATATTTGCAGGTTAAGTACATCATTGTGGCCACGGATTACCTCACTAAGTGGAAAGAAGCATGAGCCACATGAAAAAACGACGCTAGAACGATGGCTAAGTTCTTATGGGAGCAAGTAATCTCATGATTCGGTTGCCCCATCGAACTGGTCAATGACCAAGTTATGCACTTCATCAATGAAGTGATCACACATCTCCTGTCCACCTTCCTCATCATCCATCTCAAATCCTCACCATACTACCCTCAAGCAAACGGCCGGGATGAATCGACAAATAAGATTCTTGTCAATGTCCTAACCAAGGTCATCTTTGCTTCACACAACGACTGGGACAACAAGTTGATGGCAGCTCTGTGGGCTTACCAAATCGCGTTTATAAAACGGCTGTCCATCAAACCCCCTTTAGGCTGACGTATGGAAAATAAGTGATTCTATCATTAGATTTCTTCGTTCCTAGCCTGAGAATAGCGCTTCAAGAGTGAGGGGAAGGGAAGGAGGCATGGACACAATGACTAGTTGAGCTTGAACGTCTCTCGGAGACTCGTCTTCTTGCCACCCATGCACTGATTTGTGAGAAAGCCTGATGCAAGGGCTGGTTTGACAAGCATGTCAAGCAGCGCGAGTTTGAATAGGGTGACTTAGTGCTCCTCTACTCGGTTAAAGGGCATAAGAAAAAGATGAAATTTAGAGGTCTTAGACCCTTCAAAGTTTATGCAATCAGCCAAATAGGCAATGTTGAATTCGAGACCCTAAATGGTGAAAGAATAGGCTTCTTCAATGGAGTTCGTGTCAAGAAGTACTACCCTCCTACGCATCCTTTGCATGAACCACCGATGTTAGAACCACTTTTCAAGGTACGAGTAGCCACAATCACTTGACAAGGACGAGGAAGTCGTGGAATCTATATACCTTCGTATCACGGTCACCGCAAAACAAACATGTGCTTTCATCACCTTGATCGATGAGGGAGCAGACTTCAATGTCCTAACCTACAATCATTGAACTCAACTTGGCCAGCCACAACTTCAACCCACCACTGCAAAATTAAGCCCATATGGGGCTCATTCCTATGCACTACTCGACAAGTGCAAGGCAACCATTTCTATCAAGTCTGAGACTGTTTCAATGATTTTTTACGTGTTGCCAAATGCTAAAAAAGCAGGCGCAGAGTCACTGATGGGGCGCACCTTCAAAAATTAGACCCATTGCAATGTCGACTATGCATCGCAGCGCATCCACCTAGCAATAGGCAACATTCGCATTGTTACAGTTTTTAGCAAAGGCTGCGCAACCTCATCATGGGCCACCGAGACATCAATAGAAACACTTGTAGACAATTCTAAGGAGGGGGGTAGTGTGCGGCCGCCACTCCTTGAGTCTCTTCGACCGCAACCCATTCTAGCCAAAGCTAAGGCCCCACAGCCTCACCTTCAATGGGTGCCTAAACAACCGCAACAGCCGTCTAGGAGTCGACACTCCTACCCTCAAAAGACTAGAAACTCTAAACCTAGAAGGCCCAAACACAGTTACAAGAATAGACGTGTAATCAATCAAAGATGGGTCCCCAAGGCTCTCTTGCATGCACAAGGCTACTATGAGGGCAATGCTTGGCTATGGATACCTAAGGCCCACATGGCTAGAGGCACCACTCGTATGCCAACCTCAAGCTTGATCATCCCAAAAACCGTAGAACCTCGAAACCACAACCCGTAGAGCTTCCCTGACCCGCAACCATCAAGTTCATCCATGCGCAAGCCTACGCGAATTGCCCAAGCCTGTCAAACCAAGCAACAATTGCCAGCTCAAGCATCATCACAAGCAGGAAATGATCTGACTTTCCAAATCCATCCTGAGAGCAACAGGCCGTCACTCAAGGCCGTTGCTAACCTAGCCTCCGTCCTAGTGACCCAATCGCAAGCTTAAGCACACTCACCACCGCAACTTTCCATCGCCAAAGGCTCAAGTCCTACCAAACCCCAATCACCCGCAAGCCTTAGGCCCTCTTACGAGAGGAAATCCTTTCTCTCACTAGCAGTTGATTTAGCTGAGGAAACAAGGGATGACGTGGTGGATTGCATTAAGCAACTGGACGCTACTTTTGTGTCGCTAGCTCTGAGTTACATTCTCCTCGACTTAGGCCTATTGGATAAATCCTTCACAGTCGAAGTTCAAACGATGCCTTATTCTTGGGAAACATTTGAATTTACATTTGCAAAAGCCCCTACCTCCGCTGCTAAGTCGCTCAGTGGTGAGATCTCAAAAGAGCAAGCAATCAAACAATGCCTCATCACGTCGTATGATTAGCGAACCACCTCTGCCATCACTGACCAAGAAGTGGCAGAGCTGTCAAAACTTGCTGAGATGAAATCCCAGTTCTTAAGGCATTGGTACACTCTTAGGCTACAATGGGAAGTTGAAGGATGCCGAGTAATGACCAACGCTGAGCAGCGATGCGCTATCAAAACAGTAGAGTACGATCCCACATACGTCGCGCCAACATCATATCGAGTGTTAACCACACTACGGGGCCGTCCTATAGAAGACCACATCAAGGGACACCCCTACCTTGACCGCCTATTGACCGAAGAGGAGTTACACATTGCTAGCCGAGTCAACTCGGGTGACTTCCCAACTAACGTTCTCACATACATCACCCAAGTGGGGATTAAACCCTTCGACTTGGACCACGAATCCCATTTGGAATACAGCCCCAATTTCTATACTTGGCTCCTTCACAAGTAGCCCCTACACCTCCATGCCGAAAGCCCTTCACCTTCTAACCCTCATCCTAAGAAGGATTCTTCTCAAACTGGAAGGGGAGTGGGTAAGGTGAATCAGATCAGAAGCAGTAGATCAAATCAAAGTCAGTGAAGTACGTAGACATACATTGTGAAAAATGGATGGGGTAGGAAAAGGGCATGAAAACTTTGAATTAAAAGGCAAGAAGTCAAAGTCTGAAAAGGAAATCTGCACTTGACCTTAATGAATTCATTCAAAGGTATAGAGTTTTTTTCTTTTCCAACAATTATTATGTCGCAAGCACTAATGAAAATTATGGTTTATGACAAGAACAAAAAATGTCGCAGCAAGGCCGAGCCCACCAACTCCCCTTCACGGAGGAGGAGAGAACACGGTACAACATCAACCTGGAGAGCTGCGCCTATAATCAATTGAAATTTCGAACTATTCACAACTTGGAAGAATTAGTGGCCAAGGAAGAGACGGTCAAGAGCGTCATGGAAAGCTGTAACCTCAAGACGTACTTGGAAAGTTTCGCACAAGAACTTGAGCACACGAGCTGTGTGGAGTTTCTTAGGTCCTACAATCCCGACAACAAATGTAGCACTGTCATAGTGGGAAGAGGGCAGAATGCTAAGTAGGTATTGGTTCGTCTAACCGCGGCCTTGGTGGAGAAGGCACTGGGACTGGAACCAAAGGTGGAAAAGAAGTAAAAGAGGGACGTATACGCCATGTTGGGAATGAGAAAGGAGGACATTCTGACAAACGATAGCATCAGTATCCAAGACATTCCCAATGCAGAGACCACGCTATAGGCGAAGCTCATACATGTGCTCTTTTCCAACCAGCACTACAACGCGTTGATGCACCGGATCAGTGTACTAATACTAGAAAATGTAGCGGCCCATACCCTGCACGAAGTCGGCTGGAACGGCTACGTGCACAAGACTATCGACCAAGCAGCCTGAGCGCTAGCCTTAGGAAGCATGCCAACAAGAGGAGAATCCCCGATGTCAAAGGCCGTAGAAAGAAAAAGGGCCTCCTCCAAAGCCTCGTTCATCGCATAGAGGTCCAGTGATAGGACGGAGATTGAGGAAGAAGGGGAAGAGCAGAAGAGCAAAAAGAAGGTTAAGGAGACTAAGAAAAAAGCAGCGAGAAGAAAAAGAAACATGATGAAGGCCGTAGAAAGGAGAGGGAGGACTTGGAGAAAGTGAAACGAGAATCCCTCAGGAGGTAGAGGAGAGAGAAAGGAAGAGGAAGCAGGAAGAAGAAGAGACAACGGAGCATGTCAAGCAGGCTAAAAAGGCGTCCAAGCAAGAGGCTGAAAGGAGAAGAAAAGAAGAGCAGGAGGAAAAAGAAAAACTAGAGGAAGAATGCAAAAAGGCCGAGGAGGAAAGGAAAAGAAGAGTTGTGGAGGAGGATGAGGAGTTAAGAAGAAAAGAGGAGGAGGACCTAGCCGAAGCTACACGCCAATCCATCGAGAAGCAGTGGAGGGCGGATGACCCTGAAGCCTGGATTCAGCCCAGAGAAGAGAGGCCTAGCTCCAGCATGCACGCACCAAAACTCGCGCCCCCCGCAGTTCCAGAAGGAAAAGGCAAAGCTCCTCTGCATCCCATCCCCACCCTCATGGTATCCCCCCCTGAACCCACTGCACCCACCCCTAGCATCCCCACCAGCTTGGAAGTGTCCAACCCGGTGGCATGGATGCAATACTTCATCAGCAAGGAAATGGCCCAAGGGAAAAGCATGGAAACTATGACCACGGGACCAAAAAATCCAGCTGCAGATGCTAAATCAAGGCAAGACCAAAAGCGTCCGCGCATGGAGGCCTCAACCACCCCCACCCACACAATAATGACGCCACCAGCCAATTACAATGAATACGTTGCTGAGCTGATCTCTCAACTGGAGAGAGAGAAGGAGGAAAAATGTAACATGTCCACTAGTATCATCCAAGACACGTCTTAGTAGTCTATCGGAAAGGATATCTAGAAAGCTCTGCCCGGCACTTCCATGGAATGTTACGGGGTTTGCGATCTAGAGATTTCCACGTCTGCCACGTAGCGGAAGTATTCTGGCCGTTCCCACTTAGGATCGACCGGAATTTGGGTTTTCTTGATTGGTCATTTCCTAACAGCAACTAGCGTCGGACCCAAGCGAACTACTTTACGCAGAAACGCTAGGTCCGAAGCGGATTCATGCTGCACTTGGTTCAAAGAGAATGGGAAACGAGAGGGATGCAAAGCTCAGCCTTTCTGCCATAAGGCATACTCCCATTCCATTCCCCTAAAATAACGTAAATCGGTTAAGACATAACTCTAGGTCAACGCTTTTGTTGTTTGTGTCCTTTGACGATCATCCCCCTATTCTTCAAGATTTGAGAAAAGTTCTCGGCCAACCGAAACCACCCAACTATAGGACGGACCCTATGGCCCATCCTCCGCACTTTCCTTGGTTTATTTTAGTTAGATAATTATCTAACAGGTTAGTTGGATATGTAACAACAATCAGCTTCTTTAATTAAACCGTTAAGCACTGGTTCCTTCACGTAATCTTATCACGTGACATAGAAAAACAATATCAAACAAGTTCTTTATTAACATATCATCATATTTATCTTTGAAATACAAGGAGTTCCGCCTGTAGGCTTGTTCGTAATCCGCCCGAAGGCTATCCAGTAATCCACAGGGATCACTATTCCAAGCTTTCGCCCGTAGACTAGTATGCAGGCCTCGAGATTCAATCCTGAGTCACGTTAGCCTCTTGTGCAGAACCCGTAAGGCGAGGGATTTACGGCCAGAGCCCCCCGTGGCACCCAAGCGTTCTCCTGCTCCAAGTAGTGCTCAACGGAGAGACCTCTCACGGCAGGTTCAGTCCACGTTCCCGGTGCAGTCAACAACCCCCTTGGTTAGGGTCAGGTAGGTAGTCGGAGGTAAGTAAAGGTGCCTCTCCCTTCACGCCTTCAATCAGAAGTATAGATATTTATTTAATTTGTAATTCATAAATCAAATAGTGCTCTAAAATCTCTAGCAAGCACAAACATTTCCATTAGTCGATCTTGTTGTTGGCAAACTGCTAAGGAAGGAATCTTTCCTTTTGAATGCATCTAGCACTCGATCCAGGGTACCTTGCAACTTGGCAAGATCCTTTATATTCTGGGTTAGGGTGTACCCTATTAACCCAACTTGGTCAACCCTAAAGTTCATTGGATACTTTAGTTTCCGGTTTTTAACCTTCCTTACTTAGAAGGATATCAAAGAATACATCCTTTTGCAAGATAACTTGCATAAGGATCCGCCATCCTTGTTGAGGGTATTTAACCTTTCTTCTTGTGAATCAATCACAAGACCATATGACTTCATACTTGCTGCGCAAGTCCTACATTGTAATATGCAATGAAACAATCCATTTCAGTTTCTTTAAGCTGACGTTTGTTAGACCTAGGGTCTCCTTGTATTATTTTCTTTAGGAACCTCAGGGACAAACCCTAGTTCTTATACGTTTACGATTTATTGACCCTACAATCAGGGAAGGTGGGCAAGTATTTAAGATATAAATGTTTCTTGGATTTTAAATCATTCCCAATGCATATTTTGCAGCATAGGTATTTCTAAGTTTATATTAATTTGGTTAACTTTTAGAAGGTAATATCGAGATCACCTCGGCATGATTTGTTATCTATGTGACAATTGATTTTTCAGTCCTAAACTTTATTGCTTTAAAGTTAGGTAAATTCAATTAATCTTCCTTTTTCCTTGCGAACAAAACTCATGCCAAATAAACAATCTTTTCCTTGCTAAGATGTGCAGTTAGCAATGATAACTTCCTAGAGTTTAAGCAATGTAAGAAACCTTTCATGAATTTCACCTTCTATGATGATTCGTTGTAAAAAGAATAGGGGTTAATGGTGCAAGATGCAGTTTTTATACCTTCAAGATTTAACCGAAATATACTACTTTAGTGGATAAATAATCTTGCTCATAATTCGTTTCAGTGCATAATTCTATTTGAAGAAAAACTATGTTTATACTTTATCCATTTTGCATGTTCAATTAAATTAAATTCCTTCATCGTAAATAACTAGGACAAAATATATCTTATCCCTAACAATTCATCTTGCATGATTGAATTAAAACCGATATAAAATTAAGAAGGAAAAACCTGGTTTTGGGGTGAGATATCCACATGGATACTAGGAGATGACCCTCCCGCACCTACTCCTTGGACTTTCTTAGGCGGCATCCCAGTTGTAATTCTTCGAATGTGAAAGTAGCTTTACAATTCTTTTCCGGAATTCACCGTCGCTTCAATATTCTTCTTCTCTCTTTCGAGTCAAGGAATCGTTAAGGGATTAACCACGAGAAAGGGGTAACAAGACCTTTAAGGTCTTAGCTTCTTCGGAGAGGGAAATGTTTACAAAGCCTAAAAGAAAAGGCCCTATAGGGATTTATACGTGGTGAAAAGGGTGTGTGTGAGTGTGGTTTCCAAAAACATATGAAGGGGCCTTGGGAGATCTTTGGGCCTGGGAGTAAAAGGTATAGGAAGGGGGATTCTTGGAGATGTTTTAGGACACAGAGTAGTAAAGGCTTAGGGATTTAATCCCCGGGTGAAAGGGGAAAGGTGAAGGATGAAGGCTTATAGCACGGGGGAGGGAAAAGGGTGTGTAAGAAGAAAGGGGACACAAGGGGGGTGAAACACGGGGTTTCAAAAAAACACAAGAAGGGGGCTTATAAATTTAAGCATGGGGGAGGGGAAAGGTAATAAGGCTTTTTAAGCCTTAGTTATTTTATTTGGAGGGGGGTCCATCCATGGGAAGGGGGCTTAAGGGTTTAAAACTGGGGGGGAGAAAGAAATAAATGGGGACATGGGGGGGATAAAAAGGGGCTTAGGGGGGTGTGCTAAAAAGGAATATGAGGGGGGTGAAAGGGGGCTTAATTAGCCCCCCCTTAAGAAGCTTCTATCAAGAAGCTTCTCTGACGTGGCAGGGGGGGTTCGACACCTCCATGACGGCTGGCGGCATACTCTGGCTTCGGGTGGCGACAGCTGACACAGCATTCCTCCACTCCATGACGGTAGTACGATGGCAGTTCCCTCAGTCGGCGACAGCATGCACTTTCTTCTCTCCCTCTGTTAGCCTTCCGATTCTCCTTTCAGCCTCTCCACCACTTTAGCTCCATCCCCCCTTGCTCTCATGGCGAAGGTTTTATAGGGGGAGGGAAGGAATTCATTCCTCATGGCGTGTCGCCCTGCATGATGATTGCAGATACGCAAGCTCCAACAAGGAGCTTGCTATCCTTACTAAATACTCACTCCCTTCTAGCACGACGCGCCACCGAGAGAGGAAATAAATATTTGATGTATATTACATTCTCTCCCCCTTAGAGGAATCGAGATGCCCTCATCTCGAGATAAACTGGGGGTTTTGATGGTTGAGAGTGCCTTCATCTACCCAAGTGGCATCCTCTTCGGGATTGTCTTTCCACTGGACGAGGCATTCTCTCAAGGTTTTGGATCTTAACTGTCTCTCCCTAAAATCTAAGATCCTATCAGGCCTTAGTTCAAGGACTCCTTGACTAGGCATTACAATTTGTTGGTCATCAAGTACATGGTTAGGGTTGAGTACATATTTTTTCAATAAGATGATTTGGAATACATTGTGAACCTTTAGGTTCTCAGGGAGTTGCAATCTATAAGCATTAGGTCCTAGGCATTTGAGGATTTTGTACGGCCCACAATACCTAGGACTTAGCTTCTTGCAATCTCCCAAGGATAGAAAACTCTTTTTAGGGCGTACGCAAATGAAGACCATGTCTCCTTCTTCGAAGACCCTTTCTTGACGCTTCAAATCCGCGTGTGCCTTCTATCTATCCTTGGCCGCTTGTATGTCCTGTCCTATTGACTTTATTTGATCATCCATGTCTTCCAACATCTGTCTTGAAGCTTCAACCCTTAAGGTTGGATCGAAAAAATTTAGGGGACTTCGACAGCCATGACCATACAATGCTTGGAAAGGAGTCATCTGAATGCTCTATTGATAAGAAGCATTGTATGCAAATTCTACCAAAGGCAAGTATTGAATCCACCTCTTTGGCTCTCGAGAGCAGTATGCCCTAAGCATAACCTCGATGACTTGATTTACTCGCTCTATTTGGTCATCCGTTTGGGGATGGTAGGCGGTGCTAAAACAGAGTTGAGTCCCAATAACTTCAAAGATAGCTCTCCAGAAGTGTGATGTAAAGAGAGAATATCGATCACTAATGATTCTTCTGGGTAAACCATGTAGTTTGAATATCTCTTTGATAAACAATCTTGCAATATTGGAGGCTTTATAGTTTGTCTTTACTAGAATAAGGTGTGCAACTTTAGTAAGCATGTCAACTACAACCATGATGGAGTTGTATTCTCCCTGGATTTGGGGTAGGCCTACAACAAAATCTGAATTCCCATTTCATTTGGGGGATGTCAAGCGGTTGCAGTTTCCCTGGCATCATGACATGTTCGGCTTTGATACGTTGGCAAGACAAACACTCAGTGATATATTTGAGAACATCACCTTTGAGCCTCTCCCAATGGTAGCCCTTCCTAACTGCATTAAGAGTCTTAGCATAGCCAGGATGTCCTGCAAAAGGGGAATCATGAGCTTTCCACATTATCTTCTGCTTAAGTGACTGGCTTACTGGTATACACAGCCTTGTTCTGTAGTAGACAAGTCCATTATCAATGGAAAATTCCTGATACTTAGCTTGCAACTTTTGATTCTGATCCTTGATAGAGATCTCCTTTAGCATTAATTGGTAGGCCAAATCCTGGCATGCTTCCTCTCTAGCTAACTCAAGTATAGGGTTGTTTGGCATAGATACTTTTGTAGCTAGAGATCTAGCCGTTGATGGATTCTACAAGATTAGGGAATTTAGGAATGCCTTGCGACTAAGTGCATCAGCAACTACATTCTCTTTCCCTGGTCAGTACTTGATTTCAAAGTCATACTCCTCCAACACTTCAATCCACCGATGTTGCCTCATGTTGAGCTCATTCTGGGAAAAGATCCATTTGAGACTCTTATGGTCGGTTACTAGAGTAAACTTGTTACCCAACAAGTAGTGTCTCCAAAGCTTTAGAGCATGGATGACAGCTAGTAATTCTAGATCATGCGTAGCATAATTCTTTTCATGACTCTTCAATTTCCTTGAAGAGTATGCTACTGAATGACCTTCCTGCATAAGTACACACCCCAACACAAGAATGCTAGCATCAGTTACTACCTCGAACTCCTTATTGAGGTCTGGAAGTTTTAGAATAGGTGCTGATACCAAACTTTGCTTCAATCAGATACTAGTATTGGCCATTCAAAAACATCTCTGACCTTGGTTGGGTCCACTGATATTCCTTCTGATGATACTATGAATCCCAGATATTCAATCTAACGCTTGAAGAATACACACTTCTTCATTTTTGCATACAACTTATGTGACCTCATTGTCTCAAGGACGATTTGAAGTTGAGGTTCATGATCTTCTTCCTATTTAGAATAGACTAAAGTGTCATCGAAGAAGATAAGCACAAAATCATCAAGATATGGCCTAAAGATATCCTGCATTAATCTATTGATGGTGGCAGGTGCATTCGTAAGCCCGAATGACATAACTAGGAACTCAAAGCGCCCATATCTTGTATTGAAGGCCGTCTTTGGGATATCTTCTTCCTTGATCCTTGTCTGATAGTAACCTGACTTGAGATCAATCTTGGAGAAGATCTTTGCACCGTGAAGACGATCAAGAAGCTCATCTATTCTAGGAATAGGATACTTGTTCTTGACTGTTGATTGATTCAACCCTCGGTAATCAATACATAGTCGAAGTGTCCCATCTTTTTTTTCTGGAATAGTATTGGAGCTCCCCACGGTGAATTGCTAGGCCGGATGTAGCCCTAATCTAACAGTTGCTTGATTTGTTCCTTCAACTCAATTGCTTCTGGTATGGACATTCTATAAGGTCTCTTGGCAATAGGTGCAGCTCCAGGTACTAACCTAATCTCATGATCCACTTCTCTTTGAGGTTGAAGTTCGGTCAACTCTTCAGGGAATACGTCCGCGTATCCCTTTAGCCAAGAAGGTCCTTCATGAGACTCTTGCTTTTGATCTAACTTGAGTTTGATCAAGTAAACATGTAATCCTTTTCTAACTCCTTTTATGATCCGAGATACTTTGGCCAATTGGATTCTTGGCACTCCTGCCTCACCTTGAGTTGTGACTAATTCCCTTTCAGAGTTTCGAAAGGAAACTTGATTTGTTCCTTCAACTCAATTGCTTCTGGTATGGACATTCTATAAGGTCTCTTGGCAATAGGCGCAGCTCCAGGTACTAACCTAATCTCATGATCCACTTCTCTTTGAGGCGGAAGTTCGGTCAACTCTTCAGGGAATACGTCCGCGTATCCCTTTAGCCAAGAAGGTCCTTCATGAGACTCTTGCTTTTGATCTAACTTGATTTTGATCAAGTAAACATGTAATCCTTTTCTGACTCCTTTTATGATCCGAGATACTTTGGCCAATTGGATTCTTGGCATTCCTGCCTCACCTTGAGTTGTGACTAATTCCCTTTCAGAGTTTCAAAAGGAAACTTTGTTAGAAATCAAGCTCACTGCCAGTGTGTCTTCATCTATGACCGACATCTATGACAGCTAGTGTGTACATCTGTCTACATGTGACTACATTAAATAAGTCGGGTTAGTAGTCAAGCAGTGACCTGACAAGAGTTAGACATCTATGATAGCTAGTGTGTACAGCTGTCTACATGTGACTACATTAAATAAGTCGGGTTAGTAGTCAGTTAGTGACCTGACTAGAGTTAGTCAGTCTAGTCTACATTTACACTAGGTCACTTTATCTTGTAGTGTGTGTGTGCTTTTCAGTTTAGTGTGTGGAAATGAAGGAATGAGCTTGAGAGCCTGAAGGCTCATGGATATGGAGTCTTTCCCTTTCTCTCTCTCTACTCTTTGAACATGGTATCAGAGCCTCATCCATGAGGCTGTGGAGAATGGGAATGACAACCTGCAGTGCAAAGGACATGGAAGTAAGGAATGAGGAAGAAGCTGGACACTTGCAAATGAAGCCATAGTCAAAGAAAGGAATCAACGTGGACTGTCTTCTGAAAATCGTGGACTGCCTCCTGAAAATCAGCAACTTGTATCTAAAAATCTGCGCCTGCTAATCTGAATGGATAGCAACCTGTATCTGAAAATCTGCGCCTACTGATCTGAGTGGACAGCAACCTATGCCTGAAAATATGCACCCCCTGGTCTGAAAATCTGCGCTTGCTGATCTGAGTGGACAACAACCTGTCAATCTTCAGTGGGGCACTTGGACAAGGTTCATAGAGAATGTATGCTCACTATTGAAGGTATTTGAAGTGTGCAAGGAGTAAATGCTTGTGTGGGAGCTCTGTTGTGAGCTCGAGTGACAGACACAGACCTGTAATCATTTCTGAACTGCTATAAACATGAATGGACAGCATGCATTCAGTCATTACTGACACACTGAAGCCTTGTACTACACTCAGAAAGCATATTTGGAGCACAAGAATGTGTCAAAGCATGTATACATTGGATCAAATGTCTTGGAGCTGAGATCTCTTGCTCAAAATACTCAGATCTGAAAATCAATGACAGGCTGAAAATTGTCATACACAGTCAATGACAGAATACTCAGATCTGAAAATCAATGACAGGCTGAAAACTGTCATACACAGTCAATGACAGAATACTCAGATCTGAAAATCAATGACAGGTTGAAAACTGTCATACACAGTCAATGACAAGTAATGTGCATTACTGAAGCAATATAGTTCATCTTGGGGGTTCCATCATCTATATGAACTGGCCTATACATGCTGAATGCATGGAGAATTGAAGCAAGCAATGAGCATCATTGAAAACTGAATTTTAAAGCTGAAATAAATGCAGTTACACTATCTTGGTTAATTACAAACAGCTCATGAGGTTTATGCCATTGGTCAATGAAGACAGGTTGTCTATGCCTACTCAGATGCTCATGTATTGAACTTGCCACTACAAAGTAAATGTATGACATGGTCAAAAGACATTTTGGAGCTCCTTGGAGCTTGGTATGCTGAATTCTGGTTGACTGCAACCTGAAACTGAATTTGTTGACACTTGTATGTGTTGGTTATGCACTGTTCTGTGCCCTTATGATCATGTCTTGACTGCCAAATGTACTAGCAGCTACCTGGGAGATTTTGGAACATGTATGACATGATTACCACTCAGTTTTGGACTTGAAATTGCTGCTAGTTACTCGCAGTTTACAGTTTTCAGACTGCATGTATGTACCCTGGCAGTGAGGTTACATAAGCTTAAGTTGAAGCAAACACATAGCTTATGTATTGATAGTTATATCTACAGTTGAGACCACTTGTTTGAGGGTTGTTTTGGGGTGTCAGTGGGCTGAAATACCTTGTTTTTTTTTCTGCAATTTAGTGCAGAAAACTATCATAAAATGTTACGGACTGAACTTAGTCAGTCATACTTATTGGACTGCAGGGAGTCCGGCACTTGATAGACAGTCTATTGCATCATGGCTAATGCACATGGGACTGACAATATCACTCAGATAGTTGGAGAGAAGTTGGATAATAAGAACTTTACATTATGGAAATTCAGAATGAAAAACTTTCTGGTTGGCAGAGGTTATTGGGATTTATGTACAGGAGATGAAGTTGCTCCTGAGCCTGCACACAATCCAACAAATGAATAGAAAAGAGCCTACAGGCTATGGAATGAAAGAGCATGCAAGGTGTTGCATTGGTTTTCCTTATGTAGATATGATGCTATGGTAATTCAAATCACTGGATGTGAGACTCCGAAGGATGCTTGGGACATACTAATGAAAAATTATGGAACCATGACACATGCAAGAAAGATCCAGTTGAAACAGCAGTTCAACAACATGTCTAGGAATGGCAAGAGCATCCAGATGTATACCACGGAGATTAAGACCATAGCTGATCAACTTGCTACTATTGGCTCAAGTGTATCAGAAGATGATATGATTGTTGCTGCTTTGAATGGCTTAGGCAAAGAGTACAAAGCTTTTGACACTTCCATTTCTGTCAGAGAAGAGTCCCCTAGCTGGGAAGAGCTAGTTGCCTTGTTGTTGCATGAGGAAGTCAAACTTGGTTTGAATATAGGTTCTAGTGCAACTCAAAGTAGAGACACTGTGTTGTACTCTATCCAACGTGGCAGAGGATCTAGAGGTCGTGGTTCATTTCGAGGTCATGGTGACCGTCGTAATACTTATGGATAGCAACAGCAGAGCAAAGTAATTGGCATGGTGCAAATACACAAGGCCAGCGTGGATCTGGTGGGTTTAGAGGTAGGGGGAGATCACCCCGAGGTAGAGGTGGTGGTTTTAGTTCATGCCAGTCGTCTGATCAGTCAAACAGGGACAAGGACTGCCATTATTGTGGCCGATATGGGCATATTGCAAAGGATTGTTACAAGAAGCAAGGAGATATGAAGGCAAAGGGCAGACAGCATGGGCACTATGCATCTTCCAGTGGTGCTCATGATGAGTCAGTTGATAGACTCTTTGCCATGCAGCATGTATCTAAAAATGCATCGAGACATGATAGAGATGATAGATGGTACATTGACTCTGGAGCGTCAAACCACATGACCCCGCATGGAGAGTGGTTTGATGAGATGGTTGTAGGTACACATGGTCATGTATGTACTGGGGATGACACCCAACATGACATAAAGCATAAAGGGATTGTTCCTCTTATGATGCCTGATGAAAAGAAGAAAGGCCTGCATGATGTATTACATGTACCAACCATAACAAAGAATCTATTATCTGTGGGTCAAATGGCAAAACAGAATCTGCAAGTGAGGTTTAACAAGGATGGATGTTTCATTTAGGAGTATGGAAATGGCTGCAAGATAATTGCCAAGGGAAGAAGGGGTGGCAGGATGTTTACTTTGGAAGCAACCATTCCTGAACTTAAAGTAGCTATGTTTGCTCATGATGAGAGTGCCATCAGAGATGTAGAGATTTAGCACAAGCGGATTGGACATGTCAATGTACAAAAGCTGAAATCTATGCAGCAGAAAGAAGTAGTACTTGGATTACCTAAATTCAAGTATAATGATTTTGGTCATGTATGCCCTGCATGTCAGTTTGGGAAGCAAGCACGGTTTCCTTTCATGAGACATGTAAAAAATAGCACTACGCCTTTACAGTTGGTACATTCTGATGTCTGGGGTCCTTCACATAATGCTTCCTTTGACGGTGCACGATATTATGTCTCATTTATTGATGATTTCAGCAGGTACACTTGGCTTTATATCTTGAAACATAAGGATGATGTGTTTGATGCATTCAAAGACTTCAAGAAACATGCTGAAAATGAATTGGGCTGTTACATATCATGTTTGAGATCAGATGGAGGAGGTGAATATGTCTCAAACTACTTTGATAGGTATCCTGCTAAACATGGGATTAGAAGACTGCTCACATGCAGTTATACACTGCAGCAAAACGGTGTTGCAGAGAGGAAAAATAGGGTTTTGATGGAGTCAGCTAGAGCTATGCTGAATGAAAAATGTCTGCCAAATGGTTATTGGGCTGAAGCAGTGGTGACTGCTGTATATGTGCTGAATCGAACCCCTACAGTAAGGATTCATGATGTCACTCCGTATGAACAGCTGTATGGTCATAAACCTGATATTTCACACTTGAAGGTATTTGGCAGCATTGCATATGTACTGCATATACCGGATGAGAAGAGGAAGAAATTGGATCCTAAGGTAGTGAAAAGTGTGTTTATTGGATATGCATAGGAACGGAAAGCTTATAAGTGTTATGTACCTTCTACGCATGAGACACTCATAAGCAGAGATGTGGTATTTGATGAGTTAGCATCTTGGTATGGGAATCCTGTTGCAGTGCCTATTGATGGCTCACCCAGTATGAGTCATGCTGAAAATACTCCTACAGAGTGTACTTCCATGACTGGTCAGACAAGTGATGTATCATCTACAGTGAGTCCTTGGATAGGACGATTACGGAGTCGCACTACTGCATCCACTGACACGGATATGTCAGTGAGGGGGAGAACAGATAAGGGAAAAGAGAAGGTTTTTGAAGATGTAACAGGTCCACTGACTGCACGTTATGATTCATCTAGCAGTGACAGCTTAGATAGTGAATTGGGGATTCCGTCTGTTATGACACCAGGTGCTAGACAGAGCCATTATGTGGCGCCTCATGAGAGGCAAGCTCACAGTGAGCCATAGCTCAGGAGATCAGAGAGGGTCAGACGACCTGTTGATAGGTATACTTACACTGGATATTCAGCCCGTCATTATGCTTATATGATGAAAGTAACAGGTTTAAGAGAACTAGGTAAGTTTGATGAGGCAGTTTCAGATGAGAATTGGCATGCTGCTATGGATGAGGAATATTCAGCTTTGGCTGAAAATTGGACATGGGATTTGGTACAGTTGCCTGAGGGCAAAACACCTATTGGATGCAAGTGGGTGTATAAGGTAAAATGTAAATCAGATGGATCATTGGAAAGGTATAAGGCCAGACTGGTTGTGAAAGGGTATGCGCAGCAGTATGGTCTTGATTATGAGGAGACTTTCAGCCCTGTAGAAAAGATGGCTACAGTTAGAACTATGATTGCTTTGGCAGCAGGCAGATGGATGTAAAGAATGCATTTCTCAATGGAGAATTACAGGAAGAGGTTTACATGGAACAACCTGAAGGCTATGTACATCCAGAATTTCTAGCACATGTATGTCGGCTGAAAAAGGCATTATATGGGTTGAAACAGGCACCTAGAGTATGGAATGCTCGCATCAGCAGTTATTTACAGCACCATGGTTTCCGATTGGGAGATGCTGATCATAGTCTGTTTGCGAAGAAGACAGATAGTGGCTATGTTTTTCTAGTTGTCTATGTTGATGACTTAATCATTATAGGAGATTATGAAAATGGGATTGCAGAAATAAAGACATGTTTACAGGCTGAGTTTAAGGTCAAGGATCTTGGAGAGCTAAAATATTTTTTGGGGATTGAGGTTGTCTCTACACCTCGAGGCATATGGCTGCTACAGAAGCAGTATGCTCATGACATGTTACAGAAATATGGTATGGCTGATTGCAAGCCTATGGATACGCCTTTGGAGCAGAATGTCAAGCTGCAGATTGATGTTGGGATAGAGATTGAGAATGTTACTATGTACAGACAGATAGTAGGCAGCTTGATCTATCTCACGATCACTAGACTTGACTTGAGTTATGCTGTGGGGCTGATCAGTCAGTTCATGCAGAAGCCTCGCAAACCACACTTGGATGCAGTCAGAAGAATTCTGAGATATGTAAAGAGTACCACAGATCATGGGATGTTCTATGTATATGGGAAACCCCTTGACTTGATGGGGTACACTGATGCTGACTGGGCTGGTTGCACATATGACAGGAGGTCAACCAATGGCTATGCATTTGGATTGGGTAGTAGCATGATCAGTTGGTAGAGTAAGAAATAGCCTACAGTTGCGTTGTCCAATACCAAAGCAGAGTATCGTGGTGGGGTCTTAGCGGCCTGTGAAGCTAAGTGGTTACAGAAGTTACTGAATGAATTGGGAGTACACTTGGATAGCAAAGTCAAGCTGTACTGTGACAATTTGAGTAGTGTTATGTTAGCAAGCAATCCTGTTTATCATGAAGATCAAAACACATTGAGGTTCACTACCATTTCATCAAGGAAGTGGTTTTAGCAGATCAGATTGACTTGGAGCATGTGAAGACTGAAGACCAGGTAGCAGACATCTTTACCAAATCACTTGGTAAAGATAAGTTCATTCACTTTAGACAGCTACTTGGAGTGATGCAGATGATTTGAGTTTTGTTTTTGAGCTTGAGGGGGAGTGTTAGAAATCAAGCTCACCGTCAGTGTGTCTTCATTTATGACTGACATCTATGACAGCTAGTGTGTATAGCTGTCTACATGTGACTACATTAAATAAGTTGGGTTAGTAGTCAGTCAGTGACCTAACTAGAGTTAGTCAGTCTAGTCTACATTTACACTAGGTCACTTTATCTTGTAGTGTGTGTGTGCTTTTCATTTTAGTGTGTGGAAATGAAGGAATGAGCTTGAGAGCCTGAAGGCTCATGGATATGGAGTCTTTCCCTTTCTCTCTCTCTACTCTTTGAACAAACTTGACCCTTTCCACAGTGAATGTGGGCGTCGTTGGTCCATTCCGAGTAGACACTCATGGATACCTAAATTCATGACTCTGACTGAATTCAACCAAAGTCTTCTTTTCTCCTAGAAAGAATTCCACCTTAGCAGTTTGCATGGTACAAGTAACCTCACGACCATTTGCCAATTCCACAAGCAGGGTAGGTGCTTCTACTGTGGCTATTCCTAATCTTTTTGCACATGCTGGTGAGATAAAGGAATGTGTACTACCACAATCAATAAGGGTTTTGAAACCTTTACCTTGATAGTCCGACGGTGTCTGAATCACCGAGAACTGGCGATTTGGCCCTTTTTTGTGTAAAGTGGCATGGACTGTCGCTCTTTTGAATTCTGCTTCCATGGTCAGATCTTCCTCTTCTTCTTCTTCACCTCTTTGCCTATTAGCAATGCAGCGGTTCTTCCTCTTCCTCGAGTAGCGGCTCCTTGACCACGGCCTGTTCCTTGGAAAGGCGCTTGGCGATGTCCTCCGCCAAGCTTGGGACATTGCCTCTTGAAGTGACTGAGTTCGTTGCAGTGGAAACAACGGAGGTTTTGGCCATTACTTTGAGTAGGAACAAAGTTATTGACGTTATTCCTCCTTGCTTTCTTTCTTTGTCCCTAATTATGACCTTGAACTCTCTTCATTTGAGGTCTGAATGCTCTTCTATTCGGGTCATTATAAGACCAAGTTTTATTACCCCTTGGTCTAGCTTGCACCTCCTGAATTATAGGCACCGCTCGAATGAGTGCATCTTGAAGATCTGATGGACGCATAGATTCAAGAAGGGTATTTACTAGTGGATTTAAGCTTGCACAAAATTTGGACACCTGCTGTGTTATGTCCATCTGTAGCGCATACTTTAAAAGTGAGACGAATTTAGAGTAGTATGCGTCAAGAGTGAGTCCTAGCTGTTTTAGCTTATAGAACTCGTTCATTTTCTGCGTGCGATATGCAGCTGGTAAGTATCTACCCTGCACAGCTTTCTTCAGTTTCTCCCAGGTAACGGATCCCTCTACGATACCTTGATCCCTGCACCATTGCTTCCACCAAAATCTGGCTTTGCCGATGAGTTTTAACTTGGTGAGCATAGCTTGATTGGAAGGTGCAGTACTGGCTGCTTCGAAGTAATCCTCCATGGATTCAATCCAAATTTCAGAATCAGCTTGAACGAATTTGCCTCTCCCGTCAAATTCGGGTGGCTTAATCTGCTTGAGAAGGAACTTCTTGTCCTGGATCACAGCAATACTTGATATAGGAGGCGAATTAGGAACCTGTACCTGGGGTTGCACCTGAATAAATGTTTTCTTAACGTTATTATACGATAATCGGTGTTAGCTTATATTACATCTTTAATTCAGCTATCTCGTAAATAATGTAGCTACTTAACTTTTTATCAACTCTTATGCACAGCCAGACATTGATAAAAAGAAGTCTTTATTTGTATTTATATGGGCATAGCCCTTTCAAATACAACATTTCATGTGATGATAAGCCAATTATTACATTTACTTTGGGGAGAACAACATTGTATTGCATTTATCTACACGAACGATGTAATAGTAGGGTTTTGGGTCATGGATCTTCAGGAATCAATAAGTCATTGGAAGTTCAGGATATCCTTTTCGTTGGAATCCATACTTCTCATGGCGGCCCAACACTTTAATCTTGTCGGTGGGGATTACATGAGTTACTTCCTCATATACATATGAGTTCATCTCAACCGGGCCGACCTCCAATATGTAAAGTTGAATTTACGTGAGCTTCCACAAAAAAAAACAGCTTCACGACTTTCAAGTCTTCCAACCACTTGATCCTCTTTAGGTTGGTCTGTAGATAAGCAAACCGGTGGATGGCTATATAATAGATTCCTGAAGCACATGTCCATCTTCGTTCCATGTACAAAGGTGATGGATTATAAATTTTCTCCAGGATGTTCATCATCCCAATTCTTTGTCTATAAAGCGGAGAATGCATTGCAGTCATAAACATGACTCGAAATACCAAGAACTTGTTCCACGCTTCCTAATTCTGCAAGACAGCATTGAAGGTAAGGAAATGTTTGGACAACAACAATTTCTTTAATTCATTTCATTGAGATTTCATAAAAACAATTCCGTTGTTGGTTGGCTCTGATACCAACTGTAACGTGTCCACTAGTATCATCCAGGACATGTCTTAGCAGTCCATTGGAAAGGATGTCTAGAAAGCTCCGCTCGGCACTCCCATGGAATGTTATGGGGTTTGCGATCTAGGGCTTTCTGCGTCTGCCACATAGCGAAAGTATTCTGGCCATTTCCACTTAGGATCGACTGGAATTTGGGTTTTCCTTATTGGTCATTTCCTAACAGCAACTAGCGTCGGACCCAAGTGAACTACTTTATGCAAAAACATTAGGTCCGAAGCGGATTCACGCTGCACTTGGTTCAAAGAGAATGAGAAACGAGAGGGATGCAAAGCTCAACCTTTTTTCCTTAAGGCATAGTCCCATTCCGTTCCCCTAAAACAGCGTAAATCGGTTAAGACATAACTCTAGGTCAACACTTTTGTTGTTTATGTCCTTTGACGATCATCCCGCTATTCTTTGAGATTGGAGTAAAGTTCCCGGCCAACCGGGACCACCCAACTGTAGGACGGACCCTATGGCCCATCCTCCGCAGTTTCCTCCGTTTGTTTTAGTTAGGTAATTATCTAACACGTTAGTTGGACATGTAACAATCAGCTTCTTTAATTAAACCGTTAAGCACTGGTTCCTTCACGTAATCTTATCACGTGACATAGAAAAACAATATCAAACAAGTTCTTTGTTAACATATCATCATATTTATCTTTGAAATACAAGGAGTTTCGCCCATAGGCTTGTCCATAATCTGCCTGAAGGCTATCCAGTAATCCACAGGGATCACTATTCCAAGCTTCCGCCCGTAGACTAGTATGCGGGCCTCGAGATTCAATCCCGAGTCACGTTAGCCTCTTGTGCAGGACCCGGAAGGCGAGGGATTTATGGCCAGAGCCCCCCTGGCACCCAAGCGTCCTCCTGCTCCAAGTAGTGCTCAACGGAGAGACCTCTCGCGGCGAGTTCGGTCCACGTTCCCGGCGCGGTCAAGAACCCCCTTGGTTAGGGTCAGGTAGGCAGTCGAAGGTAACTGAAGCTGCCTCTCCCTTCAGGCCTTCAACCTGAAGTATAGATATTCATTTAATTTGTAATTCATAAATCAAACAGTGCTCTAAAATCTCTAGCAAGGACAAACATTTCCATTAATCGATCTTGTTGTTGGCAAACTACTAAGGAAGGAATCTTTCCTTTTAAATGCATCTAGCACTCGATCCGGGGTACCTTGCAACTTGGCAAGATCCTTTATATTCTGGGTTAGGGTGTACCCTATTAACCCAACTTGGTCAACCCTAAAGTTCCTTGGATACTTTAGTTTCCGATTTTTAACCTTCCTTACTTGGAAGGATATCAAAGAATACATCCTTTTGCAAGATAACTTGCGTAAGGATCCACCATCCTTGTTGAGGGTATTTAACCATTTTTCTTGTGAATCAATCACAAGACCATATGACTTCGTACTTGCTGCGCAAGTCCTGCATCGTAATATGCGATGAAACAATCCGTTTCAGTTTCTTTAAGCTGACATTTGTTAGACCTAGGTTCTCCTTTTATTATTTTCTTTAAGAACCTCAGGGACAAACCCTAGTTCTTTTACGTTTACAATTTATTGACCCTACAATCAGGGAAGGTGGGCAAGTATTTAAGGTATAAATGTTTCTTGGATTTTAAATCATTCCCAATGCATATTTTGCAGCATAGGTATTTCTAAGTTTATATTAATTTGGTTAACTTTTAGAAGGTAATATCGAGATCACCTCGGCACGATTTGTTATCTATGTGACAATTGATTTTTTAGTCCTAAACTTTATTGCTTTGAGGTTAGGTAAATTCAATTAATATTCCTTTTTCCTTGCGAACAAAACTCATGCCAAATAAACAATCTTTTCCTTGCTAAGATATGCAGTTAGCAATGATAACTTCCTAGAGTTTAAGCAATCTAAGAAACCCTTCATGAATTTCACCTTCTATGATGATTCGTTGTAAAAAGAACCTTCAAGATTTAACCGAAATATACTACTTTAGTGGGTAAATAATCTTGCTCATAATTCATTTCAGTGCATACTGCTATTTGAAGAAAAACTATGTTTATACTTTATCCATTTTGCATGTTCAATTAAACTAAATTCCTTCATCGTGAATAACTAGAACAAAATATATCTTATCCCTAACAATTCATCTTGCATGATTGAATTAAAACCAATATAAAATTAAGGAGGAAAAACCTGGTTTTGGGGTGAGATATCCACATGGATACTAGGAGATTACCCTCCCGCAGCTACTCCTTGGACTTTCTTAGGTGGCATCACAGTTGTAATCCTTCAAACGTGAAAGCAGCTTTACACTCCTTTTCGGAATTCACCGTCACTTCAATATTCTTCTTCGCTCTTTCGAGTCAAGGAATCGTTAAGGGATTAACCACGAGAAAGGGGTAACAAGACCTTTAAGGTCTTAGCTTCTTCGGAGAGGGAAAGGTTTACAAAGCCTAAAAGAAAAGACCCTATAGGGATTTATACGTGGTGAAAAGGGTGTGTGTGAGTGTGGTTTCAAAAAACATATGAAGGGGCCTTGGGAGATCTTTGTAAAAGGTATAGGAAGGGGGATTCTTGGAGATGTTTTAGGACACAGAGTAGTAAAGGCTTAGGGATTTAAACTCGGGGTAAAAGGGGAAAGGTGAAGGGTGAAGGCAAATGGTAAGAAAAGTGTAATCAATTGTATTTGCAAGCAAAATGAATACCATATACAAAAGCACTGGGTGTGGCTAACAATTTTTCTATCCAGGGAGGTGACGTCTCGTTCGAAGGAGGAGTGCACCCTTTGTAGGCAGTTAGAAGAGTTCATGGGCATGTGATGGATAGAGCACCTGAGTCAATCCACCACTTGGAAGGTACTACCCAATCTATACCGTCAATACCAGAGAAGATAGACAGCCTTCCAGACTTACTTACAATCTTGAAGCCTGAGATGGAGGCAATGATCGATGCGTGAGAGCGGAATTTAGGTGACGGGAAGTGCTTAAAAATAGCTAAAAATTATGAATATCAAGGGAAAAATATTCACCGTCAAAGGCGGCGGCTTGATCTAGGACGATTTTAAGCGTCAAAGTGCTTTAAAGGTGCCCGAGCGACACTTGTTGATTTTTCATAATTTTTCAAATAGTCGTGCAGGTTGACATGAGCTATTGGCCAATGCGGGATGCTAAGCCGGATGCCCAGGATTTTTCAGAGCTTGATTCCGAGTCCGGACGAGGAAATGGCCAAGAAACCAGTCAAGATGCGAAGGGGTGGACAAAATTTGGCCAAAGTGGGCAAGTGACCTTTGGGAGCCCAAACTTTAAATGTCACATGAAAGTTTCATGCAATTGAGAGAGATGAAATCGTGGAGAGAGGGCGCCATCAACAGGCGCTGAAAAATGCGCCATGTTGATGGAGATGCTCCCTCCTGCCTGCAAACAACCATGCCAACTGATCACTGCCCCTCATTCCCTCCTGGATGCCAATCATTTCGCCACCCTTCGCTCGCGCAATGATGCTCTCTTTGAAGATCTCTGATTTCAGTCTTTCTCTCTCCTCCCTCTCTCTCCTCTAAAGGCAAGTTCATGTGGGAAGAAGAAGGAAGAAGAAAGAATGATGGAGGCTTGTCCGGCATGGATCGGATTGCTCCATGGGCTGGAAATGGTGATTTGTGATTGTGCTAGACATGAAGTGCTGCTGATTTTCAGATTTGCAGCCATGGACATGAAACCCGAAACACGCAAATAAGTGGTAATTCAATTTTTTCAAAGGAAATTTGAGATTTCATGGCTTTTGATTGATAAAATGTTGTTCATGTGGGCTAAAAATTGTTTATGTTGCTATTTTCCATGAGTACTTGCTGGTCATAATCAGAAAATTAAAAAAAAATGCATCTTGTGGCTTAAAATAATACACTAAAACACGTAAAATATGGAAAATCAAGGGAAAATGATGTTTTTGGGCATAAAAATGGGAAAGTGAATAGGAACACCAACTAAACTTTCATTTTTGCTGCAAGAAGGAACTAAGGGCCATAGCCCATAATCTATTCTGAATTTTCAGTAATAAAGTAATGCAAAAAATAAGGAAAAATACAAGGAAAATAGAGAAAAATCACTAAAAATAGGGGGAAAATGCATTTTGGGTGCGGAAAATTAGTGAAAATTAAGAGCAATGTTTGTGAATGTTTGTGGGGACTGAAGCATGAGGATTTGCCTCAGTTCAACCCCACCTTCTTGTTCTAGTGTGTTTTTCCCGCTTTCTACACATAAAATGATGGCAAAATACCCTATAAATCTATACAGCAATGCAACATTTGATCGATGGGAGGGTAGGGTGGTTAAAGTATGTCTAAATGTGGAGTAAAATGATGAAAAGATTGCTTTTTTGGTTTGCATGCCATATAGGTCGGTGAATAATTATAAAATAAGGGCCTAGTAGCACGAGGGTTTCCTTGGTGCTAGGTGTGTGCAATGCCGCATAAGAACGGTAGTTGAAAATCATTGAAAGGATGTTTTCCACATGTGCAAAACATTGATTTTATAACTGTTTGAGCACTAGGCATCCACACTATACATAAATCATGGAAATATTTAAAGGTATCAGAAATCCTGGATGCACAGCAATTGTTTTCATTAGGACATTGACCCACATTGAGTGAGAGACAGGAAACCCTAAGCCGTAGGCTAGTTGTGGGGTCTAGGGAAAAGAGAAGTAAGGACAATGGTACATTCATGTATACGATTAAATGGTACCTTGAGTGGATTTTGTGCGAAATGTTTATATGTTGAGCGACGCATCGAGGGGCCAATCCCCAAGGTGTAGGAGAGTCACAGAGGGTTGATGGCATTCAGCCGTTGGAGAACCCCCTATGTCTGTGCTTCGTGCCATTAGGCAATGTGTAAGGGACTCCCTCTGAGGAGTAGTGGGTGAGAGAAGAGTGGACTATAATGTATTACAAACGCAATGTTTAGGAAGGCAGAGATTTTGATAGACGCTCCTGGCCACGAGGCCGTGGGGTTGTTGAGCGCGTGAGATAGAGGCCCTGCTAGTGCATGAGCCAGTGCCGGCCCGTTTTTAGGTCCATCAGTGGTGCGTCTGCCGGGAGTCTCTTAAAAGTGGCGGTCCTCGAATCCTGGTTGTTTAGGGACCAACTAGCAGTTTATGCCAAAGGATACTGAGATTGATCCGTTATTTATTGATAAGCATCCTCTAGCAGAAATCCAAAAGCAAGAAAGAGACGAAAGAGCTAGGCGACGTGCTAAAATTTTTAGGAGATATTCCCCTAAGCGTAGCGGTGCTGAACCCTTACGAGGGAGTGGATCTAGTGGTCTTGGGGCCACAAGCGGTAAGTTAGAAGAAGGTGGAAGCTCTAGTGCTTCCCTTTCTACCATAAGCCAGTCCACATCAATTGCAGGAGGTGTAACCCCACCGCCCCCTATTCCTAGTGCAAATCCAATCCGCATCATGGCGCAGCCTATTGCAATTCCAACAGGAACAACGGATTTACCGGCTCTAGGTTACCCGCTATCCATTTTTAATGGGCTAGTTGAGGAAGATGCGGAACTCCACATTAGGGAGTTTCAAAAGCTGATGTTCAACTGTCGCATTCAAGAAGAAGGACATTTAATGATATTCTTCAATATGACTCTCAAAGGAAGAGCCGCTATATGGTATCATGGTTTAGAAGCCGGAACCATATTGAACATTGATGCATTTTATGGAGCTTTTCGAAGGGAGTTTGCCCCCGAAAGGGGTGGGCAATATTGGTTGCATGTACTCAACGTGACCCGCCAAGAACCACACGAGGATATTCATGCTTATGCGAAGAAAATAAAAGAGGTTTTTCGTAAGTTTGACACCTCTATTCCTATCCCCGCAGCTGCCCAATTGCAATATTTCCTACATGGTTTGGACTTTAATATCCAATTGCAGTTGAGTAGTGTCCCCTTGGGGGATATAGATACTGCCATTACACGAGCACAAGAGGTGGAATCCCAACTACAAGCAACCTATGCTTCTCGAGGCAATTTGAATATGGGTTTAGTATTGGTAAATAATATGGCAATGGCCAATGGCAGTAATGGTCAAGGGATAGCGATGACTAACCCTAATGGGAGAGGGAACATGATGCAGAATGTCCCTTTATTACTAGCTCCCCCTAGCATGTCGATACCTACGGGCAGTCAAATGGCTCCAAATGGTGGAGGCCAGGCGGTCAATTCTAACACCATACCTGTGGCTCAACAACTTGTGCCTAATCGAATTGTTAGGCCGATGGAACGACATGGTAATGACCAAGGCTATGAGTCGAGTTCTTCCAATGTTCTTGACGAGGTTAAGGACATGATGAAGCATTATACCAACATGATTATGGAGCAGTATGGACAAATAGTCGTGGATGTCAAATTCCTTAAAAAACAACAAAATTTGATAGGAGGTAGATACCCAAAGGAGGGTGCACCTTCAAGGTTTAGTTGCAAATGGTGTGGTGGACAACATTATCCAAGAAACTGCCCAAATGTTAAGTGCGACATTTGCGGAAAATCCGGCCATTTAGCAGCTACTTACTGGAGTAAGATCAGTTCCCTCCAGCAAGGAAGTCGGCAACCAGGGCCTGTTAATCATCGTGCCCAAGGAAATGATTCCCAGTGAGAGGACGGGCCTAAACAAATACTTCAACGACCAAAGACTACAGTGGAGGAGCTATCAAGTGGTAGTGGGGTTAGTTTGATTGAGGCTGTACGCGTTAACGATGCTGAAACCTCTAATTTGCAAGCTGTTCTGACAAGAGGTCAAAAGGGTAGAGAGGCCGACAAGGATAAGCCTGTCGACGGAAACCCTAAACAAGGCGACAAAGGAACGCAAGTTTTGGATCTTGACATGGAAGGGGGACCTTTGAAGCCCGTAGAAAGTAAAGCCGATAAGGAACCACCAAAGAAGAAGGTGAAAGTTAAAAAGGAGGCATTAAAGCCAGTTGAGCGACCGAAAGAGCGGATGGTTTGGCGTGAAAAGTGAGCTCTATCAAACTATCATGAATTCGATTTAGCGAGCTCTCTTTGCGAAGTCAAGCCGGATGTGAATCTCTTACAACTTATTAAGCTTTCCCCAGGAGTGTGCAAGGAATTTAGAAAGATCCTACGTACCGGGTATATCGTAGAACCTTTGGGTATTACGCGAGTTGGTGATGACTGATTCGAGCATGCTGAGAAGCATTGCCCAAGGGTTGCAGCCTATGTCGATGGGATATTAGTAGATTATGCCATTGTCGACACGGGATCATATGTTAATATTATGAGTTCTGAATTAATGGAAAGGTTGGGTCTTGCGATCCAGAAAGATACCTCCACAATTCTCAGAATGGCAGATGATAGTTTGAGACAGCCGGAAGGCTGCATTACTAAGGTCCATGTCACTGTTGTAAATGTAGAATGCCTGTTGGACTTTAGGGTGATTCGTTTTGCAGGCCGTCCAAGTTACCAAGTATTACTCAAACGACCTTGGATCTTGCAAGCAGACTGCCAAGTGGACATACCCGCCGGTCGACTAATATTCGGTAGAGGTGCCCAGCGTGTGGTGGTTGATGCTTATCCTGAGTCCCCGCAGAGTGAGAGAGCTTCTCTATCTTCTACAGAATTGGAGACATTAGAAGATTTATCTACTAGTGAGACATCATCGAGTGATGAGTCCAAAGAGGGATCCACCACAAAAGACATCTATCATATCACTTTGAATGAGCCGATAGAGGGCCAAGAGCGTATAAGAGATGCAGATGTTATCGAGCTAGACCTTGGTACACCTGATGATTCGCGGCCAATCAAATTAGGTTCTATGCTCAGCTCAGCAGAAAGGGAGGACTATGTAGCCTTGATCCAGGAATTCCGTGATATCTTTGCCTGGAGTTATGATGAGTTGAGAGGCATCCCTCCTAGTCTTGCTGTTCATACAATTCCGTTGAAAGAGGGCAGTCGTCCTGTACGTCAGAAAGTAAGGCGTATGCCTTTCGAACTAAGGGATGGCCTTTTTGACGAGTTACAGAAGCTTCAAAAAGCGGGTTTGATTTTTCCTGTGCAACACACGGAATGGTGTTCGCCAGTTGTGATAAGAAAGAAGAAGAATAATCAAATCCGTTTATGTGTAGACTTTAGGGAGCTGAATAAGCAAATAGTTAAGGACTACTACCCGTTGCCGTTTATTGACCAGATTTTGGATCAATTAGCGGGTAGGGAGATATATTCGTTTATGGATTGCTTTGCAGGATACAACCAAATGGCAATTGCAGAAGAAGACAAGTTGAAAACAACTTTTATCACTGTATTTGGTACTTTTGCGTACCATGTGATGGCCTTTGGTTTATGCAATGCGCCTGGTTCGTGGCAACGAACAGTAGATAAGACATTCGGTGACAGATCCCCTGAGGAGTTGAAGGTGTTTATTGATGACTTAGGGGCCGCCACCGTGAGAGGAAGGCAGTTGATCATTTTAAGAAAATGCTTCGAGCGCTGTAGACAATTTTGCATCGCCCTAAACCCACAGAAGTGTGTTTTTGGAGTGCCTTATGGGCTGTTGCTGGGTCATGTGGTCAGTTCGGTAGGAATTGCAACAGACCCCGAGAAGGTTAAAGTAATAGTTGCCATGGGTCCACCACGCACTCTGAAAGAGGTTCATAGCTTTCTGTCTTCGGTTGGTTACTACCGTAGATTCATCAACACCTTAGCAGAAAGAACGTTGTCGCTTACAAATTTATTGTCCTTTAGCTGTTCGTTTGTATGGGGTGACCCTTGTAAGGTAGCATTCGAGGATGTGAAACAAGAGCTAGCACGAGCGCCCGTTTTAAAAGCACCTAAAAGAGGTGAGGTGTTCTATATATTTTCAGTAGCCACCATGTATACTATCAACTGCTGTTTAGCCCAAATTTGGGAAGAGAAGTGGTACCACCCGATTGCTTTTGCTAGTCAAAAGCTGGGGTTATCCAAAATCAATTATACCTACATGGAGAAGCTGTGTCTAACGATGGTCTTTGGGACCAAGAAATTCAGGCATTATATTCTCTATGAGAAAGTCGTGCTTTATACGAAGGCGGAGGGGCTTCGATTATTGATGAATAAGCTACAGCCGCCTGATCGTCTAGCAAAGTGGTTGATCACTTTGCAGGAATTTGATTATGAAATCAGGAGTAAGCCACCAAGGTTGCAAGGTATCGTGGAATGTCTTATGGACTTTGGGGAGCCGAAAGAATCTGTGGCTGAAGGTAGTGACATGGAGTTGTTATTTAAAATAGATATGGCATCTATTCCCTCCTGGTATGCTGCAATAACGCATTATTTATCAACAGGAGAGGCGGGTTCCGAATTATCTAAAGCTGAGAGAAGGAAAATTAAGCAGCAAGCGTTAAAGTTTGCTTTGATCGCATGTACATTATATCGGCAAGGGGTTGATGATATCTATCGCCGGTGAGTGATGCCTGACGAGGTGCCATTCATTTTGGAAGAGTGCCATGATTCTGCTTGCTGTGGCCATTTTGCTGGACGGCTTACAGCACAAAAGGCTTTAAGAGCAGGTTATTGGTGGCCTGCCATCTTCCACGATGTGTTTGCATATGTTAAGAGATGCGATATTTGCCAACGACATGACAGTCGAGAGAATAGGAAACGACCACTCACCCCTATTATGGTGATACTTCCATTTGAGAAGTGGGGAATAGACTTTGTGGGTCCTATTACT
The DNA here is from genome assembly GCF_053477565.2 of Lygodium microphyllum. Lineage (NCBI taxonomy): Eukaryota > Viridiplantae > Streptophyta > Polypodiopsida > Schizaeales > Lygodiaceae > Lygodium > Lygodium microphyllum. The sequence goes on along the minus strand of NC_141144.1, from coordinate 23,347,570 downwards.
CCGTCATCGACTACACAAAAGAGGTACATCATTGTAGCAACTGACTACTTCACAAAGTGGTCAGAAGCACGTGCAACAAGGAAAGATGATGCTAAAGAAACTGCTAGCTTCCTTTTAGAGCAGATAATATGCCGGTTTGGTCCGCCGAAAGAATTAGTGTCGGACCGCGGAACCCATTTCCTGAATAAGGTGATTAAAGGTTTGACAGAGATGTGGCAAATCAAGCATAACAAGACAACCCCATATAATCCGCAAGCCAATGGGCAAGTTGAAAGCACCAACAAGCAACTTGTGGGCATCCTGTCCAAAATTGTGTCGGAAAAGAAACGGGATTGGGATAAAAAGTTATACGTGGCAGTGTGGGCTTATAATATGACATTCAAACGAGCCACTGGCCATACCCCGTTCAAGTTAGTATATGGGGAGGAGTGTGTCTTGCCTTTAGAAATTGAGCTGCCGACTATTCGGTTTGCCATCAATCATTCTTTGAGCGATGAAGATGCACTTTTTGAGCGCTTGATGACACTGGCAAATTTAGATGATCTTAAGTTGCAGAGCTTATTACACCAAGAAGTGGCGAAGCGCCGAATGAAGCAGCTATACGACCTCAAAGCCAAGAAACACACCTTCAAGAAAGAACAGCTTGTTCTATATTATGATGCACGACGTGAATTATTTCCAGGCAAGCTAGAGCCCAAATGGGATGGGCCCTATAGGATCGTTAGAATAGGAAAGAATAAATCCAGAGTCTTATTAGCTAACCTTGAGGGGATAGAATTTAAAAATAAGGTTAATCTTAATAAGATTAAACCTTATTATTTCTGATTGCACTAATCCTGTGACTGCCTTGCAGGTCTAGGCGAGATCGATCAAACATCTGCAAGGAAATCGTGATAGAGGTTGATGGGTCGTCTGATCCCTTATTTAGAACACCCATATTTGGAACAGAGGTATCATCATGGAAAGCTCATTTGGTGGAGCAAAGGATACAAGGTGATTGAGCAAGAAGGCGGGACATTTATTTGGGAAATCAAGGTCTTCTACCATCACTGCCTACAAATTTTGACGAGCATCCCTGTTGAATTCAATGATGATGGAGGGATGGAACCTACAGTCCACCCGTTGAATATGCTGAATTTTGATTATCATAATTACGAGTAGAGTTCCGGATGGCGGGATATGTAAATCCTTTATGGACGTACACCCTGTACTTTGATGGGGCGTCCACGGGTGCATGCAAAAAACGAAGTGTAGTAGTTGTCATCCGAGACCCCCGACGACGCATTGTTATGAAGTTAGCTGCTTATCTCGGGGCGAATTTTACCAATAATATGGCAGAATACAAAGCCCTGATTATGGGTTTGAATATTGCAAAGAAGGGTGGTATCCGTCAGTTATTGGTGAAAGGGGACTCTCAGTTGGTTTTAAATCAACTCAATGGGTGTGTACCATCATACTGCCATAGCTCTGCTAGACGAATTTGATAGAGTGTCTTTTCAGCTGCTTCCAAGGAACTGGAATCAGTTTGCCGATTCATTGGCTAATTTTGCGTATGAAGAAGACCTCTTCTTTAATTGTGGCCCTTGTCCCGATATATCTATTGATGGTGAGACCGGACCTGGTCGTTTGTGGGGTATGCTTTCTGAACATGCCCTCTTTGGCAGACGATGGTTGATTTGGGTGATGCAGAGGGTAAGCGAGACTCATCTGCCTTTATTATCTTGGACCCATAGACTGATTAGATGACATGTGATGCGAACACCTCTTGCGATATACGCAGGAGGGATGGGTCATAATTTAATGCACCTAGTTTAGGGCTACGAGCCCTATTTTCCTGGGAATAGTATGCTTTGATGTCTATCATAGATGTTTTCGGGAGGATGTTATGTGTAGTATTGCTTGATTTCATAAGGCCAAGAGGGTTGATTCAGTTTTTTAGCAAAGCTAAGTTTCATTTCATTAGGCCAAGAGGGCCATTTCCCTGTCTAGTGCAGGTGCGTTTAATTGGGTTTTTTGTTTTAAGTGTTGTGCTGGACAGATTTTGTGGTTCGTGGAATTTTGGTAGAGCCTGGAGGAGCCTTTGCTGTGATGGAAGCTTCTTGTGGTCAATCCAGGTGATATCTCTCCTTTGCGAGTACCTTTCTTTCCTGTTATATGTGTATTTATACTTGTCGAGGGGATACATTTTTGTTGGGGACCGGCAACCAAGGCATGAAGTCCCAGGTTTAGGTTGAGTATGTTTGAGGGAGGTCGGAGTAGTCATTGCCTCCTGTAAAGACATTGTCAGGCATCGAAAGACCTGTTTTAGAAGGAAGTCCTAGTGGCCCTGTTCTACTAGCCTACTAGGCAGCCGTTCTAGGAGTTCTTGTTAGTAGTGAGGCAGTTAGAGAAGCCTTCCAGAAGCTAATAATGATGATGCCAAGAAATCTTGTACATCCTAAAAGATGAATATAAATGCGAAGGTGTGTAAAAAGGGGTTCTAACCCCTATCCCAAGAAAAGAAAAGAAATGAACATATATAAGCAGTTGATCATTGCCTTGCGAAGGCCTAGTAGGTTCCTGGGGACGAATCTGACCCGGGGCCGATACCTTGTCTTCCTAGGGGTGGCTTCTTGCTGAAAAAAAATGACAAAACAAGAAAGGTTGGAGCGAAAATAAAAGTGAGCGTTAGAAAAGGATTAAGTGTTGCCTTGCGAGGGCTTGGTAGGTTCTTGGGTACCGAGACGGTCCTGAGACCGATGCCCTGTTCTCCTTGGGTCACTACGCTCAGCTCCCTCCTTTTTACATGCCCAAGTATGTTCATCCAATAACAACCCTAAAAGAAGAAATGTACTGAAAAAAAATAGTTCTTGATCAGGCTATAGGAGTCCTCGCCTTGTAGGAGCTCCTAGTGGGGTTGTTTTTAGTTGGTAAGTAGTTCAGACTACCACTTAGAGCAACCTCTTTGATAGGTTTTTAGTTTGGCTGTGTTGGAGCAGCTGGTTAGTGACTCACTTTGGATCTTCTATTAGATGATGCTAGGCCTACTCCTTGTGGATGTTATGCCTTGGTTCTGTCCAGGGGTAGGGGAAGCATTGTGCTGAGTTCTAATATATAATGGTTTTGTATCAGTTTGATGCTTCTTTGGTTATTTATGTGTAGATATGTTCGTGGATTCGACGGGTTGAGTCGCCCTATCCTGTGCTCGCCAATGAGAGCGGAATTTTGGTGCCGGAAAGTGCTTAAAAATAGCTAAAAATTATGAATATCAAGGGAAAAATATTCACTGTCAAAGGCGGCGGCTCGATCTAGGACGATTTTAAGCGTCAAAGTGCTTTAAAGGCGCCCGAGTGACACTTGTTGATTTTTCATAATTTTTCAGACAGTCGTGCAGGTTGACACGAGCTACTGGCCAATGCGGGATGCTAAGCCGGACGCCCAAGATTTTTCAGAGCTCGATTCCGAGTCCGGACGGGGAAATGGCTAAGAAACCGGTCAAGGTGCGAAGGGGTGGACAAAATTTTGCCCAAATGAGTAAGTGACTCTTGGGAGCCCAAGATTAAAAGTCACATGAAATGTTTGGGAGAGAATCGTGGAGAGAGAGAGGAGGACATCACGACAGTATGGCGCCGATTTTTGCGCTTCATGGATGATGGTGCTCCCTTCTGCATGTGAACAACCATGCCAACTGATCCCTGCCCCTCATTCCCTCCTGGATGCCAATCACTTCGCCGCCCTTCTCTCGCGCAATGATGCTCTCTTTGAAGATCTCTGATTTTAGTCTTTCTCTCTCCTCCCTCTCTCTCTTCTAAAGGCAAGTTCATGTGGGAAGAAGAAGGAAGAAGAAAGAATGATGGAGGCTTGTCCGGCATGGATCGGATTGCTCCCCGGGCTGGAAATGGTGATTTGTGATTGTGCTGGACATGAAGTGCTGTTGATTTTCAGATTTGCAGCCATGGACATGAAACCCGAAACATGCAAATAAGCGGTAATTCAAAATTTTCAAAGGAAATTCGAGATTTTATGGCTTTTGATTGATAAAATGTTGTTCATGTGGGCTAAAAATTGTTTATGTTGCTGTTTTCCATGAGTTCTTGCTAGTCATAATCAGAAAATCAGAAAAATATGCATCTTGTGGTTCAAAATAATACACTAAAACACGTAAAATATGGAAAATCAAGGGAAAATGATGTTTTTGGGCATAAAAATGGGAAAATGAATAGGAACACCAACTAAACTTTCATTTTTGCTGCAAGAAGGAACTAAGGGCCACAGCCCATAACCTATTTTGAATTTTTAGTAACTAAGTAATGCAGAAATAAGGGAAAATACAAGGAAAATAGAGAAAAATCACTAAAAATAGGGGAAAAATGCATTTTGGGTGCGGAAAATTAATGAAAATTAAGAGCAATGTTTGTGAATGCTTGAGGGGACTGAAGCATGAGAATTTGCCTCAGTTCAACCCCACCTTGTTCTAGTATGTTTTTCCCGCTTTCTACACATAAAATGATGGCAAAATACCCTATAAATCTATACAGCAATGCAACATTTGATCGATGGGAGGGTAGGGTGGTTAAAGTGTGTCTAAATGGGGAGTAAAATGATGAAAAGATTGTTGTTTTGGTTTGCATGCCATATAGGTCGGTGAATAATTATAAAATAAGGGCCTAGTAGCACGAGGGTTTCCTTGGTGCTAGGTCTGTGCAACGCCGCATAAGAACGGTAGTTGAAAATCATTGAAAGGATGTTTTCCACATGTCCACAACATTGATTTTATAACTGTTTGAGCACTAGGCATCCACACTATGCATAAATCACAGAAATATTTAAAGGTATCAGAAATCCTGGATGCACAGCAATTGTTTTCATTAGGACATTGACCCATGTTGAGTGAGAGACAGGACACCCTAAGCCGTAGGCTAGTCGTGGGGTCTAGGGAAAAGAGAAGTAAGGACAATGGTACATTCATGTATACGATTAAATGGTACCTTGAGTGGATTTTGTGCGAAATGTTTATATGTTGAGCGACGCATCAAGGGGCCAATCCCCAAGGTGTAGGAGAGTAGCAGAGGGTTGACGGCATTCAGCCGTTGGAGAACCCCCTATGTCTGTGGTTCGTGCCGTTAGGCAATGTGTAAGGGACTCCCTCTGAGGAGTAGTGGGTGAGAAAAGAGTGGACTACAATGTATTACAAACGCAATGTTTAGGAAGGCAGAGATTTTGATAGACGCTCCTGGCCGCGAGGCCGTGGGGTTGTTGAGCGCGTGAGATAGAGGCCCTGCTAGTGCATGAGCCAGTGCCGGCCCGTTTTTAGGTCCATCACACCCCAACTAACACACACTACCCCCCACCCCAACCAAGCCCCCCATCACACACTCCCCCCCCACCCCCCCCCACCCCCGCACAAACCCCCATTCACCCCTAGCTAACCCACCTACCTCCCCACCCCCAACCTAGCCCCTGTTTACACCCCCCAGCACACACACACACTTACCCCCCTTCTAAACCCTCATTCCTCTCAATACCCTCGTGTTCCACGCAACTTATTTCTGGGTATTTTCCCATATTTTTAATTCACACCCGAAACCTTTTAAACACTAAAAAAAAACAAAAATAATTAAAAAATTAAAAATTACACATAAACCACCCTTTACCATTCTGAAAAAATTCAAGAAAAATCTAGAAAAACTCCTACTATTTCTGCCACCCATGGCCATATTTTCCTAAACCTGTAAATTTCAAAAAAAAACATTTCCGACCATTTTAAAATTCCTCAATCTTTTAAAAATACCTAAAAAATGAAACAAATTCATTAAAAATGCTAAAAATTTTCAAATTAATTTTTAAAATTTTCCTAACACTTCCCTTAATATTTTGACTTATTTTTGGCATATTTTTCTAAGCTCTCACAATATTTTATTTCACACCTAAATTTCTTTTTTAAAAAAATCAATAAAATAACAAAAACCCTTTTTCATCCAAACACTAACTAAACATCTAGGAAAAAAATCCAGATATTTTTGGATTACGGAGAGCGTATTCTTTGCATTTACATACACCCACTACCAGGTATTTTCCTTTTTATTTGTTTTTTTTTCAGCTACCCCAAAACCCACGATTAATATAAAAATAAAAAACAAACAAGAAACATTAAAAAAAACAAAACAAACAAACCAATAACTACTAAAAAAATGAACCCTCAACACTACCATGGCACGCGCATTCGCGCTAAACACACCATTTTTTTAAAATAAAAATAAACCCGCCGTTCACCTAGCACGCGCTAAGTGCGCTAAAGAGGCACTTTAATATTTTTAATTAAAATGAACCAGCCGTCACAAGAGCACGCGCTGGCAAAAAAGGGCTCCATATCACCTTAATTTGTAATCAATGAACTTGCATTTAGAGACCCAGTCTGGGTATCGAAGTTTGGGATTCGAATTAAAGCACCGCTTTCACCTAATAATTGGTAATTTAATTTTTAAGAAGGAACCGCCGTTTTCTTGCTAAGGTTTATCACTTAATAAAACTTTACCCATTTCTTAATAATTTATGAAAATGAACCTTTCATTAAATTAATTCCCCCTCACTGCACTTAAATTTCCCTTTTTAATGAACCCGGTTTTGTGGGATGGGTATGCGCAGTCTTTGGAGTTATTTCAATGGTCCAACACTGGTTTATCAATGTTGTGGTCTTGATGTGTGTAGGTTATGGTGATGTTTTGGTTTAGTGACTTTGTTACGGTTAATGGTACTGTGTGTAGTTTTTTCTTTATTGCCTAATACGAGGATTTGGGTGCTTGTATGATGCATAGCATGAAGCTTTCGGTCGCATATGTCTAGAGGTCATGTTGAATTTTTTTCTAGGTTGTGGTTTGCTTGGGGATAGTTGGTCGAGTCACGTTTTATCGTTTTGGTTGTTCTCTTATCCTTGGTTTTTTGTTTGTTGCTTTGCAGGCATTCTCCTTGATTGTCTGTGTTTGTGGTGTGTGTGTAACCATCTGAATGGCACCTTCTTATGCTCCTCCCCCTATCCAGTATGTCCCACTAGTCAGTAAGGATTACTCTTCCCTACTCACTTTTGAGCCTCTCACGAAGGCGGGACTCGCTGCTTTTGTGGCTACCTCCTTTCCATTGCTTCTAGAGGATCCATTGTTGTGTAATGAGTTTCTGGCCTCCTACAACAAGAAGTCGGGACTGATCCAGGGTATCTCTATGAATTTGACACCTCGAGGCCTAGAAAATGCTCTGTCTCTTCCCTTCAAAGGTGAACCTTTTGTTACCACTCGTCAGCTTTTCTCTAATGAAGAAATTTTGAAGCTGTTACAAAAGCAGACAAGGAAAATGCTGCATGTTAAGAAGGTAATAAACTCTTCGGGAGTTTCCTTTTCCATGATCACTGATCCCATGTGGAAGATGGTCTGTCAGTTTCTCCAGGACAGGTTTATGCCTGCCAAAACGCCATCCCAGTACTTGTCCAAAGAGCTTTTCACAGCTTCAAGGATGGTGTTGAAAGGAGTCGCTATTGATTGGAGCACTTACCTCCTCACTAAAATGGATCAACATTTCGTCAAAGTCACTAGGGGTAATGTTACCAACGTCACATATGGATCATACTTGTCTGCCTTCTTGACCTATTCAGGTTTACAGAAGAGTGTGCCTCCACCTCCTCCATTAGATTCAGTACCTTCTCCTCCACCTTCAGATGAGTCAGAACCCATTGATATAGAGGACGATGATTCTCCGCCTTCCCTGGTCATCCAGCGCAAACGTTTGAAGCGAGTAGCGGATAAAGCTCATTCGGTTCTTCTTTCAGTGCCCATTCCTGCTACCTCTGGCAGTGATCTCCCTGGGTATCTCACTTGTAATAACATGTTCAGAGCACATCACGAAGGTTCGTTGGACATCTCAGTTCCCTCTTTGAACAGTCTAGTCTCGGGAGATGCAATTCCTTTCCTTTGTAAAGACATTCAGGGTTCCATTGAATTGTCAGTGAGACAGCCTATGTTCAACAGCTGTACGCTTCCTTTTATGAAGAGCTGATGCAGTCTAAGGACCAGTTGCATAAGGCAACATCCGACTTAGCCTCTGCTAAGGATACCTTAGCAGATTTGTTTAAGTAGATGGAACAACAAACCCAACTGGTTGCAACCCAAAGAGATGAGATCTCTTCTTTGAAGATCCAGTTATTAGAGGCTCAATTAGAGGTTACTAGCCTTTTAGAGAAGAAGGAGAGGATGTCTAGAGAAGCGCAAGAGTTCCAAACTCTTTTAGATGACAAACTTTCAACCTTACAGACTGCTAATGACACAGTGGAATCACAAGCCTCCCAAATCAAGCAGTTGCAAGATCAACTGGCGAAGTCACAGTCTGTTCCTCCAAGCCCTAATGTTCCCTTGATTCCTTCTCTCTCACAGCAGGACTTGGCTGCTCTTTAGAGACAGGCTACTTTGTGTCCTCTATTCCAAGATAAAGTGGAAATATTGCAATCTAGAATAGACTTGTTATGGTCTACATTTGAGCAGTTTCAGGAATATGTTCCACCAGACCATTCTTTCTTTGTCCACTATCACTATAGAAGTTGGCCTTCTACATGAAGCTTTCCACGATGGATTTACCTCTTCCAGTGGATGGATGGAGTGGGGCTTGGTCTGCTGAGTTACTGACAGAGGTGGTGAGGATGGTGTTTGAAGATTCTGTCACGACAGATACCATGTTGATGTCCTACATGTATCTACGAGGAGATTTGTTAATTCCAGATGAGGTGGATATGGCTTGGTATGTGGGAAACGTGGTTCTACAAGCTGTTTTGTATGTCAACCATTTGGAGTTGCGCATAGCTGACATGTTCTAGAGTTACCCCTCCAAAGTGGTTAATTGTCCTGATAATTCCTGGCATACCATGATTGATTCGGTGGTCCTGAATCAAAGACAGAACACAGCCCCTACCTATGCCCAGAGTACTAATCAACTAAGGATGGATCTCTTAGCTTATCTTTCAAAACATAATCCATTTGATTCTACCTTCTTTGATGCCTATCATAGAATATCTCTCTTAGGACCTTCTGTTCCTACCCTTTTGTATTACCAACAAATGGCTCACCGATATGATCTATATCTTTCCCTTTGTCAATCTAATTCCACAACTATTTTACCCCTTCTTTTCCAACCTTCATCTTTCCCTCAAATTTCCATTTTTACATACTGTTCCTTTATTGAGGATCTAGTATTTTCCCCTTCTCCACCATGTCCTTCTCCATCCATTCATGTACCTTCCACATTTCCTATTTATCAGTTAACACCCTTCCTTACTGATTTCCTACAAATTTCTGCCACTCCTTCTTTAAATCATTCTTCCTTTTATGATTTTTCCTACCCCTCACTTCATCCACTTTTCCTTATTCCACTTCCATCTCCTAACACTTCTATATCTCAACAACCTCAGTTGGTTTGTGACTATGACGGGTTTGATTATCAGATTTCTAGAAGAAGGGGATGGAGCTCGAATGATTCCCTTACAGGATCTCAGATAAATTGGCCAGTAATTCCAGGAGAATGGGCAGCTGCCAGTCAAGCTTATCAGAACTATATTCATTTTGCTCAGCAGTATTCACAGTCTGCAGATCCTTCAGTGAGATTAACTGCTCACTTTGCTTGGTATTTGGCGTATATGCATAGGCACTCTCATAATGATTCCAAGCCTATTCCAAAGTTGTGCATGAATGTCAATGTCATCATTGATTCCCAGCAGCTAGATATATTGTATTTTCATGCCCTTTGTTTGCCTAGCAGATACCTTGTTCTGTTGAAAGGATGTATTGTCTTCAGTTTTTCAGAATCCTCCCAAAACATTTGTAGATGAATCCTTGTCTATGGATCATTTCCGAAATCATCAATCTTTCAAGAGGGATCATCTTCATTGATACCTTTTCCAATGTATGGTGGATGATTTTTAATGAAAATCTCTCTTTTTGGAGGAGTCATTTAGATGGTTGTGTTGTGTGTAGTGTTTGTGTTGTGGGTTAATTTATGTAAAAAGAACGTGGTGATTGCCTATTGGATTGGATTTCGTGCGAGCTACATTTTTGGAGAATTGTAGTGATGGGGTCGTGGTTGGAGAGTTGAAGATGCTGATGCAGAAGAAGAAGAAGAAACCTCTTATATCCTTTACAAGTTTGTTGTGATGTCTAGTTTGATAAGAAGTGTTAATATATAAAGGGTTTTCCTTTCGTTGTATTTTTATATCAGATACAGGTTATAAGTTGGGGTCGTGGTTGGATGGATTGTTTTTGAAGAGATATTGAAGATCAAAGTTGAGCTTTTGAATGAACTTGTATTCCCTTTTTCCTGAGTCATGAGGACGCTTCCTTATTAAGTGTGAGGATATGTTGAGTGTTGAAATGACTTATTTTTTGGCTGATTTTTGTTATTTTTGAGAGCTGAATGGTTGATTTTATGAGATGATTGATTGGTTTGGAAGTGGTTTGAGAGTGTTTTGGATGATATTAATTGTGTTTTGGAAGTTCATGATGTTTATTAGTGGTTCTGTGATGTTCTGATTGGTTCTGTATACCTTCTGTATAGCTTCTGTTTTGTTCTATTTTGTTCTGATTGTCTTCTGTAAGGAGGGATGGAGTATTGATTGATGAAGATTGAGATCTTGTGAAAGCTTATTGAATGGTTTGTGAGAGTTTGGAATGGTTTGAGTATGAGTTATGTGGTTTTGATGATCTTATGTAACCTTCTATAGGTCTTCTGTAGAGCTTCTGTCTCTGTTTTGTTCTGTACTGTAGCTGTTCTAGTACTGTTCTGTGACTGTTCTGTATGCTTCTGTATGTGTTCTGTTGGATAAGAGTGTAGCTTGGGAAAGTTTTCTAGCCTTGGAAAGAGGTGAATACAAGTGCAAAAGAGCTGAAAGAAGTGAAAGAAGTAGCTGCTGAAGACTCAAGTGAAGACTGAAGTGAAGTGACAGTAGTGAGCTATGAAAAGACACTGTAGTGGCTCTGGTGACTCTTCATATTAAACATACCTCTTGGGAGGGGTATCCACGACCTAAGAAGGATTATTGAGAGTGATTATGAGAGATTTGTAGTGAGGATATGATGTATTATTGATGGAGAGAGAGAGAGAGAGAGAGTCAGAGATAGTCAATTCTACTGAAATAGAGTAATTGTATATGAGAGATTGAGAGAGAAGACTATGAAGATATTGAAGATGAATACGATGTGATGTATTTCCATTCAAAGATGGTGTATTTCTTTGATTTCTTTGTTATATTGATGGATTTTATGAAGATATTGAAGAGTATGGTTGATTCTATCAAATCCGTGGGAGATCTACATGATGTTGCATGAAGATTTGTTGTGCCCAGTGTTCTTTTATTCATTGTGATCATATGAAACATAATAAAAAAGCTTGTTGATGTTACAAGATAGATTTTCTTGCAAGAGAATTCCCTTTTCCTTGGTGTTCCTCTTGGGGCTCCAGATCCATGTTGAAATTTGTGAGACCTTGACTATAGATAGACTAACTTGTACAACACAGCTCAATCAACAACACTAAGGTGAAAAGCACCCACACCAAAGGAAGAAAATGAATTTTCCCTCTTGGCCTAATGAGATATGCCAAGAAAATCCCAAATTTAGCAAAAGAATACTAATCCAAACCCTTGATTCCCATAGAAACTCTCATAATGCACAAAACCTAGACCGAGGGATGGGCCACTCAGGCCCTACACTAGATACATCAAATTATTGGCTAAAGCCCCTACATAAATAGCAAGGTTTGTTTGATGAATATGGCATTGAATGATTTGATACATCCATGATAGGGTTGAAAGGCAATCGATCACTACCTAACTCATTTACCTATATTAACCATCGACAGTCAAAGTAGGACATGTTAGCAAATTGTCCCCAAAGTAGCCCTAGGCTAATGTCATTGAATAATTCTAGAAACCCCTCAAAATCACACTTGAGATAATACATATTCAACAAAAATCTAATTAGCTAGGGAATCTACAAAGGAGTTCCGCTAACAAGGGATCAACTAACTAGTCACAAACTCAAAAATCTCAAGCATGTCTAAGGTTGCACATTGGTACATTTGTAGAATGGGATCCCTCACACTATAGGTCCCATTCAATTGATTGATCACTAGATGTGAGTCTCCTTTCACCAATAATCAACAAATACCACTATGTCTGGCTAAATATAGACCCATAAGTAAGGCCTTTTATTCCGTCATATTATTAGTAAAAGTGCTATCCAAATAAACTCTCATTTTCATAACCACTCTATGATGGGGATCTTTAATGGAAACCCCTATACTCGCATGCTTGGTGGGACCTTGAGAAGCTCCCTCAAAATACAATGCATAGATTAGGGTCTCATTAATGTGTCATGTCATATCAATCAACCTACTCGTACTTATGATAGTAAAAGTCTAGCTAATAGAGAGGATGTGCAACACGTACTATCCCTCCTTCTACACTAAACTCAATGTGTCAAGAATTGGGTGGAGGGGAGACTTGCTTGAGTTGTTGTGCCAAACACAAACCATACACACAAGAGGAAGCTCACTCAAGAACACAAGAAGAGAGTAGGAGGCTAAAAAAATTTCTCTATTTTTTTTCTTCTTCTTCTACACACAATAAAATGTACAAAAAGTGTAAATAAGATACAACATAAAGGAAAGTGGCCTACTAAGTCAAACAGTGCAAAACTAACTATACTAATTGATTGGCACTAGAACTATGCCAGTTGTAGGTAGCTGCAAGAAACTAAATATAATAAGTGATAAGTCAGTGACCATATGAGGATCAGAATCACCACCAACATGCTAAATATAGACGTGTAGATCCATCTAGCCAAGCTATCCATCATCAATGTCCACACCTGTTGAGCTTGCCATCACAACCCTCCCCCTCGAGCTTAATTTTATTTTTTTAACTCTTAGCTTTGAAACTTTTAAATCTTCTCTGCACACAATTCCTTTGTGAAAATGTTAGGTATTTCATTATGTGTGTTGATAAGTCAATCTCTCCTTCAAGTACCTTCTCTCTCACAAAGTGGTAATATACCTCAATGATAGGTATTTCATCATGTGTGTTGATAGATACCAAGTCAATCTCTCCTTCAAGTACCTTCTCTCTCACAAAGTGGTAATATACCTCAATGTGTTTTATCCTACCATGGAACTTTGGGTCCCTAGCTAGCTATATGTTTCTCATGTTGTCACAATGAATGATAACTAGACTATCTCCATGCACATTCAAATCACCCAATAACTTTTGCATCCATACCACCTCACATGCTGCCATAGTGGCACCTCTATACTCAATAAAGCAATTCTAGGTTGCTTTTTAATGCTCCATGTAACTTCTCACTTTTGATCATATATTTGAAGCCTACTCTCCTTTCTCTTCACCATGATACCATTTATGTGGGCTATTTTAAAGAAATAAGAAATAAAAAAATGTAGTCTTTCTCTCTCCTCCCTTCCCATACACATAATGTCAATTCTAACGAGAGAAGTGGGAAGGGTAGTACAAGGGTGAGAGATGAAAGCAATGTGATGAAGGATGATCATGAGGTGATGATAGAGCCTTGTGGGGTCCTATCAAGTGTATTAACGACATGAAGTTAAGCCAGATGTGAATTTGCTACAGTTAATTTGGTTGTCACCAAATGTTGATAAGAAATTCAAGAAAATCCTATGAATGGGTTATGTTGTAGAGCCTATTGGTGTCAATAGTCTAGACAATGAATGGTGGGTGCATATGGAGAAACACTGCCCTAGGGTGTAGACTTATATGAATGGAATTTTGATTGAACGTGTGGTGGTATACCCAAGCTCATCTGTAAATATTATGAGCATGGATTTACTGGAGAGGCTAGTTCATGCACTACATTCTCTATGAGAAGGTGGTGTTTTTCGCAAAGGCTAAGGGGTTATGCCTATTGTTGAACAAGCTTCAACCTCTCCTGATCACCTAGCCAAGTGGTTAATATCATTGCAAGAGTTTGACTATGAGATTTGAAGCAAGTCACTTAAATTACAAGGTATTGTGCAACATTGTATGAGGGAATTGGAAAATTTTAATATAGTTCGAAAATCCCCAATATAGTTAATATTTGGCCATATGATCAAATCTTGTCCCCTTACTTGAAAGTGGATTCTACCCTAATTACTATATAAGTTGTCTTTCCAAGTCCCACTTTGAAGCATGGATTAAGATCTAGCCATATGGCCAAATCTACCCCTTACTTGAAGTGGGACTTGGGAGATTCCCAAATTCTCTAATATGGTGTTTTGGAATAGTTAGTAGATTTTGGTGAGCCTAAAGGAAGAGTGCACTAATATAAAAAATTGTGAGGATCTATGTAAGATTGATGCAGCCTCAATTTCATTAGGGTATTTGTCTATTATGCATTATCTATCCACAAGAAACCCGATAGAAACTCTTTCCAAATCTGAAAAGTGAAAGATTAAGCAACAAACACTTCACTTTTCAATATTACCAGGTGTCTTGTATAGAAAATGCATGGATGAGGTTTATCATCCTTGTGTGGTGCTTGATGAGGTGCCATTCATTTTAGAGAAATATCACAATTCAACATGTGGGGGTCATTTTTCTTGATGGACTATTCTCTGATAGTGCCTATGGAGGCACTAGAAGTAGAGTAGAGTGAAAATCTCATATTCTAGTGAGATTTGGTGTATGAGGAGAGCACTATATATTCTACAAAATATTCCTTTAGGACTTTCTCACTATTTTTAAAGGCATTTGAGGCTATTTTGGGTTCTATTTTAGACATGCAAGATTCTCGCAAGGTTATCAACAATAGTTTCAAGGCATACTAAAAATTTGGTTGTGTTGATCGAAAATGGAAGCACAGATAACAAATTTCAAATCTGTAAGTTTTGAGGTGTTTGCTAGGAAGCAAACATAAGTTTTATCTAAAAATAGGTTGCACATTACATGTACTATTTAGTAGTCGATGAGAAAGGTTTCCTAGTGTATTGTTGTGTACTTGTTGTGAAAGGTTATATAAGACTTTTTTGATGTTTTGTACAAATTTTATGATAATGGCAAAGAACAATGGAAATCCCATCATTGGAAAGTTGGATGAGAACAACTACCTATCATAAAAGTTCCATGTGACAAACTTTCTTATTGAAAAAGGCCTTTATGATCTCGTTTCAGATGAAGAAAAGGAGCTAGAGTTAAGCAACCATGCAATTGCGCGAATGAATTTAAGGTGGGGAAAAAATAGAATGCAAAGGAAAAAAAAGTGATGTATCAGATATCTATAGTCATTGATAATACTATGCTAGGGTATATCATGAATGCATAAGCTTCACATGCAACTTGAATATTTTTTAGAACATATTTTCAGTAAATACAAAGACATGTAAGACTTATTTCAAGAAAGAGTTGAATACTTTGAAGAAAGGAAAAATGTCTATCAATGAGTATCTTTTGAAGGTGGGAGCATTGTGCATGCTTTGGTAGTAGTTGATGTAATGTCTAATGATGATGATCTCGTTTCATCTACTTTGGGTGGCCTTAATAATGAGAAGGCTTAGAAATCATTTGTCACTTCTGTATAGGTATAAAAGCCATTTCTAGATTTTGATGAGTTGGTCTCTCTCATAATTATAAAAGAGATCAATATACCAAATGACTCATCTGAAAGAAATGGTGAATAGATCTAAGAATTTTACTCAAGTTTGGGAAGGGGACGTGGAAAATACTTTTTAAGAGGTTGTGGTATGAGACGTGCTAGTGATAACCAACAAAATAGGTTAATTAGGAATTCAATGAAATGCAGGTTTCAGGAGGTCATGGGAACTTTAGAGGCAAGGGAACTGTAACGTGCCAATCCGAGATATTCCTTGGCAATATGTTCTTAGTAGCCCATCAAGAGATGTCCTAGGAAGCACTGCCTGAGATTTTGATAAAACCATCGGAGTTAGCTAACTAGGCTCTCTTGAGTCTACCTCGTAGTGGAAGTTCCGACCGCTCCCACGAGGATCAACCTAAGTTTTTCTAGTCAAATCTATTATTAGCGACTAATTAATATTAGGGGATTCTAAAGTGATGTGAGTTAGTCTTTCTGGTTTTTAATGGTCCATCAAGTGTGATTTTTATTCCTTCTTAGGAAAGCTCTCGATTTCTCGAGACCACCCAATCATAGGTTTGGATCAGGGGTCCATCCTCCCATTTCCCTTGAGAGAGTAAGTTTAGTTATCTAATTACCTACCACTTTAGGTTCAACATATAAAAACATCTTCTTTGAGTTATCTCCTAATACAGATTCTTTACACGCCTTTAATTCACAACACAAAAATAGAGTAAAGCAATTTCTTCTTAATAGTTCCTTTAAAAAAAGTAACCTTTTACAAATATTTTCTTGTTTGAAGGTATTATTCTCTCCAAGTTCCATTCCCCAACTAGTATTGGAACTTCTAGACACAGTCTAGAAATTGAAGGGTAGTTGACAGTTCATAAGAGCCTAAGGAGTTTATGACCAAAGCCCTCTCATATCCTCACCTCCTTCTCATGACTAGAGCTCCCTATGACAAGACCTTTTGCATCATGATTGGTCTAAACTTCCTAACGCGAAACAAAAAAAGAAAAACCCCTTGGAGTAGGTTCTATTCACACTGGCCTTGGGAAGGTCTAGCACCACATCAAGAACATTACCTTAGTCAGCATTCTATGTTTATTGGAATACTTCCTCAATCCATGATCTGTACTCAATCATCCATCTTTTAGCCTAATGATTTTAGAAAAGATCAGTACCTAGCTTACAATCATCAATATCTTATTGTGATTGCAATATATATAAACTTTTAACAAGTTTATTTCCAAGATAAATATTTTCTTTCAAAAAATAATAATATCAAGAAAAATTAGCATAAGTGGCAAAATAACTTTGAGACAAATCAGCATAAGTGGTAAGATAACTTTGAGACAATTCTGGGTAAGTGACAAAATAACATCGAGACAAATCAGCATAAGTGGCAATACCTTCCAATAGTCTTCTTAGACTTCCTCTTCCTTAGGGATTAGTTTGGATTGAATTTAAGCAAAAATTTCATACTTGAGGATAACTCTCTTAGAGTTTTGTGGGTCTTTGAGCGTAATAAAAGAAAATCTTGGTTAGTTTCATTATGAACAGTATCATTTGGCAATTGCATCTCAAGGTCTCTTATATACCAAGGATTAACATCTATTATTACCCATCATAGATTTCGTTTGATCGATACAAAAATAAAAAATATTAAATATTTTAGAGACATAGTACCTTCCTTGTATTTGCTTAGGTTCATCTTGTACAAACCCAAGGTACCCCTTAGAATTCGTAGTTAAGTATTCCTCAAAGAAATTATATGAAGAAATTGAATTAAATCTTATTTTACGCATGTAGCTTCTACTGCCTATTCATGGAATAAAGGCTTGCTAGCTATTTTTATTTTAAAAAAATAGTACCTAAGGATCCATGACGGGTTCTTGGTTGGTGGCATTTGTGGCTTCATTTGTAATCCCTATACTTGCCATTCCATTTGTAGTAATTGTGTCTGCAACGTTATTTGTAGCTCATGCCTCCGTGACCTTTGTAGCTTTCTTTTTTAGGGTCATGGTCTTTAATTGCAAGATCGCAAAAAAGGGAAATTTGGCAAAGGAGCTTTGGGGTAATTAGATTGATGGAATTTTGATTGATGGGGGGGAAAAAGTAATCACCAAGAATTTCGAGAAATCGAGAAGTCTTGATTCCACAGAGGAATAGAATAGAAGGGATGAAGGAATTAAATTTGAGAACTTTCGAAGTATCTTCCTTGTCTTCTTGATGAGAAATTCCCATGCTCCCACTTCTCTTGACACACTCCTTCCTGCTCTATACACCTAAGAAGGGCCTCTCCCCTCTTGCTTAGATTGCTCTCAATGGCTCCATATGCCTCTTATTTATAGCTAAATTAGAGAAAAAGGGATTTGGCTAAGAAGAAGAGCTCCTTATGGAGGGGATCTTGGCAAAATTAGCAAATTGAAGCTTCAAAGATGCAATCTAATGCTCAGATCACAAATTTGATGGTTCTGTTGGCTTCAAAAGCTGGATAAAATCATAGGACACCTGATCAGAATTCTTCGAGATCATCCTTCTTATTCTCCCCATTCGAAGTGTTGTTTGCTGCCTGTAAAGTACGATTGCAACACACGCGATTTCACCAATCCTTCTTTTTGCATTAAATCTCCAAAACTTGCTAGAAAAGGCACTTGTTTTTTTAAAATGACATCCTATTCTAGAAGTTTCCATAGAGTTTTAGGATATTTACAATAAATAATATCCCAAATATAAAAAATATGTTCGCTTTGTCTAAAAATCTAGTATTTTTGGACCATCCATACTATAGACATTGACATTAATGACTAATATGGATCATAACTCTCGTTCACATGGTAACTTTCGTGATGGGTGGCTACAATCCTTGTCAATCCAGAAAATTTTTGGGTTACAATCCTTGGGACTTTTTGCTCGAGATCTTCTCTATTTAATAATTTTAGAGTTTTTCAAGTCCATTCTGTGAGAAGTCTGGAAGATTGAAATTAAAGTTGGAATATCGCAAGAAGCTCTAAAGAAAGAGGTAGATAACAGAACAACAGAGGTTCTAGAAATTCTGCTATTGTTTGCCATTATTGTGGTAAAATAGGTCATATTACAACTCATTACTATGCTAAGAATGAGAATATGCATAGTGGTAAGTTGTAGCAAGGAAATTATGCATCGTCTTTATGATAGAATGAAGAAAAAAATGAGCACCTATTTGTTATGTAGTATATGGTGAATGATGTTACATGAAAGTGAACACATGATGATCTATGGTATGTCAATTCAGGTGCATTTAATCATATGTCTAGTCATGGTGAATGGTTTGGAGAGATGTAAGATTTATAAAATCTAGGTTATGTGCAAATGGGTGATAATTCGTGCCACCCACTTTGACACATTGGAAAGGTTCCCTTGTCCTTACTTGCACCATGGTTTGATCAAATGTACTACATGTGCCATCAATCACAAAGAATTTAGTGTGTGTTGGCCAAATGGTAAAGGGTTGCAGGTTAGATTTAATGCAAAAGGTTATTTTGTAGAAGACTTCAATGATAAGTGCATGTTGGTTGTAAAAGGAATCACAATTGGTCACATATTCACTTTACATGTTGGAATTCTCCTTATGAATGCTGCTATGTATGCTAAAGCGAAAAAAGTAGTCTCATAGACATTGAAATAAGGCATAAAAATTTTGGATATGTAAATACTAAAATTAATATAGTCCAAAGGATTAGTTACAAGATTGTATACTTTTAGATTGTAGAATTTTACAAAGTGTGTGAAGCATGTCACTTTGGTAAGTATGCAAGACAACCCTTTTTACATGATAGAGATGTGAGGAAAAATATACTTGATGTTGTGCATATAGATGTTTGGGACCCTACATAGAGCGTATCTCTTAGTGGCAGCAAATACTTTGTCATGTTTATTGATGATTGTTCAAGGAAGCCATGGGTATATTTCATGAAGAAAAAGAGTGATGCATTTAAGCACTTCAAAACTTCCAAGGTTGTTGTTGAAACAAAGAAAAGCTTGAAAATTAAGTGCTTGAGATCAAATGGAGGAAAAGAGTACCTCTCTAATGAGTTTAGTCACTTCTTCAGGTCTCATGGGATAAAGAGAGTGATAGTGACAGTGGGATTGCTAAAGTTAAGAACTTTTGGAAGAAGTTTGAGATGAACAATTTGGGTGAGCTGAGGTACTTTATCGGTATTGAGGTGATTAGATGTGATGATGGTATATGGTTGTCCCAAATGCAATATGGCCTGGATATTTTATCCAAGTATGGTATGACAGTGTGTAAGCCTCTTTCAATGCCATTGGAGCAAAATGTGATGTTGGGGACAAGATATAAGACTCAACTATGTTTAGGAGAATAGTAGGAATTTTGATTTACATGATTATCACAAGGTATGAGCTATGTTGTTGGCCTTGTCAGTCAATTTATACAAATGCCTAGAAAGCCTCACTTCGATGTAGTTAGATGCATATTAAGATATGTGAAGTCCACTTTGAATTATGAAAATTTTTATGAGATAGGTAAAAATATATAGATGTTTGGATATAGAGATACAAATTGGGTTGGTAGCTTGTCTAACAAAATATCTACCAGTGAATGTTTTCCCTTAGTAGTAATGATGAAGATTAGGGAGAAGATTGTCACAAGAATCCCATGAAGGCATTTTTAAAAGCTTTTGCATGTTTCTTTTCTTTTTTCATCTTTTCATAATGAGAAGACACTTTTTAAAAAAACACCCCTTTGACCCTACCACAAGTTACCCTTCAAATTGGGCATGCCCTCATGATTTTGGGGTCTTTTTTGGCCAAAAATATGTTCCTCTTCCATGTCCCCACATAAATTAAGATCATTTTAAAGCAAAAATGCAAGTCCAATGGAAGTGATAGAGGCAAATTCAATCATTTTAAGCATTAATGAAAGATGGGTTTTAAAGTTCCCATCTGAAGACAAACCCCGCAATAGTTTTAAATTCTCATAATTTTTTTCAAGTGGCAAAATCAATTATCTCAAGTGTCAATCAGTGCAAGAGTTCCAAATAGGTAGGTAAAAATGTTTAAAAATCCATACGGAGGTCAGATGTGACAGATGATGTGGACACCAAGCAGGAGGCTGAGAAGAAAGAGAAATATGAAAAAGGTTTGGAGCAAGAAGGGAAGGGGTGTGACCTTAGAGGCCCTCCCCTCCCCAATTTTTCATGAGAAGGAGGGGGATTTTTTTTTTGTAGAAAAAAAAGGGAAGGGAGGAAGGCGCCATCACAAAGAGGAGAGAGGAGGAAGAGAGATGGCTATCAGTGCCTCAACGTACAATATCCAACTGATTCTACCATGATTCTTACCTATTTTTTCACTTTCTATCATCACCTTTTGCTTCTTGAATAGTAGTCTGATTAAGATCTATGTTTCTAGTGTTTCTCTCTCCTCCCTCCCTCTCCTCTTGTGGGTTGTTCTTGTGGCAATAATCGATAGAAGATTAGGATGAGATATGGCTGTCTAGCTTGAACTAGATGAAGATGAGATTATGGCGATGCTGAGATGCAATGACCAGCACTGATTAGAGCCCAAATTAGGACCAATTTACTAGCCTTGTATTCATTTATAAAAATTTAAAAGGTGAAAAATGTTGATAAGTCTTATTTTTAATGAAAATTTGGTTCTTTCTTTTGTTTAATCATGAGAATTATGTGCAGATTGCATGAAATTTGATATGAGAGTAGTATGTGATGTGTTTGAGTGTTGTCATAAAGAAAGTTAAAAAACCAACATCACATTAGTAAGAAATTAAATATCTAAAGTGCAAAAACACACACAAAATGAGAAAGTTTTGATAATAATTGATAGAAATGATTGAAATAAATGTTATATGTGGATAAAATGGTGTATGTTGATTGCCATGGTTGGGACTTTGCTACAGTGTGATAAAAATAACAAAATAATGAGTATTTATAATCAAAATAACCAAGAAAAAAGTAAAAATAATTAAAATTGAAAAAAATAAGTTAAATTTGAAAAATTAAAAAAATAGAACATGTTTTGTGTATATGGTGGGCTATAGAGCATGAGGTTTAGCCTCAGTCTATATCCTATTGCAAGAGAGGGAGAGAGACAGAGTAGAGCGAAAGATAAGCCTCAGCTCATTGTTGTTGTTCTTCCATTATTCTTCCATCATACTAAGTGAAAGAGACTTACACACATAGGTATGACTAACTAAGAGTAACTATGGTTAAGTCACTTACTACACCGACTTATTGAATGTCACACACGTGTACAATTGTATCCAGCTAATGTTGGTCACACACATAAAGATAGACTAACTGAAGAGTAATGGGAGCTTGATATTCTAACACTCTCTCTCAAGCTCAAAGCATCTGATACACTCCAAGTAGCTATTTGAAATATATGAAATTTTCTTTACAAAGAGACTTGGTAAATATGTCTGGTACGTGGTCTTCAATCTTCACATGAATCAAGTCAATCTACCCTAAAAGAACCATTTCTCTAATGAGGTTATCACAATGCAATCTCACTGTGCTTTCTAGCTATATTCCCAAGTCTTTCAACAGTTTCATCAACCAAACTACTTCGCAAGCTGCTAAGGTAGCTCCTCTATACTGAGCTTATGTACTAGACAATGCAACAGTAGGCTGTTTCTTACTCTACCAACCGTTCATACTGCTACCCAATCCAAATGCATAACCACTGGTTAACCTCCTGTCATAGGCACAACTAACCCAATCAACATCAGTAAACCTTGTCAAGTAAAATGATTTTCCATATGCATAAAACAACGCATAATCTGTAGTACCCTTTACATATCTCATGATCCTCATGATTGCATCTAAATGTGGTTTGCGAGGCTTCTGCATGAACTGACTAATCAGCCACACTACATAACATAAGTCAGGATATGTAAAAGTCAAGTATATCAAGTTGCCCACCATCTGTTGATACATGGTCACATTCTTTATGTCATTCCCAACATAAATATGTAGCTTGACATTCTGATCAAGAGGTGTCTCCATAGGCTTGCATTCAACTATACCATACTTCTGTAACATGTCATGAGCATACTATTTCTGTAGCAGCCATATACCTTGAGGCGTAGAGACTACCTCAATCCCAAGAAAATACTTTAGTTCAACAATGTCTTTGACTCTGAATTCAACATGTAAACATGATTTAATTTCAACAATGCCCTTTTCATCATCTGGAGTGATGATAAGATCATCTACATAAACCACTAGAAACACATATCCATGATCTGTCTTCTTCGTGAACAGAGTGTGATCTGCATCACCCAATCTAAATCCATGTTGCTATAAATAACTGCTTATCCAAGCATTCCATGCTCTAGGTGCTTGTTTGAGTCCATATAAAGCATTTTTCAGCTTACATACATGTGTAGGAAAGTCTGGGTAAACATATCCTTCACGGTGCTCCATATATACTTTCTCAACCAAATCACTGTTCAAGAAAGCATGCTTGACATCCATTTGCCGTAATTTCCAGCCTTTGCATGCTACCAAAGCAATGACAATTCTGACTATTTCCATTTTAGCCACCAGACTGAAAGTTTCCTCATAGTCAAGGCCATATTGTTGTGCATACCCTTTTGCAACCAGCCTGGCCTTATAGCATTCTAGCGAACCATTTGACTTGCACTTAACCTTGTACACCCATTTGTAGCCAATGGGGACTTTGCATTTAGGCAACTCAATCAATTCCCATGTCTCATTTTTAGCCAAGGCTCTATACTCTTAATCCATGGCAGCACACTAGTTATCATATCTGTTAACTGCATCATCAAACTTTGTAGGTTCTTTGTAACCTATCACACTAGACATATATGCATAATGGCAGGCTTGAATAACCAGTGTGTGTAAACCTATCAACTGGTTTTTTAAATCTCTCAGATCTTCATGACTATGGCTCACTCTGAGCTTGCCTCTCATGAGGTGGTACATAACGACTCTGCCTTGCTCCAGGCATCATAACATACAAAATTCCCAACTCACTATATCGTAACTATCACTATTAGATGACTCAAAACCTATTGTAAGTGGACTTGTCACATGCTCAAGCATCTTTTCTTTTCCCTTATCCAATCTCCCCCTCATTGACATATCCGTGTCAATGGATGTAGGAGTATGACTCTGCAAGCATTCTGACCAAGGACTTATTGTAGGTGACCCCTTCACCCATAGGACCACTCATAGATGTGCTCATTGTAGGTGTATTTTCAGCATTACTAGTGCTCGTTGATCCATCAGTAGGAGCCACTGCAAACAACAAGATTACCATTTACAATGCCAGCGCATCAAAAATAACATCTCTGCTAATCAATGTCTCTTGTGTAGATGGAACATAACACTTGTAAGATTTTCGGTCTTGTGTATAACCAAGGAACACACTCTTGACAACTTTAGAATCCAATTTCTTCCTCTTTTCATCATGAACATGCACATATGCAATGCTACCGAATACCTTCAAGTATGAAATGTCAGGCTTATGACCATACAACCTCTCATATGGAGTTACATCATGAATCCCTATTGTAGAAGTTCTATTTAGCAAACAGACAACAATCACTACTGCTTCATCCCAATAACCATTTAGGAAACTCTTCTCATTCATTATAGTTCTTTCTGATTCCATCAGTACCCTATTTTTCCTTTCTGCTACACCATTTTTCTGCAGTGTATAGATGCAAGTTAATTGTCTTTTGATCCCATGTTTTGCAAGGTACCTATCAAAGTAATTAGAGATATATTCTCCACCTCCATCTGATCTAAGACATGAAATTTTACAACTCAACTCATTTTTAGCATGCTTCTTGAAATCCTTGAATGCATCAAACATATCATCCTTATGTTTTAGTATGTAAAGCCAAGTATACCTGCTGAAATCATCAATGAAGGATACATAGTAACGAGCACCACCAAACGAAGCATTATGAGACAGACCCCATACATCTAAATGTACCAACTACAAGGGTCATGGGCTATTCCATACATCTCATAAATGGAAACCGTGCTTGCTTTCCAAACTGACATGCATCACATACATGTCCAAAAGTCATGATACTTGAACTTAGGTAGTCCAAGCGCATAATCTCCTTTTGTTGCATAGATTTCATCTTTTGTACATTCACATGGCCAATCCACTTATGCCATATCTCAATATCCCATATAGCACCATCATCATGTGCAAACATGGCTCTTTTCAATCACATGGGGTTCACTAAAGATGTTGTATGGTATCATGTGAGTGTAAGGGAAGGGGGTTTTTGGAAGGGGATACTTAAGCGTATACATTAGAGGTAGACCCCTCTTAATTTTCTATATTGAACTTAAATTTAAGGAGGGGATAGAGAGAAAAAAGAAGGGGGGGATGCATTTGATTACCTCTCTACATAGATTGGTTTCTCCATGGCACACAAGAGACCTTAACAAGTAAGGTTAAAACCCTAAACCCTCACATAGTAGGGTTCACTACAACAAAAACGAGGCATAGACGCGCATGTTAGACGCACAAAGTCGGACGCGTCTATCACAATGTCTATAAGTGTGTGTAAATGTGCGTGTAAATAGACACGAATTTTGCGTCTATATATCCGTGCAAATAGACGCTAATATAGACACACCAGCAGACACACAATTATTTAACCACCTAAAATTAGCAATTCATGTAATTCAAAAACCAAAGTTAATAATTATTTAACCACCTGAAATTGATTCTTGAGCATGCACATGTGCACATGATAAAAACCATAGAATTAAGAATAAACATTGAATCATTGAATTAAAAAAATAGAGTTAATAATTACTTTTTCATTGCTCTCTAATGAATGGCAGTTCCTCTAGTTGACAAGCCTGATATAAGTAATTAGCGGCAAGCGACAGAAACCTTACAATTAGTAGCAAGAATTGCAATATGTATCTCGTAATTTCTCTACGTACTTGAAGATGATAAAAGATACTTCCTTTTTATTATGGAAAATTCAATTTAGCTTTAAAATTGACTATTGATTCTTGAGTATGCACGTGTATGAATGATAAAAACCATAGAATTAGGAATACACATTGAATCAATAAGCAAATTAAGTATGTTACAGTGAATGATCCATCTCATCTTCAAGTTGATCAGCCCTTGCTAAACTATCTACTTCTAGGTCTATGTTACCAAGAGGTAACGAAACAAATAAGTCTATCCCACTATCAGATGTGTTGGTATATTGCTCAATAACTTCATCAATATCATCGACAATCACATTATTGTCTTCTTCTGCGTTTCCTTGAACATCCTTGCGAGGTTCATCTTGTACTATATCACGTATCTCATCCATTATGGTGTCATCATGCACATCATCATTAATTGTTGGATTCTCATCTGCTATCTCCATGTCGATAATATTACCATATATTGGTTTTGAACGATTAGATATAGGGATGACATACCACCATCGGTTATTGTTTACCATTGGATGATACACAACCTGTATTTGAAAAACAAAAGCAAAAAACTTAAGTACTTATTATATTGTGTATATGTATCACATGTATACATATAAAAAAATTAGCCTTTGCATATATATCTGCTCGCATTGTTAAGGTAGTACTAATGTGTCATTCTTGTTTCGGTGAAATTTTGTAGAGTCAATGATAACAAAACCACCTGGATGATGTCAGATTGTGCAATGCTCACCATTTGTTACCACTTCTTTAAACCACATCACATCCAGTGCATATATAAAGAATCGTCTAAAGTCAAGCTTCAGAATATCTTAGATCAAGCCACAATAACCTTCCGTGGTACCATTGGCATCCTCGAAGTGAGCAAGGACACCACAATCTTGGGTATTTCTCTTCTCATCTATACGTTGAGTTCGAAGATGTTTACCCTCACACCAAAGTGCATTGAATAATGTGCACTAGTAGTAAAAGATAAAAGATCAAACATGTCAATTATTTATATAAAATAAAACTTATAAAAACAAATTAATTGATAGTATGTCTCACCTTTGATAAGCAACCTCGTGCGTATTCCCACTCTTCTTGAGATATATTAATTTCCTCCTCTTTTTCCATTCTCTCCATTTCCTCATGTAACCAATCTATATCAATATGACGTGGGAGCGCATTTAGATGATCTGAAAATGAGACATTACATCTATATCTAGTGTGAAATTCTTGTCTTTCACTTTTTCTTCTTGCCCTTGCTTCATTACATAGTATCGC
The DNA here is from genome assembly GCF_053477565.2 of Lygodium microphyllum. Classification (NCBI taxonomy): domain Eukaryota; kingdom Viridiplantae; phylum Streptophyta; class Polypodiopsida; order Schizaeales; family Lygodiaceae; genus Lygodium; species Lygodium microphyllum. The sequence continues at coordinate 23,320,722 of NC_141144.1, read as the reverse complement.
CCATTTGCTCATTACATCACTATTGAGCACACAAAAATTATTTAACTTACGAAGTTCTTCTTTTGTTAGCACTTTACTCATTCCTTTTCCTTGAGGTACTATAGAGGTCATCCTCAAGTCTTCATCATCTTTCCATAGTCGTGGTTGAGAGGGATCCACTTCAGTAAGATATTCAGAGATATAAACAAGGGATGATTGCACTAACCAACCCTCAGCCATGCTTCCCTCAGGCCGTGCTTTTTGCCTCACAAAATCTTTCAAGGTTTTCATGAAGCGCTCAAGAAAAAACATCCACCTTACATGAACTGCCCCACAAAGTGCGATCTCATCAATCAAATGTACGAGTATATGTAATTGAGTCGTCAAAATGGATCAAGGAAAATTTTCCTCCACCAAACAAACCACCTCAACAAATAATACTCGAGCATCTTGCAATGTGTTTGGATCAATTTCCTTCAAGCTCACGTATCTGTCAAGATGTATTTGAGAATTATTAATTTTTGTGTAGAAATTCAAAGATATATAATGAAAAAATACAATGTATACATATCTCACAAGCTCTCCCATCTTGTAAATGATATCACGTACATCTTTGGATACACAATGGGATATGCTAGTAGGAAGTACGAATTGAATGTAAATAATATTCATAGATCAAATGATTAGTTGAGGAAAAAGTCATCATACCCCAAAGTTTACAAATAGTTACTCCACTAATTACTATATTCATGGTTAGAGATACCCTTACTTGAATCATTTTGTGCCAATCGTGGGACTTCAAACCAGATAGTTGCTCCACACCTCTTTTCTTTTTCTTTATGAAGGCTCCCTTGAGATATCTCATACATCTTGTGGGTCTTCGAAAGCTATATATTTGTTCCTTCACTATTTTTTCCTCGTTCTTTGACAACATCCAAGGTGCATGGGGTAGCTCAATATTTCCTTTGGGTCCAATGCTTGGCCAGGCTCGTCTCATGTGACCAATGTTACGTAAATCCTCCCTTACGTTAACTGAATCACGAGCCCCTATCAAGTGATCCCATAATGTAGATACAACATTTTTGAATATGTGCATGGGGTCCAACAGGTAATTGATCTTAAGTTCAGTCCAGTACGGAAGACGAAAAAATATAGAGAACCTAACAAACAAACAATATATTATGTAAACAATTCATCATGCTAAATACTTTAAAGTCAATCGACTCATGCGCTTCTTATCGACTCATGCACTTCTTACCGAATCATGCCGAGTGGAGGGTGGCTGTCGGCATTAATCCATCTCTCCTTCCAATCTCGAATGGTTAGAGATTGTGGAGTCATTCCATTAGTAGGGAGAATATATTTGGGATGGTCAATAGGAAGAAATCGATGATGATTGTCGTAGATAACCTTCTTTAAATGTGCTGGTGTCATATTGCTGCGCATTCGAGGTGTGAAAACCACCCAAAAGTTGTGTGTGTGATTTGATACTTTGTACATACTTAGTCGTTATGTTTGCTCTTTTATTTTATGTGGGTAATATAGTGAAGAGGGGTTTGAAGCAAGAGGAAGAAATAAGTCGTGATGAGTAGACATACATGATTGCCCTTCAAGCCTGTGGTGCACTTACAGATGCAGAAGCTATTGTTTGGAAGGAACAATTGCCTCTCCTTGGGTTTCTGGAAATTGGTCACACATTGCATCATGATGCTTATATGAGGGGTTATACTTCAGATGTCTTTGTTGGTAGTGGCCTTGTGAGTATGTATGGAGCACATGGGACCATACAAGAAGCAGAGAGTATGTTTATTGGCTTACCATTTCGAAATGTCGTATCATGAAGTGCAATGGCTATCTCTTTGGCTTACCTTTATGGACACCATCCCAAGATGAATGATGGAAATGCATTTCACATGTTGGCTACTGCTTCTTTTCTTGATTTGCAGGACTTACGCGCCATTTGTACGGAGTTCATCATTTCTGAAATAGGGACAAATAATTTTCTGTCATCTTAGGCTTTTGTTGAAAGCCAAGATTATGGGATCTATGGAGAACGTGTCAGGAAGGATTGTTGGGTGAAATTTCTTGCAAATACTTTGTATATTATGGCTTTGAAGGCTATTATGTACAGTCCAGAGCAAAATTTTGGTCTTAAGAGAAACCCTGCACTTTACGGGACTCAAGGTGTTCAAATTTGTTGGAAGAGAGACGAAGCAGCATTACTCAGTTTCAAAAATTACCGGGCTTGTTTTCTGTTAATATGACAATAGATGAGATTCGAAGTTTGAAGGCTATTTTTGGGGGGGAAAAGTGTTTTCAGAGGAACGCAGGAAAATTCAGCAAGAAGGGGCTTTTTTGGGGGAATACCAATTATTTTTGCGAGGGAGATTCGCTTTTGTGGGAGGCGGAAGAAAACGACGAAGATGGTGAAGGCGCTGATAAAAAATTGGAAGGGAAAAGCAATCCATTATGCTCAGAAGGGATAGAAAGATGTTGAACATCACTGAGGTGATTGATGCTTGTTATCAAAGGAAACCTGGAATTCCTTCTCTCTGATCATGGAATTCTTCTCTCTGATCGTGGAATTCAATGCATCCAGCAGTGTGAAATTGGCACCGAACGTTTGTGTAATCGAATGATTGAATTAGCACATGACATAGATGTTTCAGTTGTAGTTCGTCAGTATGAAAAAGCGATAAATGTCGTTGGGGCGGAACCTTGTGATACGGAGCTAATGCTGAATGGAGCCAAGGAATCATATGTGCAGGAGAAAGACTTGTTGCGGGTCCCCGAATTCGATATAGCCAGATATGAGGCCAATCCAGGAGTGCTCGTTGCGATTGGGTAGGCAATCGAAGGCATGCTGGGCATCGTGAGGGTTGCTGCATGCCACCAGCATGGGAACAAGGTAGTTTCAGAAAATTGCAGGGCAAGGCCCAAGTTTCTCTGTTGCCTGAGCTGCTGAAGGATGCCGATCAGGGCTATTAAGGGCGACTGGGCTGACATTCCTTGTGTGTGTAAGCACTTGATTAGACATACAGTTTTGCTGTTCTGCTGGTTTGTTCCAAAGCTTTTTCCTGAGGACCTATCCCAAAATCTGTTCTTATTCCCCTCCATGGTTCAAGGAGAGAGCCTATAGAGGAAGCCTACAGACAAGTCTCGTACAATATTTTTTTAAGAGCACGCTTGAAAGAGGGAGCCTAGAGACAGGGGATAGAAGCAGGGTGCCCATTAACCAATCAAAGAAGCAAGCACAGAATTCCAACAGAAACCATGGAAAATTTGGGATGTTTGTGCTCGTTGTGAGAGCTTATGTTATCAGCAATGGCAAAACCCTCCACATTACCATATGAATTTCCAGTATGTTTGACAAATGTACCTCCCTCCCAGAAGAAATTCTGAACTTAATTTCTATCTCTTCTTCAATTCCTGTTTGAAGATTATTCATTGATGATCTTGAAACTGCTTCCACAAGTCCTTATTTCTATGGCAAAGAGAGCTTTGTTATCAGTACATGTGGCAGTAATTAGCATCGACATCATTGATCTATAACTAGAGCAAGGAAAGAAGCACAAAAATCGATTGTTAGAGGACATCGTGCAACCATACAGCAGAAAAGCTAAATCAAGTTGATCCATGAAGTCGATGTTCTGATCAGAATGCAAACATATAAGATACTATATCTATTACATAAGTGACAGAAGACAATCTCAGTGTTTTGGAAAGATAAGGACTTTGGAAGAGCAATAGCAATGAATAATTCTGAACCACAAGGTTTAAGCAGTTCAATCAAATTGTCATGATTTGAAGAGTTATTCTCAGTTTTCATATTGCTCTTGTCAACTGTTGCAATCACAAATACTTGGATTCTAATAAGAGCTTGTATACATGGCATGGGTTAGTTGCATAGATCACATGTGGTTTGATATGATGTTTCTCTATGCTCAGAGATAACTTGGCAGTAATATAATTGTTACTTGGCATCATATTTGTCTTGATTACTTGCTTCGATTGATCTTCTATCTTGGAATTTCTCAAGAACCTCTATGGTTTTGACTTTGCTTTCGAAAACCCTTCGACATCTTTGGTGAACCCGACGTGAAAGCGTCGCAGAAATTTCACGATGGGAGATACTTCAGCCTCTATTTCAGCCTCTTCTACAATTCCAACTGCGTCCTCTACTTCAGCTCCATCAATGACTGCTGCGTCAAGTACTTCAACAGAGGATCTAAAGCAGATTTTGCAGAATATGTCCATGTATATGCAGCTCCAAAATCAATAGACACAATTGTATATGTAGCAACAGCAACAATTGCATCAACAACAGTTGTCTCAACAAAGGCAACTCTATTCGGAGCAGGAGAATGTAAACAACACAACTAAAGCGATTGAAGCAGTTGAGAATGAGAAGAAGCTATTTGATGGCCGTAATGTTTCAGCATATTTGAAGACATATGAGATCAAGATGGGGTTTTTTGGAGTTCCAGCTGGACTTATGAGTAAGTACTTCCTTCGTCTTGTCACACCCGTTTTGAGGGCAAAAGTGACTGATCTTTTTATTCAAAATATACATTGGCAAGATTTTAAAAAGGCCTTGAAAGAAGAATATTTCCTTGAGGACTTTGGTATGGCTACTCGACGGTCATTCCGAGAGTGGGTCTACATGTCACTAGCTGCTTCAAAGTTGATTCGAGAATTTGAAGAGAGGTATAGTCAGCTTGATGCCATTGAACAAAGAGCATTGGATGTTGAAAAAGTTGAGCTTTTCTTGCAAGCTGCAGATCCTGCTCTTCAGGAAGAGTTGGGTGAGCTTCTTGAGGATCGCATGAAGCCTATGGGTCTTAAAACAGATTGGTAGGATGCCCAGGATGTAGTCTCGACTTTGACCAAGAGGAGGATATGGAAGACTCGCCTACAGAATGGTTCCATGACACTGACACCATCATCTGCTCCTATGCCTGCTTCTATCCCTGTTGTTTCTTCTCCTCCTCAGCCAGTTACTTGGCCTATGCCAGTGCCTACTGTTTCCACTCCACCTATTCCTCCTATTCCAAGGCCGATGCCTACACCTTCTGCTCCAAAACCATCCGCTCCATCGGTGCCTACCTCTCTTGATGACATAATCCAAGGCATAACAGATTTGACACTGGAGTCAGTTAAAGCGGAGTTGGTGGAAAAATTGAAAGAGCAGTTTGCTTCGACTGCGCCTACTACTTCTTCTAGTGTTCCTACTGCACCTAGGAGTGCTCCTAGTGCACCTAGGAGAGATTGGAGATGTATTTGGTGTGATAGTATGGACCATCAGCATTGCAGGGATTGTGAATCTTTTCAGGATGCAAGGAGGAAGAATTTGGTATATTGGGGGCAAGATGGTAAGATTTGGTTGACAGAGACAGGAGCTCCACTTGCTACCAACATTGGTAAAGGTGGAATGAAGAAGTTAGTGGATGACATGGCTGCGTGTACTTCTTATGTGACAACTAGAGGTGATGCTTCTTCATATGGAGTCCAGATTGAGAAGGGATCAGAGACTCAGTCAGCACTATGGACTTATGCTATGGAGACTGCAAATAAGGGAAAAATTCAGCAAACAGTTTTGACCAGTGTAGGCTCTAGCATCAGATCAGAGACAGGTTGGGATTCGCCTGTTGATAGGTACTCTATTTATGCTTATTTGGCTAAGTCTCATGGAGCAAATGTACTTGTTGAGGAGAAGCGTAAGAGGGATGAAGAAAATCCAAGTGCAGCTAAGAAGACTAGAGGGGGTGAGTTTGTTACTCCACCTACTGCAGGACCATCTTCAAGACCAGGGCCAGATCGATAGATGGAAGATGCTCAAAAGAGAGAAAAGAGGCAAGAGCCTAGAGAGAGAAAGCAGCCAGGGTTTAGATTGATGTCCGATATTGGGACATCTACAGACATGAAGAAAATCTTTAATGACAAGATACTTGGCAATGAGGTGACTTTCACTATTTCTGAGGTTTTGGGCATCTCGAAAAGAGAGTTTCAGGATCAGTTTGAGGAGGTCCTGAAGAGGAAAAGACATGCATTTCCTACCACTGATACACAGGGAGTTTTGATTGGGGAGTTGGATGAGGATGAGGATGAGGTTATGGTTGAGAATGCTTCTGTTTTTCTGCAGGTAGAGAAGAGGGTTCAGCCTATGCATTATGCTGAAATTGATGAGTTTGTCTTGATACTGCGTAGTCACTTTTCGCGAAGCCATTGGGCTAGGGCAACCACAGAGACAATGGTAAACATTGGAGAGAAACAGGTGCCTTATGTTGCATTGGTGGATCATGGTTCAGAGATTAATCTCATAGTTCGTGGAGCTTCTGAGAGTAACAGATGGCCTATGGATGTAGAGCATGGGTGGCGTATGAGAGCTACCAATAACACTGCAGGTGATTTGTATGCTGCATGTCCTAGTGTCAGGGTTTCTATTGGTGATGTAGAGGAGGATTTTCATTTCTTTGTGCATGATTCATGCTCTTATCCTATAATTCTTGGACATCCATTCATCACAGAGATGCGCATGGAAACAAAGGTAATGGATGATGGATCTTCTTATGCACGGATTCGCAGTAAAGATGGCATGAGAGCAGTTCAGTTTATGAATGTGTGTGTGAACCATGTTAGAAACAAGGACACTCTCAGAGATGCACCTTTGCCCACTGTGAGGGATTCGGGTTTTCATTAGGTACTGCCGTTTCGCGAGATAACGGTGGTACAGAGCAGAGGAGATTGGAGTTCTCGCCTCCTGGCATCAGTGTTTTCTCCTCCGATTTTGTTGGGATTTCAGCAAACAGTTCGACGAGCTATCAGAAGATTTCTAGGTTGCCTAGAGCTGCCAGGCAGTACATATGCAGGAAGGAGAAAAATTTGAAAAATGTAGGAATTTTAGAGGATGATGAGTACATAGATGGGATGTATGACAGTATGATTTGTGTAGATACGATGGAAGAGATGGAAGATATGCTGAAAACTGATATGCAGAGTTGTCACAATAATGCATTAGTGCAATCCTTAGACATGTTTCATGAAATTGCAGATTTTGTGTCACAGATTGAGTCAGAGACTGAGGTGGCTCAGCAAAAAGTGTTGAGTGCTGAAGAAATTCAGCAAACAGAGTTTCCAGCTGATTATGATCAGCTTATAGAGACATAGAGGGCTGAAAATTTTCAGCCAACAGAGTTTACTGCTGAAATATTTGAGCATCCAGAGTTTAGGGCTATTTCTATGTAGTCCATAGAGTAGAGGACTGAGGATATTAAACCATTGGAGTGCAGAATTGCTGATTTACAGCAAGATTTGAGTAATGCAGAAGAGCATAATGAAGCTAGGGTTGACACGAAATACAAAACTGTGGATAAGAAGGTGAAGCCGGTAGCTGTACCGCTTCCACCTGACAGTGATCAGCAAATAGAGAGGGCTGCTAAATAGCCAATTTTGAGGAATCCGGAGCATATTGGTCATAAATTTTCAGCAGAGACTCTTGCTGAATTGAAAATTGGAAATGGTGATTTCTTGCTACCCATAGAGAAGCAATGCTTTCAGGAGATGCTTGAGCAACATGGAAGGTGATTTGCTTTTTTCCCACATGAGATTGGATGTGTGAATCTTGATATTGTTGCTCCTATCGTCATTTTTACTATTCCTCATATTCCATGGAATCTCCAACCTATTCTAATGCCTGAAGCACACCTGCCAAAGCTGATTGATTTATTGAATGAGAAAATCAGGATGGGAATTCTTGAGCCTTCATCTGCACCATACTCAAACAGGTGGTTTACGGTTCCAAAGAAGAATGGTACTCTCCGATTTATTCAGGACATGCAGCCAGTGAACAGAGTTACTATCAGGAATGTTGGTATAGGTCCAGTTGTGGATGAGTTTGGAGAAGCATTTGCTGGACGTGCCATCTATTCTTTAGGTGATTTGTATTCGGGATATGATCAGTTTCAGCTGGCTTTTGAAAGCAGGGACATAACCACCATGAGAACTCCTATTGGGCTTGTCAGGATGTGTACCTTGCCTCAAGGTGCCACTAATTCTGTTGCGCATATGATGAATGCCATGCATAAGGTCCTTCAAGATTACATACCTCAGCTTACTATGCCTTTCTTGGATGATGTGCCCATTAAGGGGTGTGCAGAAGAAGAGAAAAATGAGAGTCTAAATGAGCAGGGATGCAGATACTTTGTGGCTGATCATATTTCAGCATATGAGAAGATTTTGGCCAGGTTAGAAGAAGTGAACTTGACACTTTCAGGGCAAAATTCTGTTTTTGGAGTGAATGAGGTTGTCATTGTTGGATATATGTGTGGATATTATGGCAGGAAACCCTCACCTAATAAGGTGAATGCTATAGGCAAGATTGCAGAGTATTGTTCTACCACTTCAGAGGTACGAAGATTCATTGTATGATTTGGATACCTCATTTTGCACACATAGCAGATTGTTTATATCAGCTGCTTCGAAAGGGGCAAAAATTCTATTGGGATGAGAGCCACACTAGAGCCATGCAGAAATTGAAGAAGTTATTACAGAATGCTCCTACTCTCAGGAAAGCGGATTATAATTGTGGGAAGCCTATTGTATTGATACTTGACACTAGTCCAATTGGCATAGGTTGGGCTGTGGGTCAAGATGATGCAGATGGAAATAGGTATGCTATTCGGTTTGGGGCAAAAGTCCTAAACGAGAGACAGAGGAGATATCCGCAAATCAAGAGGGAGTTATTGGGGATTGTTACGGCTCTCAAATGTGACAAGGAGTACTTTATTGGAGCTTCATTTGTGGTAGAGACAGATTGCTTGCGATTGATTGGTATGATTACGAGTTGCTCTACTGCGGATATAGCCATGTTGAGATGGATTGCATACATCAAGTCATTAAATCCGGAATTTAAACACATAGCAGGGAAGGATAATCCAGTTGGCAGATATGCTGTCTAGAGCCAGATATGATGATATGGAGACTCTGCTTGCAGAAGAGGATGATGCAGAAATTTCAGCCACTATGCTTGATCATGTTTGTCATGTCTATGATATTGTGGCTTTCATAGAAGAACTCTATGTTGGATATTGGTTGCAGATTGGCAGCTACCTTAGTACACTAAGCAAAAGAGATGAATGGACAGATGAAGAGTTCAAGAAGATCAGAAGGAAAACCTATGGTTATTTTCTCAAGGTTGGATTTCTTTGGAAGCATCCAAAGAAAAGAGGCGGATTACCTTTGCGGGTTGTCTGCGATAGAGAGACACAGTTACAGGTGATGAGGGAGTTTCATGAGAGTCATTGGGCTGGTCATAGAGGAGTGTGGGCTACTTATGAGAAAATCAAGGAGAAATATTGGTGGAAAGGCATGTATAGAGATGTTTCTCACTTTGTTGAGACTTGCAGAGACTGCCAGATGTATTCGGTAGTGCGTCATCGAGATGAGCTTCATCCGACCTATCCGCTATGCATTCATTATAAGTGGGTAGTTGATTTGGTTACTATGCCTATGGGTCTATGGCAGATGAGATACATTGTTTTGGCTAGAGAGGATCTTACCAATCATGTTGAGGGCAGATCTTTGAGAGCAAAGACCACTAGTGCAGTGTGTAAGTTGGAGGAAATTTTCTGCAGGTATGGTTGTGTGGGTAAGATCACTGCAGATCGTGGTGAATTGGATGCAGATGAAGCTAGGGAGTTTTTCTCTCAGCTAGGAATTAAGTTGGCTCTAACTACAGCATATAATCCAGAGGGAAATGGGAAGAGTGAAAGAGGGCATCCGCCGATAGTGAAAGCATTAGCCAAAGCATGCAGAGGACGGATTGGAGAATGGCCGAGACTTCTACCATTTGCTTTGTGGACTGATCGTACGACTCATAGTGTTACCACAGGATATATACCTGCAAAGTTGATGTATGGTCAGAAACTTGTTATGCCGACTGAGACTTGTGCTTTGACTTGGTCAGTTTTACCTTGGCAGGAGGATTTGACGAGAGAGGAGCTCTTAGCTCTTTAGATTCGACAGTTGGAGAAAAGACCAGAGGATATTCAGCTAGCTATTGACAGGTTGAAGGTTGCTGCGCAGGATTAGAGGGGGTGGATGTCATATTGCTGGACATTCAAGGTGTGAAAACCACCCAAAAGTTGTGTGTGTGATTTGATACTTTGTACATACTTAGTCGTTATGTTTGCTCTTTTATTTTATGTGGATAATATAGTGAAGAGGGGTTTGAAGCAAGAGGAAGAAATAAGTTGTGATGAGTAGACATACATGATTGCCCTTCAAGCCTGTGGTGCACTTACAGATGCAGAAGCTATTGTTTGGAAGGAACAATTGCCTCAACTTGGGTTTCTGGAAATTGGTCAGACATTGCATCATGATGCTTGTATGAGGGGTTATACTTCAGATGTCTTTGATGGTAGTGGCCTTGTGAGTATGTATGGAGCACATGGGACCATACAAGAAGCAGAGAGTATGTCTATTGGTTTTCCATTTCGAAATGTCGTATCATGAAGTGCAATGGCTATCTCTTTGGCTTACCCTTATGGACACCATCCCAAGTTGAATGATGGAAATGCATTTCACGTGTTGGCTGCTGCTTCTTTTCTTGATTTGCAGGACTTACGCGCCATTTGTACGAAGTTCATCATTTCTGAAATAGGGACAAATAATTTTCTATCATCTTAGGCTTTTGTTGAAAGCCAAGATTATGGGATCTATGGAGAACGTGTCAGGAAGGCTTGTTGGGTGAAATTTCTTGCAAATACTTTGTATATTCTGGCTTTGAAGGCTATTATGTACAGTCCAGAGCAGAATTTTGGTCTTAAGAGAAACCCTGCATTTTACGGGACTCAAGGTGTTCAAATTTGTTGTAAGAGAGACGAAGCAGCATTACTCAGTTTCAAAAATTACCGGGCTTGTTTTCTGTTAATATGACAATAGATGAGATTCGAAATTTGAAGGCTATTTTTGGGGGGGAAAAGTGTTTTCAGAGGAACGCAGGAAAATTCGGCAAGAAGGGGCTTTTTTGGGGGAATACCAATTATTTTTGCGAGGGAGATTCGCTTTTGTGGGAGGCGGAAGAAAACGATGAAGATGGTTAAGGCGGTGATAAAAAATTGGAAGGGAAAAGCAATCCATTATGCTCAGAAGGGACAGAAAGATGTTGAACATCACTGAGGTGATTGATGCTTGTTATCAAAGGAAACTTGGAATTCCTTCTCTATGATCGTGGAATTCCTTCTCTCTGATCGTGGAATTCAATGCATCCAACAGTGTGAAATTGGCACCGAACGTTTGTATAATCGAATGATTGAATTAGCACATGACATAGATGTTTCAATTGCAGTTTGTCAGTATGAAAAAGCGATAAATGTCGTTGGGGAGGAACCTTGTGATACGGAGCTAATGTTGAACGGAGCCAAGGAATTAGAAGTGCAGGAGAAAGACTTGCTGCGGGTCCCCGAATTCGATATAGCCAGATATGAGGCCAATCCAGGAGTGCTCGTTGCGATTGTGTAGGCGATCGAAGGCATGCTGGGCATCGTGAGGGGTGTTGCATGCCACCAGCATGGGAACAAGGTAGTTTCTGAGAATTGCAGGGCAAGGCCCACGTTTGTCTGTTGCCTGAGCTGCTGAAGGATGCCGATCAGGGCTTTTAAGGGCGACTGGGCTGACATTCCTTGTGTGTGTAAGCACTTGATTAGACATACAGTTTTGATGTTCTGCTGGTTTGTTCCAAAGCTTTTTCCTGAGGACCTATCCCGAAATCTGTTCTTATTCCCCTCCACAGTTCACGAAGAGAGCCTATAGAGGAAGCCTACAGACAAGTCTCGTACAATAATTTTTTAACAGCACGCTTGAAAGAGGGAGCCTAGAGACAGGGGATAGAAGCAGGGTGCCCATTAACCAATCAGAGAAGCAAGTACAGAATTCTAGCAGAAACCATGGAAAATTTGGGATGTTTGTGCTCGTTGTGAGAGCTTATGTTATTAGCAATGGCAGAACCCTCCACATTACCACAGGAATTTCCAGTATGTTTGACAAATGTACCTCCCTCCCAGAAGAAATTCTGAACTTAATTTCTATCTCTGCTTCAATTCATGTTTGAAGATTATTCATTGATGATCTTGAAACTGCTTCCACAAGTCCTTATTTCTATGGCAAAAAGAGAGCTTTGTTATCAGTACATGTGGCAGTAATTAGCATCGACATCATTGATCTGTGATTAGAGCAAGGAAAGAAGCACAAAAATCGATTGTTAGAGGACATCGTGCAACCATACAGTAGAAAAGCTTAATCAAGTTGATCCATGAAGTCGATGTTCTGATCAGAATGCAAACATATAAGATACTATATCTATTACATAAGTGACAGAAGACAATCTCAGTGTTTTGGAAAGATAAGGACTTTGGAAGAGCAATAGCAATGAATAATTCTGAACCACAAGGTTTAAGCAGTTCAATCAAATTGTCATGATTTGAAGAGTTATTCTCAGTTTTCATATTGCTCTTGTCAACTGTTGCAATCACAAATACTTGGATTCTAATAAGAGCTTGTATACATGGCATGGGTTAGTTGCATAGATCACATGTGGTTTGATATGATGTTTCTCTATGCTCAGAGATAACTTGGCAGTAATATAATTGTTACTTGGCATCATATTTGTCTTGATTACTTGCTTCGATTGATCTTCTATCTTGGAATTTCTCAAGAACCTCTGTGGTTGTGACTTTGCTTTCGAAAACCCTTCGACACCGGCCTAGAGAAAACTAGAGAGGGACTGCAAATAGGACATGCATGATATCCTGACATGGTTAAACCTGAAAAAACAAGTGAATTAATAAAATGCAATTGATTCAAGTCTTGAATTTTAAATATAGAGTTATATACATCTACCTGAACACTCTCCGTATCTTGGAAAGTCGTGCATGGTCCACAACAACATGGCCTTCAATGTGAAATCTCTAGAGGATGCAGATGCACTTGTATCTTCCACCTCAATACCTTCCCATAACATTTCTAACTCTTCAATCAAAGGATCTAAGTAAATGTCCATGTTTTTTCCTTGTGCTTTCCAGGAATCAGAAGGGACAACATCACCTGTCCCTTTTTAATTGCCATGGATGGAGGAATATTATAGTTCACCAATACCACTAGCCATACACTGTATGATGTGCTTTTGATGCCAAATGGATTGATTCCATCCATACCTAAACCAAATCTCAAATTTCTTGGCTCTTCTTTGAAAACGGGCCACAAATTATCTATATGTTGCCATGCCGGTGTGTATGCAGGGATCCTCCATTTTCCACCACTTGAACGATGACTAGCATGCCATGACATGAGCTTTCCAATAGACTTACACTTGAACATAAGTTTTATACGTGGAATAATTGAAAAATGTCGCAAAACCTTATGAGGCACATCCATTGACTTCATCTCCACTTTGTATCTTGATTCGCCACAAACAGGACACTCTCGTGCGAACTCATGAATCCCACGAAATAAGACACAATCATTAACATATGCATGGATCTTGACATAATCGAGTCCTCCCAGAGATGTCAAGTAATGTCTTGCTTGCTCTCTCTTAGTTGGAAATTTGTTTCCTTTTGGAAGCATTTGTGATAATAACCTACATATATTTTTAAAAGTGAGTTAAAAAACCACCAACATATATTTCTGTCTGATTTCAAAATAGAACAATTAATATTATGATTCATAAGCCAAACTGAATTGATATCTACTTCAATAATGCATCCAAACTGACATTACTCCATCCATAAATTGTTTGCAAGTTAAGTATCTCGAGGGATGCACGAAGAACGGAGTACATACAACCTTCATACAACGGAGTAGATGATACTACATATAGTGGATCATCTGGCTTTGTAGAGTGACCTTCTCCCTGAACCGGTTGCGAAAATAGATGGTGTACCATGTTATCCAAAATCTCATCCTCTACGGCGTGATGGGGAATTTCATGAGGGCTACTATCATGGTCGTCAGTCTCTACTATTCTTGAAGACTCTGCCTCCTTGCATCGACGTTTTGTAGCCTCTCGACGCCCGGGAGGGAGCATCTGAGGATGTGGCATCGCATCCTACTCAACCACAAAAGGGAGTTTCATGTACATTGATATATAATTCCCGTAACATAGACATGAAATCTTAGTGGTAAAAAAAAACAATGAATACCGGTGATTTTTCTCGGTCCCATTCTCCATACAAGCTGAGGTGTGACATTGCAATTCGATGTGCTTGAAAAATACACCCTCGACAACGATCACACATGCATTTAATTTTTCGTTGTAGCCATGCGTCTCGATTATGAAGACGCAATGTTTCATCCTCACTTGAGGATGTGCTCATTGACTCATCAGCTTGCACCGCACTAGGTGATGACGACGTCGACATGATTAAACCTAATTCATGACAACATCAAAATATTTGTCATTCATATGTTTACATAAGATCTCAATTTTAAATACACAAAAATAATCATAAATACATTAAAACTTATGATAAGAATTCACTATCAAAACTTATCTTAAAAACAAAAAATTATGATTAAGCCCAAATGCGCGTCTATATCCGCATTTAACTACGCGTCTATATTGGCTATTTTTGCATCTATATTCGCGTCTATACTTGCGTCTATCTGAACAATAGACGCACATATACACGCGAAAATTGACGCATACGTCAAAATTCAAACCATACTTAAATCATTTCTTTTCAAACTGCGCCTTTCCTTTCCTGTGTTTTTTGCGGTTCTGAAGCTTGAGTTTAGTTGACATGCAGTCTCTTCATGCCTCACCTCCTCATGACTCACCTCTTCTTTCATTTCAAACACACAAGAAGGGAAAAAGGAAATCCAAGGAGAGGAAGAAAGAGAGAACAAGAAAGAGGAGAACAAGAAGAAGTAGCAAGCAAGCAAGCAAGCGTCAAGGGAGGGTAACTTACCAAGGAGAGGAAGAAGGAGAAGGAAGAAGCGCCACCACCCGCCACACCAAACACCCAAGGTGAGTCTCTCTCTCTCTCTCTCTCTCTCTCTCTCTCTCTCTCTCTCTCTCTCTCTCTCTCTCTCTCTCTGTTTCTCTCTTCCTCTCTCTGCTCTGTCTATGTATTTAGGATTTGTGATTCCATTATGTATTGCATTTTATAAATCATCAATGGCGGTCGTTGGCCTAAAATCGGCCGATAGAGTGCGTCTGATAGCACGTCTACATCTCAATGTAGACACAGACATAGACGCAAAAAATGTTTCCTCTCAGAGCATCTGAGAGTGCGCCTTAGTGCGCATGTGCTGGCGCGTGTGCTGTGCAGTGTATACGTGGTGATACATGCACTGCACAGAAGGTTGACCTGCAGTCTACATGCGATTATACATGCGCATTGACCTAGAATGCGCGTCTGACAGCACGTCTGTGCTGCATCTTAGATGCGCAAATAGACACGCTGGACAGAAGGTTCACTCTGGGGCGTGTCTGAGGGTGCATCTAACTTGCAATTTAGACGCGGGGATACATGCACCAAGTCTCCCAGTTCTGACAGTAAACAATATATTTTTGCAATGATAAATGTGACCAATCCCATGTTTGTGTTTATCAGTTTTCTTGTTTATGAGAAGCATTAGCACTTAAGTGTTATGCTCAATGTCTAAAGAAAGATCTTTGAAAATGTAGGTAATATATGATTTTTTGTATCCAAATAAATTTATCTTTTTCTTGTGTTTTTTTTACAGATATCGTATCCTGGTTCATCTAGCAATGACTCGGATGTGGATCGCATGAATGATACATTCGCCTCCTTTGGCAGGGGGGTCAATGCATTTTTTGGAGGTTTTCCTAGTAGGGAAGACTTCATGGGAGAGATGACCAGACACCTTGGCAGCTCTCCCACAATGGACAAGGTGTTTAGTGTCATGTCTGGGACGTCTCTGGCGTCTTTGCCTGGCACTACTTCCTAGACTCCACATGCAGGTACTCCATATGCAGGTACTCCACGTGCTCCACGTGCATCGGCTAAAGCACAAGCATCTGCAGAAGCACGTGCATCTGCAAAAGCTCGTGCGTCCAGTGAGGCAAAGGGTAGTCCACAGAGAGGGAGGAGGGAGAGTCAAGGGGAAGGACAAGGCTTGTGTGGGGGTTGCCTAGGAGGTGGTGAGCAATCATCCTCACTAGTAGATCACATAGAGGAGGTTGTACGCCAGTACTATAGAGTTACAGATGCTGGTGGCATCTTTCATGATGATGAGGGAAGGGATGTAATGGCGTACATGAGGAGCGTCATGCATGCGATGTATAAAGATTGTTTTATTGCCTTCAAAAATCAGAAAAGTGGCTTGTGGCAGGAGGTGTTGAGGGCAAACCATTGGAGGTACAAAAGTGAGGGATATGCTTCACAACAAAAGATCCCACCTCATGACATGGGCCAGGGACTCAGTGCAGAGGCTGGAAGAGGGGCGTGGAGCCTATATCCAACCACCTATGTGCCACTGCATAGAGTGGAAGAAAGCTAAGAAGAAAGCAGATGAGAAAGTGAAGAGTCGCCAGCATGCAGAGGCGCGACAGAATCCAAATGGAAACCATGGGATCGTCGCATTACGGATCGGGCGGCAGAGAGTCGTGGGAGGCAGAGTTTGTAAGTATATTCTGATTTCTAGTTTCTTTAAATTTATATTTCTTTCAATTATTTATATATTTTAGTCTAATATATTGTGACTCATAATTGTTTGTATATCTCTAAATGTTTTGCAGACTACCATCGTTGGTAGGACACCTACTCCTAGAGAGGTAGGTTACCATCGAGGCCATAACCGCGCAGCGACATGGCTTTACTCTTATGAGGAGGGTCTCATCACTGAGGACCAATACAACCAGGCCATGAGGATTTGACAGCCAGAGGAGGTATGTTTTTCTTACTTTCCTATTAAAAGTATATCTAATTATAACTTTTTCTCCACCTTGTCTATGTAAGCAACCCTGATCTTTTATGTGTGTAGGCCAACCCGGATGTGGAGGATAGTGAGGAGGGGGATAGCGACGCTAGTAGCCATGGTGGTACTAGCAAAGATGTTTCCTCTTCAGATTCGTAGAGGAGCACCATACCTCCTCATGAGGCCTTCTTTTCTTGTATATGTATGATATCTCTTTGAGCCTACTGCTTGTGGCCATGCTTTAGGTCGCAAGCACTTAAACTTCCCTTGTAAATGCTTTTGATATATAATGAATATATGGACTTTTATTTTCAATTCTCGTGCACGTAAGATACATTGTCTTTTTCCCAAATACACAATCTGATGTATGGGAGGGGAAAGAAAAAAACCAGAGAGCATGTGGTTGCAAACCACATGTTCTCTATTTTTTTTTTCCAATTCTGTTTTACGCGTCTATCAGTGCGTCTAAATTGCAAATAATTCGCGTTTATACGCGCGTCTATAATGCACACTACACGCGCTTATACACGCGCTTCATAATTCAAATTTTAAAAAGAAATTAAATATATTTTTTAAAAAATGGACATTTTATGTTTTTCGTTCGCGTCTATCAGTGCTTGTAAAAACACGTCTACGAGCATGTCTATATGCATGTGTATATGTGCGTCTATTGCGCATCTATTTGTGCGTGTAAATTTGTTGATGCATGCGATTATAGACGCGAAATGGTAGACGCGCAAATAGATGCGCTCGTAATAATTTCTCTATATTCAAAAATCGCGTCTAAATGTGCGTCTATGAGGCCTTTTTGTTGTAGTGGTTATTGAATTAATCGTAGTGTGGGAGGGGGGAGTTGCCAGTCTCCCATTGTTTCATTAGAGAGATTGAACTCCCCTTCTTCCAAAGAGAGCTTGGTGTAGTCACTTTAAGTATAAAGGGGTTCGATTTCCCTACTCTCTCTCCTCATGTGGTAAGGAGGCATGGGCACTTAAAAATATTACGACACATACTTCAATGGTATCTAAGTGCCACTACATAAATCACTTTGTGATATGACCATTTTGATACTTTTAATTGCTTAGGATAATTTCAACTTTTGAAAAGAACGTTAGTATATGTTCTATGAAGACATACATTTAAGAAAGGGGATACATAAAAAGTCAAACATGTATATATCTTATAATCTTAAATAGCGGGATATATTAGTCTTACAAGCTTCATAAATAGGGGTTTTTTTAAAAGTCCTTGCACACAGGTGACATGTCTTATTTACTATGAATGAACCCCCCATGCTTTCAATTCTAGAATTGACGCATCAAGAGTAAACATTCTACCATATCTTCAGTCTCTAGCAATCAATTAGCAGCCATTACCATATTCTTCAACAAAGCATCGAGCTCTATTAAATCTCACCTGCATATTCTATTCTACCATCTGTCCAATTGACAAAATATTCTTGGTTATTGCACGTACATGTAGTACATCATGCATGCTCTTTTTCTTGCCATCAAGCATCAACAACAGAACAAATCTTGTGTGCTGAATGTCATGTTGGGTATCATCCCTAGTACACACATAGCCATGTGAACCTGGAACCATCTCATCAAACCATTCTCCATGGGTTGTCATATGATTTCAATCCCCTGAATCATTGTACCATGTCTCATCTATGTTTTGCCTAGATGTATTCTTAAACACATGCTACATGGCAAACAACCTATCAACCTGCTCATCATGAGCACTATTAGAAGATGCATAGTGCCCATGCTGTTTTCCATTTGCCTTCATATCTCCCTGCTTCTTGTAGTAATCCTTTTCAATATATCCATATCTACCACAATAATGACAATCCTTATCTTTATTTGACTGATCATTTGACTATCATGAACCAAATTCACCACCTCTACCATGGGGTGATCTCCTCTGCCTCTAAAGCTGCCAGATCCACGCTAGCCCTACATATTTGTGCCATGCTAGGTATTCTACTGATGCTTTCTATAAGTATTTTGAGTGTCTCCTTGACCTCAAAAAGATCCACAACCTTTGCTGCCTCTGCCACATTGGCTAGAGTAAAGAATAGTGTCTCTGCTTTGAGACGTACTAGAACCTGTATTCAGCCCAAGCTTAACTTCCTCATGCAACAACAAAGAAATCAGCTCATCCCAATCAAGGGATTCAGCTCTCACAGAAATAGATGTATCGAATGCTTTATACTCTTTGCCAAGTCCATTCAATGTTAGTGCAATCATATCGTCCTTAGACACTGAAGATCCAATGGTGGCAAGCTGATATGCTATGTTCTTTATCTTTGTAGTGTAGGCCTGAATGCTTCTGCTATTCCTAGACATGTTATTGAACTATTGCTTTAGCTAAATCTTTCTTGCATGTGTTACATCTCCATAATTCTTCATGAGTATGTCCTATGCATCCTTTTGGGAACTGCATCCAGTAATCTATATAACCATAGCATCTCATATACATAAGGAAAACCAATGTAACACCTATGCTCTCTCAGTCCATATCTTATGATCCCTATTCTAATCATTTGTCGGATTCCTTTCATGTATTTCAGGTTCGGCCGCATCACCTGTACATAAGTCCCAATTTTGATCATTTGTCGGATTCCTTTCATGTATTTCAGGTTCGGCCACATCACTTGTACATAAGTCCCAATAACCTCTGCCAACCAAAATATTCTTCATATGAAACTTCATAAAGCAAAATTTTTATTGTCCAGCTTTTCTCCCACAATTTGATTGGTATTGTCAGTACCTTGAGCATTTTCCATATTTGTAGCTTAGGTTCAGTGATGTATACAACCTGTAAGTATCTGACTCCTTTTCCTACAGTTCATGACAAGTTTCATGCTATTCAAGGCAGTTTCTTGCAATTCATGAGAGTTTTCGTGACAACCTGCTTGCTGTAAATTATATTCCAATGATGAAAAAACACAGTAAACTGAGCATAAACCAAGCTCAAATCAGTTCAAGACATTCGATGGTAGTGGGAAAACATCCTAGCAACAAACTATGTCCATACAAGTATCAATGTTTATTATATATGCAAGTAGTAGTACCAAATACAGCCAGCCCACTGCTATAACTAGTAGTATTCTCTGTTAAAACAAGAGTATTCAGAACTCAAAACAATCCCAAAATATCTCATTCAGTTCCCACTCTATGTGCGAGTTGAGACATGTCCAACCGGTCAGAATATATTGCATGTATGTCAAGTGAAGATGATAGGTATCCTTCCTACAGACAATAACCAATCAATCACCTTGTATAACCAACAACAAATTAGTCCAAATTTTGGACTTTCAGCACTCACAGTATCCCAAAAAGCATCTACCACTCAAGTGGTATGATCCAAGCGTTTGTCACTAGCAAATAAGCATCACAGATACTTCAACCCTGTAGGTATATTGTTTCCAAATTTAGGGCAACAAAACTAGTTCACTATTTCCAGCCTACAAATAAGCTCCAAAACTGAGCATTTAACACTCCAATATCATGCTCAAATGCATGATAATAAGGGCATATACATCGTTTGGATGAAAGACACCAGTGCCATGGAATCTATCAACACATCTCAAAATCTGTGAGAAATTTGAAAAATTTTCTCTTGCAAAGTTGTAGACCACGTCAAAAAGGTCAAGAATAGAGGGTTGATTCTCCAAAAATCATTTTTGTAGCAAGATATAGCTTCTACAAAAAAATGGGTTGTAGACACAATCTCCTTTGAGGACGTTTTCTTCAGATCTAATGTCTTGATGTGAAATGGCCACTTCCAAGCCTTCAGGCTCTAGGCATTCAAGCTCTGATATCATGTTGGAAGAGAGGGAGAGAGACAGAGTGGAGCGGAAGATGAGCCTCATCTCGTGTTGTTCTTCTTCCATTATTCTTCCATCATACTAACTGAAAGAGACTTACACACATAGGTATGACCTACCAAGACTAGCTGTGGTTAAGTCACTGACTACACCAACTTATTGAATGTCACACACGTGTACAACTATATCTAGCTAATGTTGGTCACACACATAAAGATAGACTAACTAAAGAGTAATGGGAGCTTGATATTCTAACATATCCATTTCCATGTTAAATTATGCATTTAGGGGGTGTTTTTATGGAAAAATGTTGTATAACATAAAAAATGCTCTGTATAATGAAGAAATGTGTAATGAGACTGAAAGGGCAAGATTTTTTCCATGGAAAAAAATGAATGATTGTGCATTAAATTGTAGCATTTAGATTTTGTTGAATATTTAAAGAAACAAAAGGGCATGTTAGCCTGGTTCGATCTTCTCAGGGAAAAGTATAAAAAGAATATATTCGCACAACATGTGGCATTGATTGTTAATTAAAACTATTTGAGCACGATAGGGTATTACATGCCATATATGCACAAACTATGGTATCAAAGAGGAACTCTTTGATGCATAGCACTTGTTTAGCGAATCATTGACCTACATTGAGAGAAATAGGTTCCTTTACCATAGGTTACAACAACTATTTTTGGAAAAAATTTGTGTGAGAAAATAGTAAATCTCTTGGATCAAAAAAATAAAAGAGAGAACTATGTATCATTGTTCTCTATGTGTTAATATAGTGCATCCGGGGGCAATCGGTGGGGTGTAGGAGAGCTATAAACGCCCTCTATGTATGTGAATTGAGGTGAAGTAGGCACCTATGTATGGGAAGCTCTCTGTGCTTGAAGTCAGGATGGGTAAATTTTTGGATTACAGTTCAAAGCTTATATCTAAAAACACATTAGTTAGATAAACCATTTTATATCATACAAACCCTCATGGCCACGATGCTGTGAGTGCTATTGCTATGTGTAGGAGCCTAGCTCGAGCCAATAGAGCTAGTGTCAGACACTTTTTCTATCTTGATAGGTGGTGTGTTACATGAATCGATGAGATAGAGTCACAATTACAAGCAACCTATACATCTAGGGAAAACTTCTATTCAATTCTAGGTCCTAACAATAATATGGTATGAACTACAACTAGTGGAGGTCAATGTGCAATAAGTACACCCATGATCAACCCTAATGTAAAAGGAAACATGATACAAAATGTACCTATGTTGTTGGATCCTCCTAATGTTGTTATGCCAATGGCTAGCAAAATGGCAAATCACAATGTAATGCCAACTAATTAGCCACCAATACCTAATTAGGTGGTTAGGCCATCATGATGCTAGGCGAATAATTATGATTATGAGTCTAGTGTATCAAATGTTCATGGGAAAGTCAAGGACATGATGGAGTATTATAGTAATATGATACTTGAACAATATAGACAAATAGCTGTAGATGTAAACTTCTTGAAGAAGCAAGAAAACTTAATAGGAAGTTGATGACTTGAAGAGGGTGGTCCATCAAGGTTTAGTTGTAAATGGTGTGGTGTTCAACACTTCCTTTGAAATTATCCCAATGTTAAATGTGACATATATGAAAAGTTTGACCACTTAGCTAGCACCTGCTAAAGCAAGATTAGTTCCCTTCAGCAAGGAAATAGACAGCAAAGTCTTATTAATCATTGAGGACAAGGAAACTCTCTTTAGTAAGATGAGGGACCAAAGCATATTTTGCAAAGAGAAAAGGCTATAGTGGAAGAACTACCTAGTCATAGTGGTGTAAGTTTGATAGAAATAGTGTGTGTTAATGGCACTAATCACAAGTAAATACAAGAGGTCAGAAGGCCAAAGAGGGAGAGAGATAATGTAAAACATGTTGAAGAAATCCCTAAGTAGTGTGTGTTCATGGCACTAATGATTCTAAATCACAAGTAAATACAAGAGGTCAAAAGGCCAAAGAGGGAGATAGAGATATTGTAAAACCTATTGAAGCAATCCCTAGATAGAATGATCAGGGTAAAAAAGTCTTAGCCTTGATGTGAAAGGTGGCCCTTTGAAGGCGATTAATGACAAAGTGGACCCAAATAAGGAGTTGACAAAGAAGATATTAAGGGTCGAGAGAGGCACCTAAGCTTGTGAAGGGATCAAGAGAGTAGATTGGTTGATGGGAAAAGAGGATTGTTGCTAACTTTCAAGAATTTGATTTAGCAAGTTCTCTTTGTGAGTTAAAAAACCTTTTGCAACTAAACAACTTCCTTTAATTGGCACACATCTGGCATGGCCCATGACTGGCACTCTTCAACTTGGAACTCTAACAAGGGTGACTTCATGTGATGTTCAAGAGAAGCAAAGTAACCCACAACTCACTATATTCTATGGAGGCCAAGTGAACGTGTTCGATGATATTTGTGTTGAAAAGCTCATGCAATAATGAACTTTGCTGGCAACAGTGTCTACCTGAGCACTTCGTTACATGAACCTGTAAAAGCCCAGGGAAACTTGCCCTTGAATCTATAGACCTCCCAGATTGCAGTTGAGCCACACAATCAAAGCTCTTTACCGACTAACAAACAAATGGATTTTTTAAATCCAAGTACACCTTGTGCAGTACTTTTTGCATGCATTGAGAGATCGTGCCAACACCAAGACAATCGCAGCAACAATTATTACCACAATGTACTAGCTCTAGGTCTGGCCTACAAATGAAAGTCCTTGGCCCCTGTGCATCTTATGGTTACTCCTCTTCAGGCTTGGCAGGTGTGAATAGGGGCTCTAGTCCAGGTTCTAGTTCTGGTCCTGGTCCTAGTCTTGGCCCCTTGGGACTTGTATCTGTAGCTTCTATGATGGCTTCTTAGGGGCATGGTGCTCTTTCTCAAGGCATCGAGAAGGCCAGTCTCTTTAGGTACAACAAGCGCCACCACAAGGCTTCGAAGGTCACAATCAGCAATATCAAAGAACAGTCTCTAAAAGCACCATATCAATCAGTGATGATACTTTTGTAGCTGGTAGTGGTAAGTCGGCCAAATACACTGGCTTGTCGTCTACCTATGTTGTGTTTCTGCCTCTCTTGGAAGATCCATTTTGTGTGACTCTGAACTCACATAGAAATCCTTTTGAAGTAATAAGTGATGCTATGGAGGCTGTTGACGAGCATTTGCAGACATTCCAGCACCAAGAAAAGAAAAAGACGCCAATTTTCCTGGATTGGTTTGGATGGTTCACATGGGATACATTTTACAATGATGTCACCACAAAAGGCCTCAGAGAAGGTTTAGATAGTTTAACTGTAGGTGGAGCACCACCATGCTTCCTGATAATTGACGATGGATGGCCATCTGTGGCCACGAATCAGTAGCCTGAAAGTGCTTCAGACACCACGGGATCGATCTTTGCAAGTCATCTAACACATATTAAGGAGAATTTTAAATTCCAGAAGGATGGAAGGGAGAGAGACGGGAGCACAGAGGCTGAAGGAGCATCCCTTGGCCTCAGATGAGCCACAGGAAGGTGTACGTCACATATTCGCTTCACTATCCTCGACCTTCTTCTCGGGCACCGCTTCAATTGAGGCTGAGAGAGACCCTGACAGGGTGACGTGTAGGAAAGAGGGGATCCACCCCAAGTTCTACAACAAAGCTAAGGTCTATTATAATGGTGAGCTCGTGATGACGACTGGCGGCATGCAGCCCAAGTATGTGGTGGATGTTTGGTCGAGCAACCATCCCTTCTATCAAGGCAACGAGATAGTCTTCCTTCAAGATGCCAATCAGGTGGAGAAGTTCAACAGGCACTATGGCGACAACTTCGGCTATTCTGAGATCCCTGTTATTATAATGGGTGAAATTGTCTTTGAGAAGAAGAAGAAGCAAACTAGCAAGGGCAAAGTAAGGAGGGAGGAAGATCCATGAGTGTCACTAATGGCGAAGCTTCTATGAGTCCTTTCCTGACAGGTTTACCTCTTAATTTTGACAAGGGATTGAAAACAATTTGCCATTTTTATCCCCTTGCCTCCAATTTGTCCCAGTCTCCTACCATAGCTTGTGTGGTCTTCAAGAAAGTTGCTATCCCCTGTGGTATTCCATCAGTGCTCTTTATAGTTCCTGTCCATGCTGTACCTATCTAAAGTAGGGCTTTTTTTTTTTGTAAATGTAATTAGATGTGAGGAAAGAGAAGGAAGACATGACCAAATACCTAAATTTGATACCAACTGTAATGAAGGAGACCTAGGAGAGAGAAGGAGAGAAGGAAGAGACTATTGAGAAGAGAGAGAAAGGGGAAGAAGATGAGAGAAGAAGAGAGAGAAGGACTAGCAAAAGAGAGAGAAAGACATGAAAAGAGAGAGAAAGACAAGGGAAGCCATGAAAGCTGGAAGGAAGGGGGAAAGAGACTTGATTATGGATAAAATTGATCCCTACTTGAATCTCTCGACATCTTATATACCCCGTCAGAATAAGTGGATATTCCCATGCTAACCCATGTCCTACCCGTCTATCCCCACTCTCTTACAATCCAAGTTTGGTACGACAGCATGTAACCCTGGTTTAATGCAATTGGAGAAAACTTTGAAGGGGTGTTGATGTTGGGGACAAGATATAAGACTCTACTATGTTCAAGAGAATAGTAGGAAGTTTGATTTACATGATTATCACAAGGCATGAGCTATGTTGTTGGCCTTGTCAGTCAATTTATGCAAATGCCTAGAAAGCCTCACTTAGATGTAGTTAGATGCATATTAAGGTATGTGAAGTCCACTTAGCATTATGGAATTTTTTATGAGGTAGGTAAAAATATACAAATGTTTGGTTATACATATGCAAATCGGGCTGGTAGCATGTCTAACAAAAGATCTACCAATGGATTCATGTTTTCCCTTGGTAGTAATGATGAAGATTCAAGAGGAGGATATTGTCACAAGGAGCCCATGAAGGCATTTTTAAAAGCTTTTGCATGTTTCTTTTCTTTCTTCATCTTTTCATAATGAGAAGACACCTCTTTAAAAAACACCCCTTTGAACCCTAGCACAAGTTACCCTTCAAATTGGGCATGCCCTTATGATTTTGGAGTCTTTTTTGGCCCAAAATGTGTTTCTCTTCCATGTCTCCACATAAAGTAAGATCTTGAAGCATGAAATGGCAGTTTAAACACACGGAAATGATGAGCAACTAACAACTAGACTCTTCTATACTCCTTTTAGACTTGACTTGTGGAAGAAATATTTTAAGCAAGATTAAGAGCTAAAAGTGTGCCAAATTTTGTCATTTTAAAGCACAAATGCAAGTCCAATGGAAGCGATAGAGGCAAATCCAATCATTTTATGCATTAATGAAAGATGGGTTTTAAAGTCCCCATCTAAAGACAAACCCCACAATAGTTTTAAATTCTCATAATTTTTTTCGAGTGGCAGAATCAATAATGTCAAGTGTCAGGCAATGCAAGAGTTCCAAATAGGTAGGTAAAAATGTTTAAAACTCAATTCAGAGGTCGGATGTGATAGATGATGTGGACACCAACCGAGAGGCCGAGAAGAGAGCCAAATATGAAAAAGGTTTGGGGCAAGAAAAGAAGGGGTGTGACCTTAGGGGCCCTACCCTCCCCAATTTTTCATGAGGAGGGGGCATTTTTTTAATAGAAAAAAAAAGGAAGGGAGGAAGATGCCATCAAAATGAGGAGAGAGGAGGAAGAGAGATGGCTATCAGTGCCTCAACGTACCCTATCCAACAAATTCTACCATGATTCTTATCTATTTTTTCATTTTCTATCATAACCTTTGGCTTCTTGAATGGTATTCCGATTAAAATCTATGTTTCTAGTGTTTCTCTCTCCTCCCTCCCTCTCCTCTTGTGGGCTGTTCTTGTGGCAATAATCAATAGAAGATTGGGATGAGATATGGCTCTCTAGCTTGAACTACATGAAGATGAGATGATGCCGATGCTGAGATGCAATGATCAGCACTGATTAGAACCCAAATTAGGACCAATTTGCTAGCCTTGTATTCATTTATAAAAATTTAAAAGGTGAAAAATGTCAATAAGTCTTATTTTTAATGGAAAATTGGTTCTTTTTTTCGTTTAATCATGAGATTTATGTGCAGATGGCATGAAATTTGATATGAGAGTAGTATGTGATGTGTTTGAGTGTTTTCATAATGAAAGTTCAAAAACCAACATCACATTAGTGAGAAATTAATTATCTAAAGTGCAAAAACACACACAAAATGAGATAGTTCTAATAATAATTGATGAAAATGATTAAAAGAAATGTTATATGTGGATAAAATGGTGTATGTTGATTTCCATGGTTGGGACTTTGTTATAGTGTAATAAAAAATTGCAAAATAATGAGTATTTATAATCAAAATAATCAAGAAGAAATTAAAAATAATTAAAATTAGAAAAAATAATTTAAATTTTAAAAATAGAAAAAATAGTATAACATGTTTGGGTGTATGGTGGGCTGTAAAGCATGAGGTTTAGCCTTAATCTATATTTATTTCCATGTTAAATTACACGTTTAGGGGGTGTTTTTATGGAAAAATGTTGTATAACATAAAAGTGTTACGTATAATGAAGCAATGTGGAATGGGACTGAAAGGCCAAGGTTTTTTCATGGAAAAAAATGAATGATTGTGTATTAAAGTATAGCATTTAGATTTTGTTGATTATTTAAAGAAACAAAAGGTCATGTTAGCGTCATCCGGTTTTCTCAATGCCGCACTATGTTAAGGAAAAGTATAAAAAAGGTATTCGCACAACATGGACATTGATTCTTAATTAAAAATATTTGAGCATGCTAGGGCATTACATACCGCATATGCACAAACCATGGTATCAAAGAGGAACTGTTTGTTGCATAGCACATGTTTCGTGAATCATTGACCTACATTGAGAGAAATAGGTTCCTAAACATCTAGGGAAAACTTCTATTCAATTCTAGGTCCTAACAATAATATGGCATGAACTAGAGCTAGTGGAGGTCAAGGTGCAATAAGTACACCCATGACCAACCCTAATCTAAGAGGAAGCATGATACAAAATGTACTTATGTTGTTAGCTCCTCCTAATGTTGTTATGCCAATGGCTAGCCAAATGGCTCCATTTAATAGCCAAATCCAAATGGAAAATTGCAGTGTAATGCCAACTAATCATCCACCAATACCTAATTAGGTGGTTAGGCCATCATGATGCCAAGTGGATAATTACGATTATGATTCTAGTGTATCGAATGTTCTTGTGAAAGTCAAGGACATGATGAAGTATTATACTAATATGATATTTGAACAATATAGACAAATAACCATAGATGTAAACTTCTTGAAGAAGCAACAAAACTTAACAGGAAGTTGATGCCCTTAAGAGGGTTGTCCATCAAGGTTTAGCTATAAATGGTGTGATGGTCAACACTTCCTTTGAAATTATCCCAATGTTAAATGTGACATATACAAAAAGTTTGACCACTTAGCTAGCACTTGCTAAAGCAAGATTAGTTCCCTTCATCAAGGAAATAGACAGCCAAGTCCTACTAATCATCGAGGACAAGGAAACTCTCTTTAGTAAGATGAGGGACCAAAGCATATTTTGCAAAGAGAAAATGCTATAGTGGAAGAACTACCTAGTGGTAGTGGTGTACGTGTGATAGAATTAGTGTGTGTTAATGGCACTAATGCTTCTAAATCATAAGTAAATACAAGAGGTCAGAAGGCTAAAGAGGGAGATAGAGATAATGTAAAATATGTTGAAGAAATCCCTAAGTAGTGTGTGTTAATGGCACTAATGATTCTAAATCACAAGTAAATACAAGAGGTCAAAAGGCCAAAGAGGGAGATAGAGAAAATGCAAAACATGTTGAAGAAATCCATAAATAGAATGATAAGGGTAAAAAAGTCTTAGTTTGATGTGTAAGGTGGCTCTTTGAAGGCTATTAATGACAAAGTGGACCCGAATAAGGAGCTAACAAAGAAGAAAGTAAAGGTCAAGAGAGAGGCATCTAAGATTTTGAAGTGATCAAGAGAGCAGATGGTTTGATGGGAAAGAGGACTGTTGCTAACTTTCAAGAATTTGATCTAGCAAGTTCTCTTTGTGAGGTAAACCTTTTGCAATTAAAGAACTCTTGTGTACAGCTTATGTTTGTGATGATTGATTTGAGCATGCTTAAAAGCATTGCCCAAGGGTGCTAGACTATGTTGATGGACCATGTCATTCTGGATACATGATCCTCCATTAACATTAGGAACTTGAAATTGATAGAGAGGCTAGGACTAGAGATCCAATAAGTTTCCTCTACAATTATAAGGATGGATGATGATAGTTTGAGACAATTGAAAGGTTATGTTATCAAAGTACATGTAACTATTGCTAACGTTGAATGCATCATCGACTTTGGGTCATTAAGCTTGTAGGGTGGCCAAGCTACCAAGTGCTATTAGTAGGCAAGTTGTGGACCTTGCAATCAGACTATGAAGTTGACATACTAGCTAGTCATTTGATCTTTTGTAGAGGTACCAAACAAGTTTTAATCGATGTTTACCCAAAATCGCCTCAGAGTGAGAGCGCACCCATATCCTCAACAAAATTGGATGTGCTAGAGAGGCCTTCTCGTAGTGAGACTTGGTCGAGTGATAAATCAAGAGAGGAGTCTACTACGGATAACATTTACCACGTAAATTTGAAGAATAAATAAATCAAGCTTTACATTGATTTTAAAGAACTCAATTTTTAAAAAAATAAGGATTATTATTGGTTTCCATTCATTGCTCAAATCCTAGAACAATTAGCATGTAGGGATATATACTTCTTTATGAATTGTTTTTCTGGCTATAATTAAATGGCCATCGCAGAGGAGGTCAAGCTAAAGATGATATTCTTAACCATGCTTGGAACCTTTGAGTATTATGTCATGGCCTTCAGGTTATGTAATGCACCTAGTTCTAGGCAACATGTGACCGACAAAACCTTTGGTGATAATTTTTTAGAAGAGCTAAAAGTTTTTATTGATGATCTGGGGGCAACCACCAGTAGGGAATGCCAGCTGATAGTTTTGTAAAAATAATTTGAGTGCTGCGTGCAATTTTGCATTGCTTTAAATATGAGAAAATGTGTCTTTGTGGTGCCCTACAAATTACTGTAGGGCCATATGGTAGTTCGGTTGGAATTGAGACTAATCCAAAAAAGATCAAAATCAAGGAAGTACATAATTTCCTATCGTTAGTCCAAAAATACCGACGATTCATTAATACACTTACTCAAAGGACATTGCTATTAAAAAATTTATTATTCGTCAATTGTTCATTTGTCTAGAGCGATGTGTGTAAAATATCTTTCGAGGATGTGAAGTTGGAATTGGCTAAAGTGCTAGTCTTGAAAGCACCAAAAAGAGGTGAGGTGTTCTATGTGTTTTTAACAGCCACAATGCATAGTATTAGTTGTTGCTGCTTAGCTCAAATATGGAAGGAGAAATAGTATCACTTGATTGTTTTTGCCAATCACAAATTGGGTGTATCCAAAATTAATTATACGTATATGAAAATTTTGTGCCTAGGAATGGTCTTTGCCACAAAGAAATTTAGGCACTATATCCTATATGAGAACATAATACTTTATAAAAAGGCAGAAGGATTGAGGTTATCACTAAACAAGTTGCAACCACCTGATTGCCTAGCAAAGTGCATGTAAAATCTTGCTATCTATTGTATTAGAGTAGTTAAATAACTTGTATAAATTGAGCAATGGAAGATCAAATGAAGCCAAGAACATCTCAAGATGTTTGCCAAATATCCCAGCATCAATGCATATACAAATGGGCAATTGTAGAGATTAGAGTGAACTCCAATGACTAACAAAAACCTGTTCAAATTTGTATTACAATAGGTTTCTTATATAGTATAGTAAGTAACAGAGGTTGAGAGTTCCAAAACTCAAGTGGCCAATTCTAGGGAGGGTGCTAGAGGTTTTCCAAGTGTCCAAGAGTTCCTAATGAGTGCTAGGAACCAAGGAGGTTGCCCATATGTGCTATCTAGATAGCCTAGAAATCAAGCATAAATCATGCCAAGCTAATTGCAGGGTTATGCTATCAATGTTGCTACTTGTCAAGAGTAAGAAGCACTTATTAGTGCTCATGAAAGCCTTTGGAAATCCTTGAAATAAGCTCAAACAACCATGGAGCAAGCTAAAGTGAAATGGTTATCTCAAATGGAAGAAGCCATGGCTTGAGAAACAATGAGTTGTAGATATTGTCAGGTGAAGCTCCTTGATATTATCTCTAATAGCAATTGAAGAGATAATCTCAAGTGAGAGCACGAGCAAGTAGAAACAATTGAGGAATGAGCTATGGTGGATGGACACACAAAGAGAGAGAGAGAGAGAGAGAGAGAGAGAGAGAGAGAGAGAGAGAGAGAGAGAGAGAGAGAGAGAGAGAGAGAGAGAGAGAGAGAGAGAGAGAGAGAGAGAGAGAGAGAGAGAGAGAGTCAAGATGTGGAAAATCCAATAGTCACAATGTGTGACTTACCTTCCCTTATTCAAATGTCACTAAAAGAATAAATAATGAAGTAACAATGATGGGCACCCACCACTTGTTGTGTATAGGTGTGTGGATACTATCAATGTAGTAATACACAAGCGTTGTAGGCACAAGCACCTTTACCCCTAATGTTTCTTTGTCTATCTTGGTCAATAATCCCTAGTTTGCAACTATCACTCTCCCTACCTAGAGATAGCCTCCATCACAACTACAAAGGTCCTTAAATTCTTCTCATCCCCATCTAGTTAAATACATATGTCACCTTCAAATTCTACATCCAATAGCTTTGAAAACTCTAGGATGGGAAGTTTAATATCTCAAATACTTGTAGCTCTATCTTGCAAAAAGAGTAGATGGCCTTTGTAAAAAATAAGAAAAGAAGATATGAAAGGCAAAATCCTTGTCTCATTGAACTCTAAATGTTGAATCTAACTCATTAGCCTTTCAAGACCCAAACCCAAGGATGAGTTCTTGCAATGGCCAAGTGTGTGATCGGATTGGACTAGGAAATTCTTGATGAATTGCTTCACCTAGCTAATGCATGACCTAGAGAAGGACCAATAAGAAGTCTCTTCACTTGGCTATTGCATGACCTATAGGGGCAACCTTCTCCACTGACCTCTAAATAACACCATATTGAAGAATGTGGGAATTTCGCTTAGGTTTGGGACATGTAGTCAAATCTTTGGATTTTTCATAACTTGAACAATATTCAAAAAATAGGAATTGGGAGATTCCAAAACTCATTAATATTGTGTTAAATGATGAATCTATCTCATCACATCACAAACTGACCATGTGCACAAAGGCATTTCTGCAATTGCAAAATGCTCTATAGCACATGGTAGAATCCAACCCAAAAATGTGGGAATGGCAAGGGATGAAGTTTATGCCTTCAAAATGCATTGAGTCTATCTAAAGATGCACCATCACTCACCTCAAACTTTGCACAACATAGCACAATACAATATAGAGGAAGGTAGAAATGCGATAGTGAATCCCAAACCATAAGTTGAACAAAATATCTATGTTAGGCCCATATATTTGAGTCCATGTCTCGTTAGTACCATATGTCCACGGATGTGAGAATTATGGAGTGTCATTTGCCACATTTCATCATTTTGTGTTCCCATATGTGCAGGCATCCAAAATTCATGGCCAACCATTTGCCACATGACAAGATGCTATGTTTTTCAAGAAAATGTTTGGCTTGTGACATCATGCTCACACGGTTTATACTATATACATGCACCATCTTGGGTCAAATTTCAATTAGGACATCTTCAAAGTGGAAGATTGATCAACGTCAATAGAAAAGGTTAAGCACACTTTAGAGGTGCCTCTCTTCCCTATTCGTTCAATGCAATGGACTTTAAAATGTTTATTTGGCTTGCATCTAGTCAGATGATACAATGGTAGGCAAGGAACCAATTTGGACTAACAGAATGGCTCCTTGCATGCTATAGGGTCTAGGCCAAGAGCTCTATGTATTTTTTTCTTACGTATCATCCAAAATGTGTTCTTTGGACATTGGTCATACAAGTGTACTCTTTATAGTAAGATTGATGATAGTATTCTATACAATAATATCTTTATAGTATGGATATTGTTGTTCTTAAGGGGATTACCTTACTCAATATAGGAAGGTTGAGGATGGCCTTCTCAAGGGAGCACCCTTACCTATAAGGAAGGTGTTCACAGTATAGATGTTTGCATATGACCACACTTAATAAAGGTGTATGAGGACTTCTCGATATGATTGCAATCCATGATCATCTCCACCAGGTTAAAGGTTTTTTCCTTCTCTTAGAGTTCCTCCCGACTTGGCATTTAGGAAGAGATTCAAATGTCCTCCCCACTGTTTCTTCTACATTTAAAGGTGCATGGCCCCAATCATAACCTTGGCTGCTATGATAGACTAGTCATCATAAGAATTCCCTCTCCAAAAGTACAATGCTCATGGTGTTGACCATCCAACAACAGATCATAGACTCCAACAAAGTCTAAATCCTTTTCATATTGTGTCTTTCATCTTATCTAGCCTGTAATGGTATACTATAGATACTGCTTAGGCCTTCATTTCCCTAGAAATAATATTTTTTTACCTTCCACATAAGTTGTCTAAAATTGAAACATGGATATGAATTTTTCATGTTGAATATGCTTAGAAAACTTAGTAACAAAGTAAGAAAATGTCGTAGAGTTTGATTATCTTTCTAGACAAAAATATCAACCCTTGCAGGTAGTAGTATTCCCATGTGGAAGGAGCATGATTTACAATGGTAGGAAATGACAGGTTGGCCTAATATAGGTAGCAGTAAGCTACAAGTCATTTTGTAAACCGGACCCTATGGCTCACAGAGGGCCATTTCTAGAGTTTTAGAATGGCTCCATATGCGCCATAGGGTTCGGATTAAGAGGTTTGTGGTTGGTGCACTCAAGAGCTTGGGGACATCTCAATAGCATTGCAATCCATGACCATTGTCAACAAGACAAAGGTTTTGTACCTTTCCTTAGAGGACCTCCCCACTTACCATGTTGGAAGAGATTTAGGGTGTTCTAGTTCAGAACAATTATGCATCACATGGGTTGCTTATTGGGTTGGCATCTAGCTTTCCTAGAGGCTTGATTTTGCTCTATGTA
Organism: Lygodium microphyllum; assembly: GCF_053477565.2. NCBI lineage: Eukaryota > Viridiplantae > Streptophyta > Polypodiopsida > Schizaeales > Lygodiaceae > Lygodium > Lygodium microphyllum. Next base: position 23,286,778 of record NC_141144.1, on the reverse strand, counting down.
AGGCTAAGAAAGATGTTTCCGGCCTAGAAAGGTCAATGTATGGGTCTTATAGAAACCTAATGAGACTAATGAGAAATAAGTCTTGAATATTATGTCTATCTTGCATACAAAGGTGCATGACCACAGTCATGACCTTGACCTTGACAAACTATGCATCATAAGATTTCCCCTTATTGATAGAGTAAAATGCTCATGGTCTTTAGCATCTAATAGTAGATCATAGAATCCATTGAAGTTAAAATCTTCTACATATTGTCTTTCATCTCATCTAACTCATAATGATATACTATGAGCTCTAGTAAGACCTTCAATTTCCTAGTGGACAATACATTAGCCACCACAACATTTTTTTAACCTGCCCCATATGATTTCTTAAATTGAAACATGGATTAAAAGTTTTCCCATTGAACATGCCTCCCAGAAACCTAGTTTAAGTAAGAATTTATCTTAAAGTTTTGATGAGCTTTCTACACAAAAGATCAAGCCTTGTAGGTAATGTTTTCAAATGGAAATAGCATGACTTACAACAAGCATGACTTTCTCATTAACTTTCAAATTTCTCTTTGCACCCTACTATGCAACTTTCCATTTACACAAAGCAAGTTGGATCATGTTGAAAGATCTTATGCATGGAGCTATAATGGTAGGTTGGCCTAAAGGTTTTAGACCACAATGGTAGGCAATGATGGCTACCACTAGGACTCATAGAGACTAGTGGCTGCTAGACCACCATTGCCTACCATTGTTAGACTACATAGCAAGCCATTTTGAGAATACATCATTCTTGTGTTTCCAGCCACCGAAAGACATGGTGTATTAAGTGAGAATGTACATGAGTGTACCATTTCCTTGGTGCCTATTTTAGGCTATAAAGAGTTTTATGCAGTAAACATACATGTCTAGAAAATTTTGGATCAACAAAGTTTGGTGGCTGAGACATATAGATTTTCTCTTCTAAAGTAACCATGTAAGAAGGTAGTTTTGACATCAATATGGTGAAGAATCAATTTGAAATGAGCAACTATGGAGAGTAATACCCATAAGGAGGCTAACGATAGTACAAGAGAGAATGTGCTTCCATAATGGAGGCCTTCAATTTCTTTGAAACCATGAGCTACAAGTCAAGCTTTATACTTGTCAATAGAGCCATCTAGTTTGAGCTTTTTGCAAAGTACCCATTTGCAACTGATTGCAGATTCTCTAGGAGGAAGAGGAACTGATATCGAGGTGTTTTTGTGAAGAAGAATCTTGTATTCATGGAGCATTGTAGCTTGCCATTGAGAGGCTTCATGACTTTGAAGTGCTTGAGTGATAAAAGGGCAGATTGGTGGCTAGTGATTGGAGGCAAATCTTGAGCTTGTCCAAGGGCAATATTGGCTTGCAGATGAAGATCATGTAAGATTTTAAAGAAAGGAGTTGGTTGTGACTGTACCTCATCAGTATCAAAGTCGGAGGAGCTCAATAGAGTAATGGGCATTGATGGGGAAGTTCAAGATGGAGGCCAAAGAGTGGTAACAATGAGAGCAGTAGGGGAAGAATTGCTTGAAGTGGATGACATTGCTGCTATACGACCAGACCTTGAAAGTTTGTGTCCATTAGTGGAAGATGATGGAGCTAGTTTCTAAGAGGAGGAATTTTTTAGAAGATTTGAATTCTTTTGAGGATATTGGACTTGTGGGAGTGGAAGGATAGGATCTTGTTTGTGTTTAAGTAGAGCTTCACTTGTGGAGAGTGAGCTGAAAATTTTCAGGAAGAGAGAAAGTATCATTATGAGTGTATAGTTGAGGTGGGTAAATAGTAGGGCAACTACTGAACATCACCTTTTTTTGACGTGGCTCCTGACCAGGTGACCTGTTTGTAGCAAGAGATGGTGCCAATTGCTGTGTGGCATGGAAAGAATGCAACATTTGTGCTATCATCTCTTTAGCTAGCGTGATTGACATTGCCGGATCAGGCACCAGTTTACAATCTTTTTTTTGTTGATGAGATATGTAAGCTAAGTTATTAAGGTTATTTTATTATATTTTGAGATTGTCCATATGTGAGAGATGATTTGGGCTGGTCTAAATGAGATAAGGGAGATAATAATGGTGAAAAACATGAATGGAGAGAAATAGGAAGAGAAGATTTTGTAGAAGATATAGTGGGTCCCGATTGAGCCATTTCAAATGGCAAATTGGATAATGTGTTAACATATGGGAGAGTGGTATAAAGTGTGAGAGATTGAGGGTGTGTGCTATTAGAGCTTGCAAGAGAAGAAGATTAATTTCATGAAATATGGAACTTTTGCCATAAATAAAGACCTTAATGTGTGTATCATGAAATTGATAGGCTTTGTGACCATGGGGCTCGCCATATCTCATAAAAATGAATTGTGTGGATCTAAGAGAGAATTTTGATTTGTGATGTTATAACAAAGTGAAATTTACCATTACATTCCTCAATAGATATATTATAGTACATTACCATTGCTGATTGCACATTATTGTTGAGTTTAGTGAACTTCACCTTATGTGCATTTTTTGTCCCAACCTTTAGTGTTTCCATGCATTGAACATGCTTGGGATCTCCTATCAACTCCAAAACCTTTGAATTAAATTGCCGTCAAGCCTCTATTAACTTTGAAGATTGAGGAAGAGGCAGTATTCTATTTCTCTTCAGCACACGACCAATCCTAGCCTTCACACCTTTGAATATCTTTGAGTAAGTTGTTGTGCTAATTTTGACCCTGTCACAAATAGATTGTGCATCCACAGCTAAGAACTCATTTGACACATCTTTTAATATGAACTCAACCACCTTTTTCTTCATAGCCTTAAACTTAGGATTTCTCAAAATTCTTTCCAATGTACTTGCCTTCAACAATCTACTAATACACGATCCAACCTCACCCTCACCTAGGTTCTCTTTCTGAGCTACTTTACATACTTTGATATGTTTCTTCCGTTGGCCGCTATTTACAATTAACTCATTGATTGGCTTCTTCTTTTTTTTGTGCTCCTGTGTTAGCTTACTGTTGATCTTTCTCAAGTCATCCAATTGTGCCTTTGCCTCCTCATATGAGATACCAATGTCATGGATAGTGTCTTGTATTCAAATAGTTTAATTGTTTTGTTGAATTATAGTGTCATTCAGCTATACCACTTCTCCTACGAGCTGTTATATATGAAGTTACATCGATCACATCATGACAAATTTTTATGGTTACTTGGCAAGTTGTAAATACTTTGAAAACCAAAAACCACCTCTTGCTTTCTATGCGGTAGAGGTCTCACACAATCTCGTGGCGAACAAGTCTCTAAAATCTCACCTTTGAAATGATGAGATCAAAAGAGTGTTGATATCTCCTAATTTCTCTCAAGACCACTGTACCTAGCTTTCACTTGTGTTTCTTGTGGGGATGCTGAGGAGGACCCTTAAGAGGGCGGCTTGAGGAAGCTAGGTTAGGTTGAGAAGGGGGTGCATCTAAGCTAGTAGATGCTCCAAGGGTTGAACACACAATATGGGGCTCTGAGCAAAAGCTTATTGCAATTACCTTAGAACTAGCCATCTTTCCTACACAACAAATGTGAGAACTCAATGAATAAGATAGAAAGTGAAACACTATTTTATATAACCCTAAACTATAAGACTCATTCACATAGATGTACACTCTCTCTTTCACTCTTAAAGTATGAATTGCATTCACACTAAACACATTGTTTATCTTATATCTTAGCTCTCTTTGAACCCATTTGCTGCCTTGTCGAAGCCTTATTTCTAACCACTTATATAGGGGTCTCCTCTTGGAGCTTGATTTCAGCAGAGCTTCCGCAGCACTTGCACCTTCTCTTCTCTTCTTCGAGCTTGATTTCAGCAAAGCTTCCACAGGTCTTGCATCTTCTCTTCTCCTCTTGGAACTTGATTTCAACAGAGCTTCCGTAGCACTTGATTTCAATAGAGCTTCCGCAGCACTTGCATCTTCTCTCCTGCACAATATGTGTAGGAATCTCCTCTTGGAGCTTGATTTCAAGAGATCTTTTGCAGCACTTGCTCCTTCTCTTCTCCTATTGGATGCATGCAAAGTGATGCTTCCTTCACCTCTCCCACACCCAAGGAGAGCCTCCTCTTTTATAGGCGCTTTCAAAATCTTCTCTTCTTGGCGAAACTTGAGTGCCAAGATTGGAAAGGTTGATCTTCATGCAAGATGTAGCTGTTCCAGGACCTACTCTATAGCACCCATTTGAGATATCTCTATGTGCATTGCTCGGATGAAAAAACATCTAACACAAAAGTTGTAGATCTCGTTGTTTTTAATAACCTATGTGGGATATTTTTAGAGATCGTCTTTCTATTACAATATATTTTCAAAATGGATTCATTATGTCTATTTTAAGAAAAACTGCTTTTTAAATTATACTCTTAACTTGTGGTTATGCAACCACTTTGAGCCATAGATAAGGACAGTTCATTAGATTGCCTTGGGCCTCAAACTTAAGATTGAATTTCACACAAAATCTTATATAATTTTAGACCTTAGAAAGAGAAAATCACTTCTCTCCTCACTTCCAAAGGATCATGTCTCTCGTCCTTCTTAGTGGGAGAATTACCTCTCTTGTCTTTCTTAATGAAAGAAAAGGCCTTAAACCTTGACTTGTAAGGGAGAGGATGACCCAAAATTAATGTAATGCTCATTACACACAAGTAAACAATCCCAGGCGTCCTAGGATGCACACATAAATACATATACCTAATGCTAATGCACTTCCTCTTCTTAGAACTCAATCCATCTTCATTTATGTGTAACTCCTTGGCTCTTCTATACACTCTTACACTTGGCAGACACTTCTATCCCCCTTCATAACTTGTATTGCCTATACAAGATATCCTGGTCGCAATGCTCTGATCACCCCATTAAGTGGTACACTAGGAATATTAGTCTCTAAATAGTCTCATGGCCATGCTAGATCATCATCAACATTTAAATAAAAGTGAGTCATTAATTTATTGACATAAATTTATTGAATAGAGAATGTGTAATAAGCAATCAATTTAGTGGCATCCGTCTGGCTTCTAAATAGTTGACATCAACTGTAGAAGGGATACATAGTCCTTAAGAAGTTTTGGAAAGTCTTGTCATTCTCTCTCAATCATAAACTGAGCGTCCAATGGGGGATAATTCTTAAACTTAACCAGCTACTTCTGTAATACCTTACTTCACCTTAGATTATTGTCCTGATGGTGTAAAATTCTTTCAAGCACAAGGAGCTCTTTTATTTCTTCAATGTCAGGTGAATCTTCCTTGTTTGGTTTCATTGGAGGTTCTCCAACATAGGGACGTAGCAAACTTATATGGAAACCATTATGAATGTTCCAATGGCTTGGTAGATCCAAACAAAAAGTCACATCATTTATCTTATTTGTGATCTTGAAAGGGCCATAATAGTGATTAGAAAGCTTAACCACTTTACCCTTTTTACATTTCTACTTCTTCAAGCGTGCCCTCTCAAACTTAAGAAGAACATACTGTCCCAACTTGAGATCTAACTTGAGATCAAGCTTAGCCATATGATCGGCTTTGATTGTCTTTCACACAGGTATAAAGTGAGCTTGCTTACTAAATCTATAAATGATAGTCCGGATTGCATTGTTGCCTGCTTGTGTGTGAGGAAGCTCCATGATAAAGTCCATAACTATACTTTCCCAAGGCTCATTGGGAATAGGTAATGGCTTCAATAGACTAGGTGTTTTATGCATGTCATACATTACTTTTTGGCATATCTTGAACTCATGGACATATCTTTCAATGTAAGCTCTAAGAGTGGGCCAAAAGAAATATCTTTCCAATGATTGAGTAGTGGATAGAATACCCCTATGTCTAGCATATGGAGATGCATGTGCTTCATCCATTACCTTGTGTTACAATGGTAATGCTAAAAAAATTGCTTGATGATTATATAAATAACCATCTCGAATCAAGTAAGGTGTAATCAGCTGACCTGAGTTATAGCTAATCCCATATGGTTGAGAAGTCACGATCAGTTGCATACATTTTGGGTAAATCCATAAACTCGTTATGGTAAACAATTATGATTGCATTCACTTGAGATTGTTGTTATAGAGCACCTACTATCAAATTCTTAGTTCTAGATGTGTGAAGGATTTGAAAATGAAACATAGATAAGAAATTTTCCCAACGCATCTGTTTCTCTAAGAGCTTCTTTTGAGTAAGAAAGTATCTTAGACTTTGATGATTTGTTTTAACAACAAAATCTACACCAAGTAAATAATGTTTCCATACTTGAAGAGCATGTACCACTGCCATAAGCTCTTTCTCATATACTGGAGCATGTAGCTCATGGTCCTTGAGGCATCAACTTTCAAATGCTACTGCATGATGCTTTTAGTTAACCACAACTCCAATGTAATTCCCAGAAGCATTGCAGTGAACTTCAAAAGGTTTTAAAGATCCGAAACTATGAGAACTAGTTCTTGAGTCACAAGAAACTGAATTCTTTCAAAGGCTAGTAGTTTCCTTGATCCTCGGTGAAAAGGAATTCTCTTTTTAGTAAGGTCATGTAGAGAAGATGCAACATACGCAAAACCTCGTATGAACCTCCTGTAGTATGAACATAGGCCCAAGAAACTTCTAACTTCATGTATAAAAGTAGGTGTAGGCCATTCAACAATGGCTTGAATCTTCTCAGGATCCATTCTTACCAAATTGTGAGAAACAATATAATCCAAGTAATGAATTTTTGAAAGGAAAATTTCACTCTTCATCTTAGCATTGACTTGTAGTCTATGCTTGCAAAGCTCTTGAAAAAAAAAAGATAGATATTTTCTATGCTCCTTTTCATATCATGAAAATATTAGAATGTCATCAAAGAAGACACTTATGAAATTTGTGTGAGGTTTGAACATTCTCTCCATCATTCGATTGAATGTGGCGAGTGCATTAGTCAAACCAAATGGCATGACTAAGAACTCGTATTGTCTAAATGTTGTACAAAAAGTTGTCTTATGAACATCTTCAAGTGCTATCCATATCAAGTGATAGTCACTCTTGAGATCAATGCAACTAAAGATACTAGCCCCTTGCAACTTCTCCAAGATATCATCTATCCTTGGGATAGGAAAAGAATTCTTGATTGTGATATTGTTCAAAGATCTATAGTCTATGCACATACGAAGAGAACCATCTTTCTTTTGAACAAGACTGGAGAGCAGTATGGAGAAGAGCTAGGTTGAACTAACCCTTTTCTCAACAGTTCGTTTACTTGTTTTAGAATCTCCTCTTGTTGCTGACTTGCACTTGCTAAGGCTGCTGGTTAGGTGACTGCTTGGGATAAGATCAACTGTGTGATCTTCTGAGTTCTTAGAGGTAACTCTCTTGAGAGTGAATCACCAAAACAATCTTCATATTGTTTAACAAAATCCTATCTAGCTTGATCAATTAAAGAGAGGGGTTTTTTTAAAGTTTGAGACTTAGAAGCATTAGTTGGTATTGTGTGTTCATTAGAATCATCAAGTGCCCTTAAATCATCAGCTTCTTTTTACTCTCTCACAAAAATCATGTATATAGAAATAGCTTTCTTCATTTCTTTAGAAACGCTAACATGACTAACCATTGGCATAGGCCAATCTCTAGCATTAGAAATGCATACTATGTTCTTACCCTTGAATTGAAATGCAAGGGTCTTCTTAACAAAATCAGGAAGAGGTCTAATCTTATAATGCTAAGGCATGCCTAAGATAATATCACAGTTACCTATGGGTGCAAGTAAAAAAGATTCTTGGTCATGGTAATTCCCAATTCTAAGATTCAACTTCCCTTGAATAGGAGTAGAATTGGTTGTAAGTCCTTCAAATGTTAAACCTGATCCAATTGGTGTTCCCAATCGATCCACTGAATTTGTAGCCTTTGAGCAGTATTTGCTGACACAAAATTATCTGTGGAGCCTAGATCAAAGAGTATCAAAACTCATTGATTTTCTAGTGTCCCCCAACCCTTTAAGACTTGTCTCTTCTTCTCATTTGAATGAGTGTTAGCTTGCATATCTGGAATAGAATTTGAGGATGGCAGAGGAGGATCTTCAATCACATTTACTTCCTTCCTTTAGTGAGGACAATCAGGCTTCATATGCCCTAACTCACCACAAAGAAAGCACCTTCCTTCCTCTTTGTACTTTTGTATTTGAGAGCGTGAGAGATACTTGTGCTTCTTCTTGTTACCCTCTGGCTTTGAATATTTGTCATGGGTAGAGGAAGGTCTTCTTTGATTAATCCTATCTCTTGTTTGATCATAGAGCTACTCTTGTCTAGCTCTATAAGAACTCATCTCCAACTTTCAAGATATACCAGGTGTATGCAAAATTTCAGCTATGATGGCAGACTCCATCATGCAAGATAAGATTTCATGTGGATACACCTTCATGGTTCTGTGTAAATGAGGGAGTAGGCTAGCTTCAAAATTGCTTTTCTTCTCTTCATCATTGATCTCCATGAAAGGAGTAACCTTGAGAAGAGCAGACCCAAACTTGTCCACATAACTAGTGACATTATCATGCTCTTTTTGGCCTAACTAATCCCACTTCTTCTTGACATCATACTCAAAATCAGGAGGCAAGAATTGGGCATAGAACTTCTTCTTGAACTTTTCCCAAGTCATAGGTTTCCTTCCCTCCAAAATGAGAGTCAAGTACCAATTGCTAGCGGTGTCTTTCAAGTGCATGCCTACGTGCTTGAGCTTGGCATTTTTTGAGAAATTACCATCAGAAAAAGAAACTTCGAATTAAGTGAAAAAGGCTAATGCCTTAGCAGGATCTCTCTTACCGGAGTAAGAGTTAAAATTTATGTCCTTATCTCCAAACTTGAAAGTATTAGTCTTCTTGCTCCTCTTATGGTCCCTCTTTGTCCATTTGCAGATTGGACGAGACTTAGAACCAAGAGAGTAGAAACTAGAAGAAGATGAGGAGGAGGAAGAACTTGAGTATTTAGGGGAGTAGCTGGTTGATGAGGGAGATGACTATCTCCTTATCCACCTCACTCGAGGTGAGGTCTTTTTACTCTTCTTGATCTGAGAGTCCTTCTTCCTTCTAGGAAGCTTCTCATCAATTGGATGCTTTCCACCTTCATCATCAATTGGTGCAATGGTGTTTTCTCCAGTATCAGCATCTTTTTGGAGGATTCGGTCCTTCAGAAGTAGCTTCTTCCCTTGCCCTTAAGTTGTCAATAAACTGACGTACTTCGGGAATCTCCAACAAGCTATGATCATATATGATTTTAAGATCCAACATATACTTTCATGTTATAGAATATGTGGCGAAACTTGTATTTTAGACTTTGGAAATTGTGGCAATTTGTTCTCTAAAACAAAGATATCCTATAATCAGTTGGTGAATATTTTTTATGAAAATAATAAAATAATAAAAGGTTTAAAATATCAAGGAAAAAGGATGTCATTAATAAGCTCGTGAAAAACTATGGAGGATTTGCAGATTAAATTGGCTAAGTAGAAAGATTTTGGGAAAACTAGTCATTCACAGGCTCCGCCTAAAAATAATTTCATATGTAGATGCATATGGTGTGATAGCCCTAAGTGCAAGCACAAATATTGTGAATCATTTAATAATGTTATGTAAAAAAATTTGATTCTCTGGCTAGATGGAAAGATCTGTGCAACCAAGAGTGATAAGTATATTGCTATAAATTTTGATAAGGGTGGAATGAAGAAGCTTTTGAAGGATATGACTACTTAGACATATTATGTAACCATAGGAGAGATGCTTCTGCTTATGGTGTTTAAATTGAAAAGAAACCAAAGTGTAAATCAAAGTTATGGACTTTTGCTTTATAGACTAAAAATAAGGACTAAGTGTAGCAAGCATATTTATCTGAGATTTATTTGGTGCAAGGAAGAGCATCACAACAAAGATTGGGTGGTGATCTCCAATTGATAAATACTCAGTTTATATCTATTTAACAAAGACCCTAAGTACATAAGTGATTGTTAAGGAAAAGAGAAAAAGGGATGATACTTCCAAGAAGACTACAAGGGGTGAGCCTACAACACCACCTTCTAGACCAGGGCCTGAATAGAATAAAGAGGATGCACAGAGAAGTAGAAGAAAGAAGATGCTAGAGCAAAGAAACAACCAAGTTACAAGATTGCTTCAGATACTAAGTCCGTAATAGATCTTAAAAGTGTATTGAAGGAGAGAATCTTGAATAGAAATATTGAATTCACCTTAGGAAAGATTTTGGGAATTGTAAAGAGAGATTTTCATGAAGAAATTTTAGACATCATAAAGAGAAAGAAACATGTGATTCAGACTATCAAAGAGCCTATCATGTAGGGTATCATAATTGAGGAGCTGACTAAGGAGAGTGATGATGAAATTCTTCTTGAGAGTGTTGCAGTATATCCAAAGATTGTGAAGAGTATAAAACTAGTGTAGATGTAGAACATGGTTGATAGATGAGAGCCACCAATAATGTTGCAAGAGAGCTATATGCAACATGTTCGAATATGAGGGTGTCCATAGGGAATGTTCAAGGTGATTGTCGCTTCTTAATGCAAGATTCATGTTCTTATGATTTCATTTTGGGTTAGCCCTTTATCATGAAGCACAGATGGAAGCAAAAGTTATAGATGACGAATCTACATGTATGCGGATCCGAAGTAAATATGGGAAAAGAGCTGAGCAATTTATGACAGTCTATGTATATCACCCATGAAACAAAGATACATTGCGCGATTCTCCTCTACCCGCAAAAGAGCCAAATTTTCACTAGGTTCCTCTATCCTACAAGACAACAATGGTACAAGGAGAAAAAAGCTATCGCCTCCTAGCAGCAATGCTTTTTCTTCAATATTTATTGATCTTTCAGTTGATAGTTTTATTTGTTTTCACAAAGTTGCAAAGATGTCTAAAGCTGCTAAGCAATATGCATGAAGAAAGGAAAAAGGGTTGAGAAGAGTACATTTATTCTAGGATGAGGAATGCATTGATGGGATGTAGGATGGGTTGTCTTATGCAAATACTATTATAGAGATTGAAGATATGTTGAAAATAGAGGTGCAAAGTGGTTCAAATTTTGTGCAAGTATGTTCCCTATATATCTACCATGAGATTGTTGATTTTATGCAACAAAGAGGGCTGGGTACTGAGTTTTCTCAACAAAAAGAGTTATTTTCTTATGTATTTCAGCAAAGAGAGAAGAATGTTGAATTATCAGCCAGTTGAGTTGCAAGGGGATGAGTTATTTCAGCCAAAAGAGTTTTATGTTGATTCATTTCAGCATACAAAGTTTGGGGCTATTTATATGCAGGCCAAAGAGATTATGAATGATTTATTTCAACTGATAGGGTTGGATACTCCCCATTTGCAACAAAAGTTGTGTTTACAAGAGAAAAAGAGTGAAGCCAAGGTTCAAATCAAGTATAAAATAGTTGACAAGAAAGTGAAACTAGTTGTAGGGTCATTACCTCCTAACAATGATGAGCGAATGAAGTGGGTTTCCAAGTATCTGAATTTGAGGAATCCAAAAATATTTTTCCAGCAAAGACATTAGCAAAATTGAAGATTGGGAATGGGAAGTTCTTTCTTCTTGCAAAGAGACAATGCTTTGAGGAGAATATGCTCTCTACTGATGCAATGTTTAGAAAGATCGAAGCTATATCGACAATAAAAAAGAGACACTGAAAGAGCATACTAATGATACCTTGAATAAGAGTATTAATACTAAAATACTTGAGAATGTAGATGAAATGGATAAAGAGCATGTAGATGGTATAGTCTCAGAATGATAGAGAAGAACTAGACGTTTTGATTGAGGGTATTCATATGCAAGATGCAGACGTTGGAGAGGAGAGCAAAGAAGACATTGTGACAATGTTGCTTGTACAAGACAAATATACTTTCATAGGTGTTTTTCCCAAATTAATAGAGAGAGATATGCTATGGATTGCAAAGCTAGAGGGGGTGATGATACTCGACATGTGTTTTAGACATGGATGTTAAAACAAGGAGATGTATACATACTTATCTATGGATTTCAAGAGTTTCACCAACCTAAAAAAGGAATGATAGAATATTCAAGTGATTGTCTTCAAGAGGGCGACATATGTAGAATGATGAAGAAAGTTTTCAATCCTAGCAGACTCCATGTGTTTCTAAGTATGATATATAGGTTGTTTAGACCAAAAGTGAATGTATGGGTTGTATGCATGCCTTTTTGGTTGATTATCCAACGGCCTTTGATCTAGAAGGAGGGATATTGCTGTAGGTTATTGCAGTAGTCAGGTTGGAGCAGAATTGAATATCTTGAAAATTGTTCTATGTCAGTGAGGATTTATTGTGGCCAGAACTTCTATGATGGGCTTCTATACCTAGGGAAGAGGCCTACCAGGTTTGGTTGTCATCCAGCTTGGTATGCGAAAGTCACTGGGACAAGAAGCTGGTCGATGTTTGGCCAAGTCTGAGTGCAATAAAAGACAGTTGCAAGTTGCGCAAAAAACTTTAGGGTTTGAAATCTTTGAACTTTAGTTCTAAGTTATTCACAAGAGTTGTAGATTAAAATCAAGGCTACAACTTTGCAGAAGAAAGCTCAGCGATCCAAGTTACAGATCAAAAGACATGGGCAGTTTTCTACAAGGTGGTCGTGTAGCACAGTTTTTTGGGCACATAGAGATTGACCCTAAAGGACGTAAAGTATTGTATGGGACATATACTTCAACAAAGGTGGATAGGACTGACTTGAGGATACCTGGAGTAGGGAAAAGGTTCAAAGTATTTAAGAGAAGAGATGTAGAAGAGTATGCAGTGGAGGACTTGACAAATGAAAGACAAAGATGACGGGATAGATGAAGATGCACCCTTTTCCTTACCAGGCAACCTCAAGGCCTGGTGCTATTCACCCTGGCCACAAAAGTATGTTTTCATCCCTTTGATGCTTCGCTGGTACTCATTAAGCCCCATAGACCTTCCTTACTACTCAATGAAGCACCTAGGGTTGTTGCTTGATAAAGGGGAAGCCTATTTCTTCCTATTTCTTACTACTGACAATTGTGGTGCTGCCTGATATTAGAGTATCATTGGGTGGGCTAGAGGCATGCATCCTCCTCTCTCTTGTCTAAGCCATGATTATCTACTTCACAGGTGGACTACCAGAGAAAACTCCTATTTGTAGAATTATAGATGATGTCTATACAATTGAAACAAAAGGGTTCTATGGAAACAACCTGTGTAAATATACAGTCCAAAGTTCTTTGAAGAGGGCAAATGGAACCACTATTCAATCAAAAAAAGGTCTAGATTTTGTAAAATATTACACGGCGCAGCGAATAGAATCTAAGAAAGAGATAGAGAGTACACGACAGATAAGAGGAGAATCAGTAAATTCTTTAACTCCAAACAACTGATACAAAGATGGCTCTGTCCACCCGTGCACTTCCACTGTGTGAAGCTTAGATGGCGATCTAGGCAGAAGATAGGTGAAGAGCTTAAGGCTAGCTGGAACAACAACTCTGACTGGGTGAAAGATGAATAAGTGATGGCTGCGAAGGGGTTTAGCTTTTATAGCCTGCGAAGGTCGTAAGGTCGGCCTGCTGACCGACCTACCATATGAGCCTCCACTAGTCAGCCAGGGAATATTCCAAGGCATATTCCAGGGACCCCCCAGCCAGGGGCCGCTTCCGCGGCTGCCGAACCCCATAATAGGGACTCCTTTTAACTCCCTTACACCGCAACTCGATGCAATGCGCCTCGAGTTGCAATCCAGCTTAACCACTTTGTCTAACCCAAAGATTAGACCCACAACAGTCACCTTTTTGCCATCCGGTCACATAGACCTCATTTCATATACAAGTCAGGACTCAACCAATGTCTGGGCTCACATTTGGCTTCTCCTCATAATGGGGGCCTTACAACTTTGAGCACCATGGATCATTGGTAGCACCTAATGAGGGTGGGGCATTGATCATATCTAACACCCCCCCTCAATGTCTGAACTATCTCCTCGGCCCAATGCCGAGTCTCTGAAGATGAACGTGAAGCAGATCCTTCATAAGTGCTTTGGTGAAGATATCTACTCCATTCTGCTTTGTTGGACAGTAGACCAATTCCACTATCCCATCCTCCATCAAATCACGCACATAGTGATACTGGATCTCTATATGTTTGGTGCGTGCATGAAACACTGGATTTTTGGCAATGGCGATGCAACTCTGATTGTCACATCTCAACACAGTTGGTTCTTCATCCTGCACTCCCATATGCCATAGAATCCTTCTCAACCATATGGCCTCACATGCAGCAAAACAAGCTGCCTTGTACTCTGCTTCGGTAGAAGACAATGCTGCTGTTGGTTGCTTCTTACTAATCCAAGAGAAAATTTCTGAACCGAAAGAGAAACAAAAACCGGAAACTGACTTTCTGGAATCAATGTCTCCTGCCCAATCTGAGTCATAGTTCCCCACAAGAGAAGATCCGAAACTGTATGTGATACCATAGTCAAGAGTTTTCTTCAAGTACAGAAGCATTTGCTGGACGTGCCATCTATTCTTTAGGTGATTTGTATTTGGGATATGATCAGTTTCAGCTGGCTTTGGAAAGCAGGGACATAACCACCATGAGAAATCCTATTGGGCTTGTTAGGATGTATACCTTGCCTCAAGGTGCCACTAATTCTGTTGCGCATATGATGAATGCCATGCATAAGGTTCTTTGTGATTATATACCTCATTTTACCATGCCTTTCTTGGATGATGTGCCCATTAAGGGGTGTGCAGAAGAAGAGAATAATGAGAGTCTAAATGAGCAGGGATGCAGATACTTTGTGGCTGATCATATTTCAGTTTGTGAGAAGATTTTGGCCAGGTTAGAAGAAGTGAACTTGACACTATCAGGGCAAAAATCTATTTTTGGAGTGAATGAGGTTGTCATTGTTGGACATATGTGTGGGTATTATGGCAGGAAACCCTCACCTGATAAGGTGGATGCTATAGGCAAGATTACGGAGTATTGTTCTACCACTTCAGAGGTACGAAGATTCATTGGAGCTTATGTGTTTTATATGATTTGGATACCTCATTTTGCACACATAGCAGATTGTTTATATCAGTTGCTTCGAAAGGGGCAGAAATTCTATTGGGATGAGAGCCACACTAGAGCCATGCGGAGATTGAAGAAGTTATTGCAGATTGCTCCTACTCTCAGGAAAGAGGATTATAATTGCGGAAGGCCTATTGTATTGACAGTTGACACTAGTCCAATTGGCATAGGTTCAAGATGATGCAGATGGAAACAGGTATGCTATTCGGTTTGGGGTGAAAGTCCTAAATGAGAGACAGAGGAGATATCCGCAAATCAAGAGGGAGTTACTAGGAATTGTTATGACTCTCAAATGTGACAAGGAGTACTTTATTGGAGCTTCACTTGTGGTAGAGACAGATTGCTTGCCATTGATTGGTATGATTACGAGTTGCTCTACTCCGGATATAGCTATGTTGAGATGGATTGCATACATCAAGTCATTAAATCCGGAATTTAAACATATAGTAGGGAAGGATAATCCAGTGGCAGATATGCTTTCTAGAGCCAGATATGATGATGAGGAAAAACTACTTGCAGAAGAGGATGATGCAGAAATTTCAGCCGCTATGGTTGATCATGTTTGCCATGTCTATGATATTGTGGCTTTCATAGAAGAACTCTATGTAGGAGATTGATTGCAGATTGGCAAGTACCTTAGTACACTAAGCAAAAGAGATGAATGGATAGATGAAGAGTTTAAGAATATCAGAAGAAAAGCCTATGGTTTTTTTCTCAAGGACGGATTTCTTTGGAAGCATCCGAAGAAAAGAGGCAGATTACCTTTGCGGGTTGTCTGCGATAGAGAGACACAGTTACAGGTGATGAGGGAGTTTCATGAGAGTCCTTGGGCTGGTCATAGAGGAGTGTGGGATACTTATGAGAAAATCAAGGAGAAATATTGGTGGAAAGGCATGTATAGAGATGTTTCTCACTTTGTAGAGACTTGCAGAGACTGCCAGATGTATTCGGTAGTGCGTCATCGAGATGAGCTTCATCTGACCTATCCGCTATGCATTCATTATAAGTGGGTAGTTGACTTGGTTACTACGCCTATGGGTCTATGGCAGATGAGATATATTGTTTTGGCTAGACAGGATCTTACCAATCATGTTGAGGGCAGATCTTTGAGAACGAAGACCACTAGTGCAGTGTGTAAGTTCTTATTGGAAGAAATTTTCTGCAGGTATGGTTGTGTGGGTAAGATCACTGCAGATCGCGGTGAATTGGATGCAGATGAAGCTAGGGAGTTTTTCTCTCAACTAGGAATCAAGTTGGCTCTAACCATAGCATACAATCCAAAGGGAAATGGAAAGACTGAAAGAGGGCATCCGCCGATAGTGAAAGCATTAGCCAAAGCATGCAGAGGACGGATTGGAGAATGGCCAAGACTTCTACCGTTTTCTTTGTGGGCTGATCGTACGACTCATAGTGTTACCACAGGATATATGCCTGCAAAGTTGATGTATGGTCAGAAACCTGTTATGCCGACTGAGACTTGTGCTTTGACTTTGTCAGTTTTACCTTGGCAGGAGGATTTGACGAGAGAGGAGCTCTTAGCTCTTCGGATTCGATAGTTGGAGAGAAGACCAGAGGATATCCAGCTAGCTATTGATAGGTTGAAGGTTGCTAGACTAAGAAATAAGGACAGATTTGACAGCAGGCATCGCTTGCGGCCTAGAGCAATAAAAGAGGGAGATTGGGTATTAGTCTTTGATAGCAGCCTTGAAAATCAGCATACTGCACTTTGGAAGATGGTGAAAAGATGGTTTGGGCTATACATAGTCAGACATGTCTTTGACAATGCAACATATGAGCTGACTGAATTGGATGGGGTAGTGCTTAGAGTGCCTATTGCAGGAAAAAGGATCAAGATTTTCAAGAAAAGAGATGATGAGGATTATGCATTGGAAGAATTTGCAAAAGAAGAGCAACGAGAAGAAATTCCAATAGAAGAGACAGATGATATGACAGATAATCTTGTTGATATACCGAAAATGCATAATGAAGAGATTGATCTGTTTGTGGATCTTGATGATAACGATCATGGGTAGTTGGCCCATCCAGAGGATGCGCATGATTAGAGGGGGTGGATGTCGTATTGCTGCGCATTCGAGGTGTGAAATCCACCCAAAACTTGTGTGTGTGGGATTTGATACTTTGTACATATTTAGTTGTTGTGTTTATACTTTTGTTCTGCGTGAAAGAGGGTTTGGAGCAAGAGGAACTTATCAATAATGCTCTAGTTGGCATGTCTTGCCAAGTGGTCAGTCAACCTAGATGAGGAGGTTTTGATCAACAGCTCACAGGAGCTTTGGGAGATGTGGCTGAGACTAACACAGACTCTAAGATTGGTTAGGCATATGGTGCTTTGATATTCGTAGGTGTGGTTGGTGAAGTTCTTTGTGTAGCTCAATATTTTCAGAATGTCATGCATGTTAGCTTTCGCATTAGATCTTCTATGATTGCTGCTGTATATTCCGTAAAACATTATGGTTGACTCATGAGGGAGAAGAAGTTTGTCAAGAGAAACTTAATGGCTGGAGGAAGCTCACAAGTGGGTACAATAAGTGAGGATGAGCTTTTGAAGTATAATGGAACAAATCCGGAACTTCCCGTCTATGTGGTGATAAAGAAAAGAATTTTTGATGTATTAAAGGCTAAGAACTTTTATGGGGCTGGAGGTGCTTATGCTGTTTTTGCTGGCAAAGATGCCAGCTGTGCTCTTGCAAAAATGTCTGGCAAAAAGGGGGAAGATGTTTTTTTTTTGGATGGAATCTGGTAGAAAGAAAAAGATCCTGCGATTATAGGCTGTAAGGCTTTATTGGTCGCGGAAGAACAGCTTTGACAGGTAGGGATGCTTGTACATGGAACTCAATGATTGGAGTTAGGTGCTCAAAAGCCCACGAAATCAAAATGTTATATTGTGGAATGCGATGCTACCGGGATACGTTTGAGCAGAATCAACACAAAGAAGCCCTTTGGCTGTTTGAGCAAATGATTCAGCAAGGAATGCTACCAGATAGTGGTTCTGTACTTCCTATCATAAAAGCTTGCATTGGGATGAGAGCATCTGATGAGGCAAGACGAATTCATGCTTATGTTGTGGAAAAAGATCTGGAGGTAGATGCGGCTGTAGGAAGGGCTCTAGTAAGTATGTATGCCCACTTGGGTAGTGCAGAGGATGCTCGGCTTCACTTTGATAAGTTGCCAATGATGGATACTGGTGGACAATGGTTCAAGGCTGGAAGGATAGCCCTGTGAGTGTGGGAGGAAAGGGAAAGTCGGGCATTCAGCATGTGGCCATGGATTACACCCTGCCTGCATTGAAGCTGCTGGTGGCGCATTTTCTTCTCTTCGCCAGGCCAAGAGCTCTTCCAGGTTCTCCTCCCGTCATGGCGCTGGGCAACCTAGTGTTTCAGCACGCTTAGTTGCAGGGTGTTCTGGTGGTAGGAACAGAAGCTGATCGCAAGGTGCTAGACGATGGAACCTGTGGCATCTTTGAGCTCCTTATCCCTAAGGAATTCCAGCAGAAACCATGGAAAATTGGGATGTATGTGCTCGTTGTGGGAGCTTATGTTATCAGCAATGGCAGAACCCTCCACATTACCACAAGAATTTCCAAGTCTGATCAGAATGCAAACATATAATATACTATACCTATTACATAAGTGACGGAAGAAAATCTTAGTGTTCTGGAAAGATAAGGACTTTGGAAGAGCAACATCAATGAATAATTCTGAACCACAAGGTTTGAGCAGTTCAATCAAATTGTCATGATTTGAAGAGCTATTCTCAGTTTTCATATTGCTCTTGAGAGGGTGGAATAGTTTTGTCAACTGTTGCAATCACAAATACTTGGACTCTAATAAGAGCTTGTATACATGGCATGGGTCAATTGCATAGATCACATGTGGTTTGTTATGATGTTTCTCTATGCTCAGAGATAACTTGGCAATAATACAATTGTTACTTGGCATCATATTTGTCTTGATTACTTGCTTCAATTGATCTTCTATCTTGGAATTTCTCAAGAACCTCTGTGGTTGTGACTTTGCTTTGGAAAACCCTTCGACAATGCGTCATCATCCACCCTCTCGAAAATCTATCATTGCTAGAGGGTTGAGGGAACTCTCGATACAATGTATCGATTATGTACTCCTTGCTAGCATCTAGGATCTCCTTCCACTTGTCTGTAATACTGTGCTGAAATACTTGTTGGCACAACTCATGCATCCTAGAGATGACAGCTTTTCCATCATCATTCATGTATAAATGGCCAGAGGCCTTATCTATGAGATACAAGTAACCTGCAAGATTTTGCAAATGGGTACTTTCAGGACATTAATAAAAATGTGTGAAACACAATTTGAATTGATAAGTGCTACTGCGAAAATCTTCATGTGAAAATACATACCTGGAGGAGTGGGTTTCGTGTACTTCTTGTCGGCCCTGGGAGTGATCGGTGGGGTGCGTGAAGGAAAGGAGTGGGAGCAGTAGATGTCTGCCCGCCACCGCCAGTGAAAGACGGTGTCGAGTTCTTGGTGGCAGTGGGAGTGGGAGAGACTGCATCCGCATCCCCACAACAGGAGCTACCT
The DNA here is from genome assembly GCF_053477565.2 of Lygodium microphyllum. Taxonomy (NCBI): domain Eukaryota; kingdom Viridiplantae; phylum Streptophyta; class Polypodiopsida; order Schizaeales; family Lygodiaceae; genus Lygodium; species Lygodium microphyllum. Next base: position 23,267,106 of record NC_141144.1, on the reverse strand, counting down.
CCTCCTCGACCACGTGACTCTGAAGCAAAGTGAGACCTGTGACTGTGTCTAGTGGAGAGACTGATGCATCGGACCGTCTAGAGTCTGCCGATCGTGCTGAGGTGGAACGGGAAAGCTGTGCATCGGCTCTATCTCTGACCCGTGCTAGCTGCTCCAGTGAGAAACGCGCTAGCATCGCGTCGATGTTGTCATCTGTAAAATCCTGGCTCATCCTGCCATCCGTGCCCAAATCCTAAACCTGTACATACAAGGAAAAATAAGTCAATTTGATAATGAATTGCAAGACATAATAAAACTAAGCCTTCATTTGCAAGACTTCATTTTAAAATAATAATAATTTTTAGATAATACAAAAAAGATACTCCAAAAACATACAAACTGTCCTAACCAATTTGCAAAAAGTGGACATGATGAATTGGGAGGAACGTTTTGATCGAGTCACTTTTGTTTAGGGTTTCACAATCTCATCTTGACATAGCTCAGTATACACCGGAAGATCTATACAAAATTCTCCACAAAATGAGGACTCTGCTTCATTTTCAAAAAACCCATCCTCTATCTCCTCTATCTCCATAGGTGAGATGTCTTGGTCCTCCAGGCAATTCATCCTAGTTTCTTGTATGCCTTCTATTATTGCCGCTATTAAAGGTGTCTCTTCTACGATCGGTATGGGGGTTCTGGCAAACACTGGGATACTCCTAGATGTCATGGGAATGACATACCACCATTGAGGTTGTTGCGGATTAGGGAAAAAAATGACCTAATCCATATTAGGATTAGTATAAAAGTCCACTTTGAGATTGCTAAAGTGCATCAAGTATTAGGGACGCTTACCTTCTCACAGTGATTTGGCAAAACAAATGTATCACTCAAATCGGTCCACTTCTTCGTTGAGTCAATCTCAACAAAGCCACTTGGCCCTCGCCGAATAGTTGCACCTGCTCCTTTGAGAGTAACCTTGAACCATTGCACATCAAATATGGTAACGGAGAAACTTTGATAGTCCACTGTAAGGATACTCTGTAAACATCCTAAATACTCCATCTCTGCAAACTACACGGTTTGGATCTGTGGCACATCGTCGACTTTCCTGCTCAAACATTGCCATCACTCCACAGTCCATTGTCGAGCGTAACTTGTCGATGTGCTCTACTCTGAAATGTCGTCTACGTGACCATGCTACACTATGGATCTTATACTAGGAGAAGAACAAGTATATTAGTTGCGATTTGTAGTATAGATTGTAATTTCTTGGGATTGCATACCTTGGGATTGCATCCACGTGAGAAGTCCCACTCTTCTTTAGTCATAACTGTTTCTCCATCTTGAGATGCTTTGGTTAGGGCCTCATATAGCCATCTAGTGGACATGAGTAGAGGCATCTCCTCTAAGCCCTTCGGATATCAAATGGGTCGTTGCCACATACTCCATCCAAAGTCAGCGTCGAAAGTCAAATCTTGCAAACTCTCGCTCAGCAAGAGCATCCTCATACCGTTGCAACCACTTCTCCATCGTAGCACTATGCAGCATACAAAATCGGTTCACCTTGGACTCCATGGATGCGTCCATCTTCTTCTCTATTTTGTTTCCCACTAGGACATCTCCATTCAGACGATCATCCTCCTTAAGTGACCATATCAAGCCTTTGTCCCGGTCCACAGTGGACAACCACTTAGAAATGTACACCAAGGCCTTCGCCACTAACCAACCTTCAGCCATGCTACCCTCGGGACGAGCCCGTTGTCGCACAAATCCCTTTAAGGTATTCATGAACCATTCAAGGAAAAACATCCATCAACCATGTACTGGACCTGCAACCTGCAATTCATCTACAATATGCACTAGAAGATGGGTTTGTATCGTGAGCATGCTAGTGGGAAGATACTTCTCCAAAAGATAAGCACCCTCTACTGCCATGCATTTTGTGGATTCAATCGATGATGTGTGAATCTCTTTTTGGGAGACAAACTGAACCAACTCGGACAATTTGTAAATGGTTGTCCGTACCTCCAATGTCAGAGACCCTGCGATTGCGATTGACAATACGAACTGTGAAAACCATGTAATTAACATTGTGTATAAACAAACGGAGATTCTGAAATCTAATATGCAGAATCATGCCATACGCAGCCTCATACCGTACATACCTGACACATCTTATGCCAATCATGGGATTTGAGTCATGTTAGTTGGTCATCCTTTTTCAATGCTGTCTTGAGAGAATGCATTAGGCCAATTGGCATGCGAAAGGAATTGATGTTTTCCTTTACTCGTCACACTTCATTTCAAAACAAAACCCAAGGAGCGCGCGGCAATTTCACTCGACCGTCGATGCCACTTACAAGCCAATATGGTTCCATCTTTCCCACTGCTTTCAAATCCATCCTCGCTCCTAGTGTGTCTCACTGCCCAGTGAGGTGGTCCCATAGCAAGCTACCCACATTCTTAAAAATGTGCATGGGATCTAAAAGGTGACCAAGAAATCCTTCTCTCATGACATGACCCTATGGCAAAAAAGCCCGATATCCCTCAAATACCATCTTCTTCATAGATTTTGACATACGAGAATGCAACCTTGGTCCCCACAGAGGACATGCATGGTAACCTGATGTGACTAGCCGTGCAGAACACACATGTACAATGAGGCATGTCATAATACCAACATCGCTCAAAGAAAACTAGCAAAATAAGAAAACACGCTTTACCAGAGCATTCTTCATAACCTGGAAAGTCATGCATGGTCCACATAAGAATTGCCCTTATAGTTGTGGATCGCCTACCAATATGTTTGCTCATGTCCTCCACTAGAATTCCCTCCCACAACTCCTTTAGCTCATCAATTAGTGGAGAGAGGTAGACATCCATATTCTTGACTTTGTATCGTCCAGGCACAAGCAAGCTGAGCAAAAGGTGTCCTTTCTTTGTGGAAAGCCATGGCGGTATATTGTAGTTAACAAGGACCATGGGCCATACACTATAGGAGGTGGAACGTAAACCAAAAGGATTTACCATATCCATGGCAAGACCGAATCGTAGATTCCTTGCCTCCTTTGCAAATTCAGGGAAAGTCTCGTCAATGTGATGCCATGCTTCTGAGTCAGCTCTGGTGTACGTTGTACACCATCAATGGATTGATTTTCCACATGCCATGTAGTCAAATTTGCAAAACTTTGGTCCGAAAAATGTGACGAACACGTGGTATCAGCAGAAAGTGCCTCAAAACCTTCTACGGAACAGTCTGTCCTTGCAAGTCATTTCGATACCTGTCCGCAATGCACTTGGGACATGTGGCCAAAAATTCAAACTCTCCTCGGAAGAGAACACAATCATTGGGGCAAGCATGAATGCAATTATAATCCATTCCTGGCTTTCGCAGCACTTGCCTTGCATCATCACGAGACTCAAGCATCGTGTTTTGGATAGGAAAAATATAAGATTTCAATGTTCTACAAATTTCAATGAAGCACGTTATTAGAGTGCTATATAGCACATTTTAATGGCTTTCAATAAAGAATTATACACATCATAATATACCTAAATAGCTCTGTCATACTCGCATTGCTCCATTCATACTTTGTTTGTATGCTCAACAATGCAAGAAGTGTCTTCAAACGGGATACCCGACTCCCATCATACAATGGAATGGCAGTCTTCGCAATTAAAGGATCTTGGGATTCCAAGTCCATCGAAAGCAATGATTCGATCATGTCCTCTAATTGGGGCTCCAAAAATGCAGGAGGATCGTCCATGTCTCTAGCATTCTCACCCATAGAAGGGGGTCGAGAGTTATCACCTTCTATGAGACAGTTAGTTATCTCGGACTGCATTTGTATAGAGCGTGGATGAACCCTTCTTACTGGACGCAAGAGATCTGCGGACTACAATGTATCGACATGGCCCTGACCCTTTAAAGGACATTAAGGAGCTAACTTCTAAGATAACCCCAAATTGTTATACTTAAATCAATTACATGTCATATAGTATGTAATGAGAGAGAAATTACCGCAATCTCGTAATTCGAGACTGCTTGGTCGATTATCTCAACTCAAAACTCTCCATACCATTGTACATGCTCTATGGACAAATGACGTTTTCGATGAATGGAAAATTTGCATTGCGTGCATGGACATGGGACACGTTGATTGAGCCAAGCCTCACGATCACCACCATGTTGGTCATGAGTGATAGACATCTTGAGTGCGATGTAATGGAATGATAATTTAATAAAGATTCTTTATTGTATATTGGGACCACTCCACTATATATATTTCAGGTCTTTTTTTTTTAAATTTTCATACCTATCTCTTTGATTTCGGCTCTAAACTTATCTATCTTTGAGGTCGGCTCTAAACTTATCTATCTTTGAGGTCGGCTCTAAACTTATCTATCTTTGAGGTCGGCTCTAAACTATGCTCGCACATATACATTTTCGTACCTACATTGCAAAGAATAAAAACCAACACAAGAAAATTTTTGAAAACACTTGCTTCCATTTCTCTCTCTTTGAATACTTCCTAACCTACATTGCAAAGCAACACAAAGATCGAAGACAAACCAACACTTTCTAACCTACATTGCAAAGCAAAACAAAGATTGTAAAGAAACCAAAATAGGGCATACCGTCGTGCTCTCTTATTCTTCCATGACCTCTTTGTGCGAGTGACACTCCTCTCCTCCCGTGCGGTTCGCGGCTTACTTCCTTGCTCACCTCCCTCTCTTGCTGACAATCCTTTCTTTCTCTCTGCCTTCACACACTCATATAAAAGAAGCGTTTGGGTTTCGGCAAAATTTTACCACAGTAAGTTGTCGCTATTAGCGTTGGTATCTGCGTCTTTAAAAACGTCGGTATTTACGTTGTGACATTTTTCAAGATGCAGATACCAATACTAATACCGAGGCTAATATACCGACGCAAAAAAAAACGTCCCTACTTAGCGTCACTATATGTGTGTACCCTTGTAGTGAAGAGATGGATGACCAAATAAAGTCAATAAGACAAGACATCCAAGCTGCTAAGGATAGATAGAAGGCATACACAAATTTGAAGCGTTAAGATAGAATCTTCGAAGAAGGAGACATGGTCTTCATTCACATATTCCCTAAAAAGAGTTCCCTATCCTTAGGAGATTACAAGAAGCTAAGTCCAAGGTATTTAGACCGTACAAGATCCTCAAATGCCTAGGACCTAATGCTTATAGATTGCAACTCGCTGAGAACCTGAAGGTTCACAATGTATTCCATATCATCTTATTGAAAAAGTATGTACCTAATCCTAACCATGTACTTGATGACCAACAAGTTGTAATGCTCAGTCAAGGAGTCCTTGAACTAAGGCCTGACAAGATCTTAGATGTTAGGGAGAGACAATTAAGATCCAAAACCTTGAGAGAATGCCTCGTCCAATGGAGAGATTATCCCGAAGAGGGTGCCACTTGGGTAGACGAAGGTACTCTCAACCATCAATATCCCTAGTTCATCTCGAGATGAGCACATCTCGATTCCTCTAAGGGGGAGAGAATGTAAAGTTTTAAATCTCCTTCCTCGTGTGAACTACCCTTATAAAAAAGGGAGATAATGATATGGCAAATGTTGGTAATTTCTTTGGGGATAATGCAAATTTTTTTTCCTTATTCCCCCCCCTAGCTGAGAGTCTTGCTAGAGGGGGAGGGGAATCGCATTAAAGCGAAAGCTCCTCAGTGGAGCTCGCAGAGGAATACCACTATGTGCACAAACATGAAGGGGGTATCATCATCCCCCTCCCTCCCCTATTTAATAGAGGGGGCTACTACCCTGGGGAAGAAAAAGGGAAGATGTCGTCGTGTTGCTGAAAGAAGGCAGTAAGACCCCTATTTAAATTGAGAGAGAGAGAGTGAAGGGTTGCCGTCAAGTACGAAAGGAGGAGGGATGAGGGACTAAAGATGAAGGGAGTGCTGCCCCTACACTGATGTAGTCGATGGGAGAGAAAGAAGACGTGTGGGAGCTCTCCGTCGCTCCCGCCTAATTCTGCCCTCCGTTGCTTGTCCTCCCAGCATGCCACCTGTAGTCTCGCAAGCCTCACCGCCTGTCTATCACACCGCCAGTCGCCATTAGGATTTCCCCTCCACGTGTGGAGGCTTTAGAAGCTTCCTGGGGGGGAAGCTTCCAAAGGGCTTAATAAGCCCCCCTTCACCTCCCTTCTTGTGCCTTTCTGAAACCTTATCACCTCCCCCCTCGGGTTTTAGAATCCCCTTAAGCCCCTTTCTTTTGGGCCTATTACCCCTATGTCCTAAAAACCCCCAATGCCCCCCTTCTTGAACCTCACCCCCCCCCAAGAGCACGAAGGTCTTAAGGGTCTTATTACTTTTTCCCCTCGTGTTTTATCCCTTGAAACCCCTTTCACCCCTCTATCGTAAAACCCTCCAAGGGCCCTACTTGTGCCTATTATTACCCCCCCCGTGTTTAAAGGTCTATAAGCCCTTTTTTCCCCAATAAAGAGTGGGCTTAGAGGTCCTATTATTACTCCCCCCTCGTGCTTTTAATCTCTCTTAATCCCTTTTCCTTGGGCTTTGAAGGCCTTGCAGAAATACCCCTTGGAACTCTCCCGCACCTTGTGTCTTTTTCACACCTTTCTATTCCCGTTCGTGCAAGTTTACAAAGGCCATTAAGCCTTCCCCATGGCTTCAATGGGTCTTAGTCGTAAAAGATTCTAAAATACCTTTTCGAATTCCCAACTTCAAGGAGGGAGCCTTCCCAAAACTACATTCGACGGACGATGCAAGGGAGCGATGGTGGAATTCCAAGGAGGAGTTGTAAAGCTGCTTCCACGTCCGAAAAACTACAATTGCGATGCCTCCTAAGAAAGTCCAAGGCACAACCACAGGAGGGTCATCTCCCGGTATCCATGTGGATATCTCACCCCAAGCCCACGTTTTCCTTCCTAATTTTTATCAATCATGCAAGGTTAATTGTTATAAATAGAATATATTCTTGTCCTAGTTGTTCACGACGAAGGAACTTTGTCATCAATACATGTAAATGAAACATGCGAGTTAAGCAAGCATAAAATCATTTCTAGCAAATAGCTTATACATTGAAATGAATTATAAGATTAGATTATTATCCATTGAAATAGTATACTTTGATTAAGCCTAGAATTATAAACTGCATCTCGTACTATTAATCCATATCCTCTTTGCAATGAATCATCATGGAAAGTGCAAGCATAAAATGATTCTTATGATGCATAAACTCTAGGAAAATATCATTGTCAACAGCATAAATTATCAAGTAAAAGGTTGCTTGTTTAGCATGAATTTTGTTCGCAAATTGAAGAAAGATTATTTGGAATTAACCTAACCTCAAATCGATAAAGTTTAGTATTGAAAAATCAATTTACGCATAGACAATGAATCATGTGGAAGTAATCTCAAAATTATCTTCTAGAGTTAATCAAATTGACATAAACTTAAAACACCTATGCTACGAAATACTCGTTGGGAATGAGTTAAATTCCAAGAAATGCCTATACCTTAAATACTTGCCCACATTCCCTGAATGAAGGGATGGTGGATTGTAATCATAAAAGGAACTAGGGTTTGTCCCTGAGAATCTTAGAAAGATGAAGCTTGGAAACCCTAGGTCTAATGACGTCAACTTAAAGAACCTGAAACAAATTGTTTCGTGACTCCATTGTCTCATAGTTCTATGCGACGCTTGCGTAGCAAAGGCGGAGTCATATGATCTTGTGATTGGATCACAAGAGAATGGCCAAAGTCTCGCAATGGGGTTGGCAGATCCTTACGCAAGTTATCTTGTAAGAGGATGAATACTTTATTATCCTTCTTGAGTAAGGAAGATTGTTTAGAAACTAAAGACCAGCCGATAGACTGAAGTAACCAATGAACTCAAGGTTTGACCAAGTTGGGTTAATAGGGTATGCCCTAACCCAGGATATAGGGGATCTTGCCAAGTTGCAAGTCATCTTGGATCGAGTGTTGGACGCATTCGAAAGGAAGGATTCATTCCTTAGCAGTTTGCTAACAAAAACGATCAATGGAAATGTTTGTGCTTGCTATGGATTTTAGAACATTGTTTGGCTTTGTTGGTCAATGAATTAAAAGATAAATGGATATCTGTACTTTAGGTTGAAGTTCTGAAGGGAGAGGCAGCTTCACTTACCCCCGACTACTTGCCTGACCCTAACCAAGGGGGTTGTTGACCACACCGGGAAAGTGGACCGAACCCGCCGTGAGAGGTCTCTCCATTGAGCGCTACTTGGAGCAAGAGGACACTTGGGTGCCAGGGGGGTTCTGGCCATAAATCCCTCACCTTTCGGGTCCTGCACAAGAGGCTAATGTTACTTGGGATTGGATCTCGAGGCCCGCATACTAGTCTACGCGCGGAAACTTGGAATAGTGATCCCTATTGATTGCTAGATAGCCTTCGGGCGGATTGTGGATAAGCCTACAGGCTGGACTCTTTGTATTTCAAAGATAAATATGATAACCTATTAATAAGAAACTTGTCTAACATTGTTTTTCTATGTCAAGTTATAAGATTACATGAAGGAACCAGTGCGTAATGGGTTAATTAAAGAAGCTGGTTGTTACATGTCCAACTAATGTGTTACGTAATTAAATAACTAAAACAACCCAAGGAAAGTGTGGAGGATGGGCCATAGGTCCGTCCTATGGTTGGGTGGTCCCGGTTGGTCAGGAACTTTTCTCAAATTGTGATGGATAGCAGGAGGATTGTCAAAGAACACGAACAACAAAAGTGTTGAGCTAGAGTTATGATTAAACCCAATTTACGCTATTTTAGGGGAACGGAATGGAACTATGCCTTATGGCAGAGAGGTTGAGCTTTGCCTCCCTCTCGTTTCCCATTCACCTTGAACCAAGTGCAACGTGAATCCACTTCAGGCCTAGCGTTTATGCGTAAAGTAGTTCGCTTGGGTCCAACGTTAGTTGTTGTTAGGAAATTACCAATCAGGAAAACCCTAATTCAGGTCGATCCTAAGTGGGAACGGCTGGAATACTTCCGCTACGTGGCAGACATGGAAAGCTCTAGATCGCAAACCCCGTAACATTCCATGGGAGTGCCGAGCAGAGATTTTTAGACATCCTTTCCGATGGACTACTAAGACGTGTCCTGGATGACACTAGTGGACACGTTACAATTTGGTATGACGAAAATGAATGGTATGACAGTCCAAAAAACGGGGAAACCTAAGAAAAAGTATTCAGCCTGCTCTTATATACGTCTTCTCTCATTCTATTACCTTATTCATGGTCCAATGAAGCCCGTCTTGTACCCAAGTACTTGAGTGACTTTGGGGCAAGAAAAAGGGAGGATTTTGAAGGTGTATGGGCTGTTATGGACTGAAAAAACCAATCATAAACAGTGCAGCCCACTATTCTTGTTCATTTTGATGAGTAAATTAGTAATTTATGTGGTTGTAATAGAGGAAATTGACCTCTTAACATCAGGGCTTCACTTGTGAATGATTAGAGGAGCTTATTCTTGGGATTATGTACACTTTTGGACCTTGATTATGGGCTGGAAATTACTATTTTAAAACAGGGCTGAAGTTAAAATTATGCTTTATCAATGCATTTCATGAGCTTTTGATCTATGTCTTGAATGTATTTGAGTCTACCATCAAAATACTTGTATCTTGGAGTTGTTATCCATTCATGTTCATGAAATGAAAACCATTTGAGCTTGCATTTGGAATATGCATTTGGATTAAATTTGAGATTATCCCTAATATAATGGCTTATTATTCCCATATGCATTTGATGTGATCAAGACAAAGTCTTTCATTCCATTCATGTGTGCTAAATAAAAAGAAAAAGCTTGATATCTTCTTCTTCAACTAAGTAATTTCTAAAACCCAAATCTCATCAAACTCCAATCTTTTCTTGTTCTCCAAACCTTGAATCCCACACTCCTCTTCTACTCTAAACCTTGGGAGATTGAACCCACAAGTTAGATGCGACTCCTATGCAACAAGATTGCAAAGTCGCATGGTTTTGTGTTCAATCACAAAGTAGAGTTGCCACTCCTTAGAACAAGGTTGGCAGGTTCTAGCACAAGTCTAACTTGCAAGAGGATGAGTAATCCTGCTACTGAGTTGCCAAGTTAGGGTAATGAGCAATTGACAAATCAAGTTAGAGCGACAAGGTCGCTAGGATTTATTGTCTATTTTTAAGAAACCTAAGGTTTTGGTTAATTTGGGTTGACAGGGTATGAACCTAACCCAAGGATAAAAGGGTAAAAACGCAATGGAACCCTTGGGGATCTTGCCAAGTCACAATCGATCCTGGATCAAATGTTGGATGCATTCAGAGAAAAGGATTCACTCCTTAGCAGTTGGCCAAGTAAAATGACCACTGGATTGATTATGTTTGTACAGTTTAGGAGCATTGTTTGTATTGCTTTTCTCAAAGAATCTAAGGATGGAAAAATAAATAATACTTCAGGTTAAAGAGGTAGCATCAGCTACCCCCGACTATCTACCTAACCCTAACCAAGGGGGTTGTTAGTCGCACCAGGAACGTGGACCAAACTCATCGCGCGAGAGGTCTCTCTATTGGGCACTACTTGGAGCAGGAGGACGCTTGGGTGCCAGGGAGGGCTCTGGCCATAAATCCCTTGCCTTTCGGGTCCTGCACAAGAGGCGGACGTGATGCGGGATTGGATCTGGAGGCTTGCATACTTGTCTATGGGCAGAATCTTGGATTAGTAATCCCTGTGGATTGTTGAATTGCCTTCGGGCGGATTATGGATTTTCTTCAGGCGGATTATGGATTAGCCTACGGGATGGATTATTATGATGTATTCCAAAGACCGACTAATAAGATAACCTGTTGAAAAGGAACTTGTTTGACAATGTTTTTCTATGTCAAGTGCTAAGATTACGTGAAGAAATCGGTGACTAATTGGTTAATTAAGGAAGCTCTTTATATGTGTCCAACTAAATGTGGTAGGTAATTAGACAACTAAAGCAACCTTGAGGAAAGTGCCGTGGATGTGGCCATGGGTCCGTCATACGGATGGGTGGTCCCAGTTGGTCGAGAACTTTTCTCGAAGGAAATGAACAGCAAGCAGCGTTGACCTAGAGTCTAGGTTACTACAACCCTAATTTATGTTGTTTTAGGGGAACGGAATGGGACTATGCCTTATGGGCAGAGAGGTCGAGCTTTGCATCCCTCTCATTTCCCATTCTCCTTGAACCAAGTGCAGTATAAATTTGCTTCGACCCTGACATTTCTGAGTAAAGTAGTTTGCCTAGGATTCAACGCTAGCTGTCATTCTAGGAATTTGACTACTAGGAGAACCCTGATTCACGTTAGTCCTAAGTGGGAACAGCCGGAATACTTCTGCTTCGTGGCAGACTCAGAGGACCTAGATCGCAAACCCCGTAACATTCCATGGGAGTGCCGGGCGGCACTTTCTAGACTCTCTTCCCAATGGGCTGCTATGACATGTCCTGCAAGAAAATAGGTGATCACGTTACACGAGATGTCCTCATCTCGAGAAGAACTAGGGGTATTGTTGGTTGAGAGCACTTTCATCCATCTGAGTAGCATCCTCCTCGGGATAATCTTTCCACTGGATAAGGTATTCTCTTAAGGTTCTGGATCTCAAATGTCTCTCCCTAACATCTAAGATCCTGTCAAGCCATAGCTCAAGGATTCCTTGGCTAGGCATTATAACTTATTGATCATCAAGCACATGACTAGGATTAGGTACATACTTCTTTAGTGGACTAATGTGGAATACATTATGAGCCTTTAGGTTCTCAAGGAGTTGAAGTCTATAAGCATTAGGTCCTATGTACTTGAGAATCGTGTAGGGCCCACAATACCTTGGACTTAGCTTCTTGTATTCACCCAAGGACAGGGATCTCTTCTTTGGATGTACACAAATGAAGACTATATCTCCTTCTCAGCGAAGGATCTTTCTTGACGTTTCAAATCCGCATAAGCCTTTTGTCTATCCTTGGTGGCTTGAATGTCCTGTCTTATTGACTTCATTTGGTCATCCATATCTTCCAACATTTGCTTTGAAGCTTCAACTCTTAGGGTTGGATTCGAGAAGTTTAAAGGACTTCAACAGTCGTGCCCATACAATGCTTGAAAAGGGGTCATTTGAATGATATGTTGGTAGGAGGCATTGTAGGCAAACTCAACGAGTGGAAAGCATTGAATCCACTTTTTGGGTTCGCAACAGCAGTGTGCCCTCATCATATCCTCAATGAATTGGTTGACTCTCTTTGTTTGGCCATCAGTTTGGGGATGGTAAGCTGTACTAAAACAGACTGAGTCCCAATGGCTTCGAAGATAGCCCTCCAAAAGTGTGATGTGAAGAGAGAGTCATGATCACTGATGATTCTCCTGGGTAACCCATGCAATTTGAATATCTCCTTGATGAACAACCTTGCAATGTCTAAGGCTTTATAGTTTGTCTTAACAAGGATAAGATGTGCAATCTTGGTGAGCATATCCACCACAACCATGATGGACTTGTATCATCCCTGAACTTGGAGTAGGCCAACAACAAAATCCATACTAATTAAATCCCATTTCATTTGGGAAATGTCAAGTGGTTGCAACTTCCCTGGCATTTTGACATGTTCAGCCTTAATATGTTGACAAGACAAACACTCAGTGACATATTTGAGAATGTCATGTTTAAGCCTCTCCCAATAATAGCTTTTTCTGACTGCATTGAGGGTCTTGGCATAGCCAGGATGTCTTGAAAAAGGGGAATCATGAGCTTCCCAAAGTATTTTCTGTTTGAGTGAGTGGCTTGCTGGTATACATAATCTTGTTCTATAGTAGACAATTCCACTATTGATAGAGAATTCTTGATACTTAGCATGTAGCTTCGGGCCTTGATCCTTGATGGGGATCTCCCTTAGAAACTTCTAATAGGTTGGATCATGGCATGCCTCTTCTCTAGCTAGCTCAAGTATTGGGTTGTTTGGCATGGATACCTTCGTGGCTAGAGATCTAGCTATTGATGGATCTTGCAAGATCAAAGAATTAGGAAAGCCTTGTGATTGAGTGCATCAGAAACTACATTCTCCTTTCTAGGCCAGTATTTGATTTCAAAATCATACTCCTCTAGCACGTCAATCCATTGACATTGCCTCATGTTGAGCTCATTTTGGATAAAGATCCATTTGAGAATTTTATGATCTGTCACTAGGGTAAACTTGTTACCCAGCAGGTAGTGTCTCCAAAGCTGAAGAGCATGGATGACAGCTAACAACTCCAGATCATGGGTAGCATAATTCTTCTCATGGCTCCTCAGATTCCTTGAAGAGTATGCTACATGATGACCTTCTTGCATAAGCACACATCCTAAGGCAAGTGTGCTAGCCTCAGTTATCACTTTAAACTCCTTATTAAGGTCTAGAAGTTTCAAGATAGGGTCTCATACCAAGCTTTTCTTTAGCCTATCAAAGCTAGATTGTTCAGCAGTTGACCATACAATCGATGTTTGCTTCTTTAGTAGATCCGTTAGAGGCACTGCAATCAAAGCATAGTTTTTTTATAAAGACCCTGTACCATCCTTTCAATCCAAGAAAACTACGTATTTCTTTGACAGTTGTTGGTATTGACCATTCTAGAACGTCTCTGGATCCACTGAGATTCCTTCCACTAAAATAATGAATCCTAGATATTCAATCTGTCACTTGAAGAATGCACACTTCTTCTTCTTAGCATAAATCTTGTGTGCCCTCATTGTCTCAAGGACAATGTGAAGCTAGGGTTCATGATCTTCTTCCTGTTTAGAGTAGACTAAGGTATCGTCGAAGAAGAAGAGTACGAAGTCATCAAGATATGGCCTAAAGATATCTTGCATTAACCTGTTGAAGGTGGCAGGTGCATTCGTCAGTCCGAATGACATGACTAGGAACTCAAAGTGCCCATATCTTGTGTTGAATGCCATATTTGGGATATCCTCTTCCTTGATCCTTATCTGATAGTATCTAGACCTGAGATCAATCTTGGAGAAGGTCTTCGCACCTTCAAGATGGTCAAGAATTTCATATTTTCTTGGGAAGAATTTCATATTTTCTTGGGTGGAATAGGATATTTGTTCTTAATGGTTGATTGATTCAACCCTCTATAATCAATACATAGCTGAAGCATTCCATCTTTCTTCTTTTGGAACAGCACTGGGGCTCCCCATGGTGAACTGCTAGGATGGATGTAGCCCTGATCTAACATTTTCTTGAGTGTCTCCTTCAGCTCAATTGCTTCCAGGATGGACATTCTATATGGCCTCTTTGTAATTGACGTAGCTCTTGGTACTAGCTTGATTTCATGATCAACTTTCCTTTGAGGCAGGAGTTCTGTCAACTCTTCAAGAAATACGTCTGTGTACTCCTTTAGCCATGAAGTTTCTTCACTAGACTCCTAATTCTGATCTAGATTATTAAGCTTAATCAAATAGACAAGTAGCCCCTTTCTGACTCCCTTTATTATCCCAGATGCTCTGGCCAATTGAATTTTCGGCTTTCCAGCCTCTCCTTGAGTTGTGAACAATTCCCCTTCAGAGTTTCAAAAGGAAACTTGGCCCTTTCCATAATGAATGTGGGCATCATTAGGTTTAATCCAATCCATTCCAAGCAAACACTCATGGATACCTAGAATCATGACCCTAAATCTGACCGAAGTCAACTTTCCTCCCAACAGGAATTCCACCTTAGCAGTTTGCCTGGTACAAGTGACCTCACGACCATTTGCTAATTCCACAAGAAAGGTAGGTGTATCTTTTGTGGCTATTCCTAATCTTCTTGCACAAGCTTGTGAAATAAAGGAATGCATACTTCCACAATCAATCAAGGTTTTGAAGCCTTTACCTTGATAATCCGATGGTGTCTGAATCACCGAAAACTGGCGATTTGGGCCTTTCTTGTGAAGGGCGGCATGGATTGTTGCCCTCTCAAAGTCTACTTCCATGTTCGGGTCTTCTTTATCGCATATCTCCCTATTGGCAACACAGGTGATTCTTCCTTTGCCCCAGGTGGTGGCTCCTTGGTCATGGACGATTCCTTGGAATGGTCCTTGACATTGTCCTTCGCCAAGCTTGGGACATTGCCTTTTGAAATGATCGGGCTCATTGCAATGGAAGCAATGGAGGTTGCGGCCATCATCTTGGGTATGAACAAAATTATTGACATTATTGGTCCTAGCTTTCTTCTTTTGTCCCTAGTTTTGACCTTGAACTCTCTTCGCTTGGGACTTATACACTCCTTTGTTGTGATACTTATAAGACCAAGTCTTATTATTTCTTGGCCTGGTTTGCACTTCCTAAATTATGGGTGCAACTGGAATGAGTGCGTCTTGAAGATCTGTCAGGCACATTGATTCGAGGCGGGTGTTTATGGGTGGGTTTAATCCGGCACAAAACTTCGACACCTATTGTGTGATATCCATTTGTGGTGCATACTTCAAAAGAGAGACAAACTTTGAGTAGTATGCATCAAGAGATAAACCAAGCTGTTTCAACTCATAGAACTCATTCATCTTCTGCGTGTGGTAGGCAAGTGGTAAGTATCTTCCTTGCACAGCTCTTTTCAGCTTCTCCCAAGTAACGGACCCTTTCGAGATCCCTTGGTCTTTGCACCATTGCTTCCACCAAAGTCTTGCTTCACGAGTAAGCTTCAGCTTGGCGAGTATTGCTTGGTTGCCGGGTGCAGTACCTGCTGCTTCGAAGTAATCCTCCATGGATTCGATCCAAATCTCGGCATCGGTTTGGATGGACCTTCCCTTGCCATCAAATTCTAGTGGCTTGATTTGCTTGAGAAGAAAATTATTCTCCTAAATCACGGCCATACTTGGTGTGGGGGTTGGACTAGGAATCTGCACCTGAGGTTGTGCCTGGGCATTAAGATTCTTAACGTTAACAAATCGCTAAACGTTTCTCACGTTATATTTCATGCCCAATTCAACTTTTAGCCAAGATACCTAATCACATAACTTTCTTATCAATACTCATAGTCAAGACAATCATTGATAAAAAGAGTCTTATTTCATTCATATGGGCATAGCCCTTTCGGAGTACAATTATTTTTGGGGAGATGGAACAAGCTGATACATTAATTCAGGGACAATAAGGTTGTGTTACATTCAGCTATGGGAACTTGGTAATAATATGGATTTGGGTCATGGATCTTTAGGAATCGATAGGTCATTGGAAGATTAGGGTATCCTTTCCTTTGATACCCGCTCTTCTCGTAACGTTCCAACACCTTGATTTTGTCGGCAAGGATTATTCAGGTCACTTCCTTGTACACATACATGTTTAGCTTGATCTTCCGACCTCGGACATGTAGGGTTGTGTTTGTGTGAGCCTCAACAAAGATGAACAGCTTCACGATCTTCAAGTCCTCAACCACTTGATTCTCTTTAGGTTGGTTCGAAGGTACACAAATTGGTGGGCAGCTATGTAATAGATTCCTAAATCACCCGTCCATCTCTGTTCCATATACAGGGCGATGGATTGTAGATGCGGTCTAGGATATTCATCATATCGATCCTCCGTCGATAATGTGAAGCACGCATTGCGGTCATAAATATAACTCAGAACACCAAGAATCTATTCCATGCTTCATGACTCTGCAAGTCAACATTGATAAGTAAGTAAGGAGACGATCTTAACAACAACATTTGCTCTATTTTTCATTATTAAGTTTTCTTGTAAAAGACAAATCCTCGTTGGTTTGCTCTGATACCAATTGTAGTGTGTCCACATGTTCTCTTGCAGGACACATCTTAGCAGCCCATCGAGAGGAGAGTCTAGAAAGTGCCGCTCGTGGAGCCCCAAGAGGAACACCAAGGAAAAGGGAATTCTCTTGCAAGAAAATCTATCTTGTAACATCAACAAGCTTTTTTATTAGGTTTTATATTATCACAATGAAGAAAAGAACACAAAGCATAACAAATTTTCATGCAGCATCATGTAGATCTCCCACGGATTTGATAGAATCAACCATATTATTCAATATCTTCATAGTCTTCTCTCTCAATCTCTCATATACAATCACTATGTTTTAGTAGAATTGGTTATCTCTGACTCTCTCTCTCTCTCTCCATCAATAATACATCATATCCTCACTACAATCTCTCATAATCACTCTCAATAATCCTTCTTAGGTCGTGGATACCCCTCCCAAGAGGTATGTTTGATATGAAGAGTCACCAGAGCCACTACAGTGTCCTTTCATAGCTCACTACTGTCACTTCACTTCAGTCTTTACTTAAGTCTTCAGCAGCTACTTCTTTCACCTCTTTTAGCTCTTTTACACTTGTATTCACCTCTTTCCAAGGTTAGAAAACTTTCCCAAGCTACACTCTTATCCATCAAAACACATACAGAAGCATACAGAAGGTCTACAGAACAGTCACAGTATAGTACCAGAACAGCTACAGTACAGAGACAATACAGAGACAAAAGCTCTACAGAAGACCTACAGAAGGTTACAGAAGGTCATCAAAACCTCATCACTCATACTCAAACCATTCCAAACTCTCAAAAACTATTCAATAATCTTTCACAATATCTCAATCTTCATCAATCATCAATCCATCCATGTGCTCTTGTGACGGCTCGTTCATTTTAATTAAAAATATTAAAGTGCCTCTTTAGCGCACTTAGCGCATGTAAAGTGAACGGCGGGTTTATTTTTAATTTAAAAAAATGGTGTGTTTAGCTCGAACGCGCGTGCCATGGTGGTAGTTAGGGTTTAGTTTTTTTTTTTGTTGATTTTTTTTGTCTTTTTTTTAAAAGAATTAACCATGGGTTTTGGGGTAACTGAAAAAAAATAATAAAAATAAAAGGAAAAATACCACGTAGTGGGTCTATGTAAATACAAAGAATGCGCTCTCCTCAATCCAAAAATATCTAGATTTTTTGCTAGATGTATAGTTGGTGTTTGTATAAAAAATGATGTTTTTTTTTTGTTTGTTGTTTTTTTTTGTGGTTTCTTTTTGGTTTTTTTTAATGAATTTAGGATGTAATGCAGTATTTGTACAGGCTAAAAAATATGCCAAAAATAAAAAAAATATTAAGAAAAGTTTTAGGAATTCTTCAGGAATGAATTTAGAAATTTTTAGAATTTTTAAAGAATTTGGTTCATGTTTTTGAATATTTTTAAAAGAATTTTTAATTTTTAAAAATGGTTTGATTTTTTTTCAAGAAATTTACAGGTTAGAAAAAATAGGCAATTTGTTGCAGAAATAGTAGGAAATTTTCTAGATTTGTCTATATTTTTTTCAGAATTTTAAGAGTTGTTTAATATTTTTGTTTTTTAATTTTCAATGGTTTTTTTGTTTTGTTTTAAAGGTTTCAGGTGTTGGAATTAAAAATCTGGGAAAATACCCAGAAACAGGCTGCGTGGCAACTGCGTGTCGGCAACCAACTAACAAGCTCTTGCACCCGCTCACGATCCTGCACAGGAGCAATCACACTCGCACGAACAATCGCAATCACCCACACGCGCCTACACACCTGCGCGTGTGGCTGTGTCTCGAAGGTGTCGGCAGGTGGGATGGGGGTGTATGTAGGGGGTTGCGGGGGTTGGCTGCGTATGAACCAGGGCAGGGTTGAGGTTCTGCGGTTCAGCTGTTCAACGATTCTGCAGCGTAGGACAGGGGGCTTACAGGAGGGTAGGGGGTTTTTGTGTGTGAGCTGCGGGTGTGGGTTAGGGTAGGGTTTGACTGTGTGACGGGGGCCTTGCAGGGGGTAGGGTGTGAGTAGTGTGAAGGGGTGCTTCGATGGGGGGGTGGGTGTGGGGGGGGAGAAAGGGGGGCTTGGTTGGGGGTGGGGGGAGGGGTTGTGTGTGTGGGGGCTAATGGGGGGGAAGGGGGCTTAGGGAGGGGGGTGTGTTAGGTGTGCAGGGGCACGTGGAGGGCAACAGTGTCAGGGCGTGCAGGAGGAGGCGACGGCAGACTGACACAGCGGACAGCGGGGCGAAGATTGCAGAGGACGGCACGTCAGGCGGAGTCTAGGCCGGAGTAGCGCGGCGTCGTTGAAGGGGCATGCAGGCGGCAGGGGCACTGTCGAGGCGGCGCGTTGGCGGCTTCACGTGGCGACGCCACGTGGCAGGCACGGCGGGCTAGAACGCAGGCGACGGCGGGGAGGAGCTGCGAGGCACAGGGCACGGGCGAAGCAGGGAGGGGCGCCACCTGACGGCGTCGGCGATATTCCGGGGGCGCATGAGCACCAAGGAGGTGGATGAGCAGATGTGGAACGTGCAGAACAAGAACTCGTCCTACTTCGTGGAGTGGATCCCCAACAACGTCAAGTCCAGCGTCTGCGACATCCCCCCCAAGGGCCTCAAGATGTCCGCCACCTTCATCGGCAACTCCACCTCCATCCAGGAGATGTTCAAGCACGTCTCCGAGCAGTTCACCGCCATGTTCCACCGCAAGGCCTTCTTGCACTGGTACACCGGCGAGGGCATGGAGGAGATGGAGTTCACCGAGGCTGAGAGCAACATGAACGACCTCGTCTCCGAGTACCAGCAGTATCAGGACGCCTCCGCCGACGAGAAGAGAGGAGGAGAAGGGTAGGAGAGGTGGAGGAGAAGATGGAGGAGAAGGAGGAGAAAATGGAGGAGAGGGAGGAGCAGAGGGGGAAGGAGAGGGGAGACGGTTGGGGGGAAAGGGGTCGGGAAAGGGGAGGGATAGGGAAGGGTGTGGGGATGGGCAGGGGCCCATGGGGGGTGGCAAAGGGGGTGGGGTGCCCCTGGGAAGGGTAGGGGTCATGGGGTGGGTAGGGCATAGAGGAAGGGGTAGGGGCCCATCGGAGGGGGGGTGCCCAAGGGATGGGATAGGGGGGTGCCCAAGGGGAAAAGGCGTACCCCCGTCCCACGCCCGTGCGCGAGGCGGGGTTTAAAAAAATTTTGCTGTGATGAGATTGAAAGGGTGCCAGAACGTCGGGACGGGGCACGCGGATGCGATCGGGGTGCGTTAAGACGCGTAAAATCGAAAACAGGCGCATTTGCGCGCAGGACGAGTCGCGTGAAAACACATAAAAATAAAGAAAATTTAATAACTCCCAATCCGGAAATCAAAACAAAATGTCGTAAAAACAAAAAGTGGGTAGGATGTCAAGAGGAAGACATGGAAAATGTGCCACGCGGGTTTCGGGGGAAATACAAAGCGTTCACATGCAAAAAACGCAAAAAATGGGACAAAAAACGCAATTAAAAATTAATATCGAAAGATCCGTGCATTGGAACGAGGTGCAGAAAAAAGGAAAAATGTGCCGAAGGACGTGCCCGAAAATGCTATCACATCAGAACAGGGTTCCAACTGAGATAAGACACGTTCACGTGGGAAAAACCCAAAAAACAAACCGGAAAATGGAATCGAAAATTAAGATTGGATGAATCGTACACCGGAATGACATGCAATAAAAAGAAAAAATGTCTGCAGGAAGGGGGAGTACAAAGTTGTCACATTAAAACGCAGTTTCGGCTGAAGTAGGAGGGGTTCGCATGCGAAAAACACCAAAAATACGCCCGAAACACATGGAAAAATTAATAATTAATAATCAAGAAGTCGAAAGTGGGGGAAGGAAAAAGGAAAAAGGTGGGGAAAGGCACAAGGGACATGGTTGTCAAATCAAATTGGAATTCCGATGCAAACAGGGCAGGTTCACATGGAAAAATGTCAAAAAGACGCATGAAAAAGTCTTGAAAAATCGTAAAATTAATATGGGACAAACCGTGCATCGAAATGACATGGAGAAAAAAGGAAAAGTGGCAGGGAGACAGCTGATGTCAGGGCTATGACATCAGATCATGGTGCCGAAGCAGAAAAAGCACGTTCACATGGAAAACCGGCTAATGGGTGCAAAATGCTTCAAAAATTAATAACTTGAAAATCGTGCATCGGAACGAAAAAGAAAAAATGGTCAATGCAAAGGGAGGAATAGGGCTATAAGGTTAGATTTGGGCTTCGGTGAACGTAGGGTGCGTGCACATGGTAGGACAACAAAAGCAGGGAATGAAGGAAAACTGCAAGGGAGCAACCCCAAGGGTGGGTGAAAAATGAACGAGTGGGCGGGAAGGGACCCCATCAGGGTAAAAGCAAGTCATGGCATAGAGGCATTAGCATGTTGAGGCATAAGCAGAGGGGTATGCAATGTAGACGCGCAGGGACGCGTCCCCACACTTAAGTCCTTAATGGGTAAGGTTAAGCGAGCAATAGGGACCTAGGACCACACAGCAGACCATCCACTAATGTCACCACACTTAAAACATAAACATCACTGAGAAACAGAAGTGGTAGGGTTAGAAAAACTTGGCCCATGTTGTTGAGAATCAAGGTTGATTGTCAATGACACTTCCACCGTCACTGTCGGCTCTGCAGGAGGTACCAAGGCATCTTCTCGGCACTCATCTGGCATGGCAGGGACCACGCGGTAGCACCGAGGGAGGTAGCTGGTTGAAGGAATCGTAGGAAATTCATCGATGATGAGGAATGTTGCACTCAACTCATAGTCACTCAAATGGAATGAAAGAACAGTCACTCGCCCCATGACTAATATCACTTGAGGAATAATGATTGAAACCCATATCTTATACCTGGTTTAGAAATCGACAGGGGAATGGTGCAGAAGGAGTATGCCAGGGTGCACAATTGATGGTGCATTAGTGCGTCGAACCCGTCTGGCATAAGTGCAAGGAGGAAGGCAAGGGAGTCTGACATTGCAGTGTATAGAATAGGGTGACGTGTCCTGTGATGACGGTAGAGACCCATCACATGGGTACATAGGGAAATGGAAACATACCTGACTCGAAGTGTCATAACGTCCCTCAATCTCACCTCTCAGTAATTGATTGAAGAAACTCCAGTCACACTCAGCTTACCCTCTATCTCACGCTCTATTGATAGATACAAGAGGGCAGCCCTTTCCTAAAACCCATTGATGTAATCCTCACAGTCACTTGTGCAAAGGTTGTATGCCTTGTGCGCATTTGATGGTGCAACTGTGCATCCCGCCCTGTGTCGGCATACGGTGCGGGAAGGAAAGCCAAGGAGCCTTATGGTGTAGTGCATAGAAACAAATCGTGCTTTGTGCATTGAGAGGCCCATCGCGTGCGTGCAACACTTCATTCACACTTCGCACCTCTCATTTGATTTGAAAGGAAAGATTGGTCACTCACCCCACCCTCTGTCTCACGCTCTGTTGATAGATACATAGAGGGCAGCCCTTACTCATGTCCCCATCCGGTTAGGATGAAATCTCACATCACTCAATTGTTTGTCGATGAAGATCGCATCGTGAGAGGCGTACCCAGGGAGGTAGCCATCAAATCAAGCGTTGTGTTGGATAGGACATGTCATCTGCTAGAGGACAGTTAGACGTTCTGCAGAGAGACTTAGGACACAGCATACCAAGGGAGGCAGCTTCAGAACTAGATCCTGGGAATAGCAATTGATGAATCCACTTTCTGGACTGCTGGGTGTTGCCACCTTTTCCACAACCAGCTTCTGGCCCAAGGGTGTTTGCCACCTTTTCTTGGAGCGAGGCCTGCTATGACAAGGAATTGCTTCCTTTTCTCCCATAATAATTTTTTTTTTCTAATTTTCTTTTCGTTTTTTTCTTTTTCTTTTTCTCCTACTCCCGAGGGTGTTTCCACCTTTCTCGAAGAATAGGTCGGCATGACAAGGACCTAAGTCCTTTTCTCCCATGACCGATATGTATATTTTTTTTCCTTTTTTTTTTCAATTCATTAGGGCAAAAAACTCTTCAAAAATGGCACTTGTAAAAAAGTGATTAAGTTGCTAATTAGTTGAGGTTTAGGAAGAATAAAACCTCTAAATTTGGTTGTCCAGATGTGATTAATGAGAGAATATTTGGTTCATTGAAGAGGTCGGCCATTAATTGCCCTCATCTTTTAATCCAGGTCAGGGATCACCTTTTCGGCCGTTTATTGTCTTGAAACTCGAGAGATTTTGTATTTTCGAGATTTTCGTACGAACTTCGCATTTGTTTGCTCCCGCGTTTTCTTTCTATACACTATTCTCTTTTACCATTCCTTTTGTTGCACTTGCTTCCTATCACTGTGAGATTTTTGCTCGGTTCATTTGCTAGAATGTCTAGCAATACTACTTCAAATAACACAGGCGCAAGCACACGTAAATACAAGCTATCTATTCAGCTAGATCCGACTTACACATCTTGGAGAAGTATACATCATCGAGTATTGATAGATGAGATTGAAGCCAACAGGTTGCGAACACAAGGAATGAAGCATATAGATTTGTGGGTGGATGGAAATATCTATCCCAGGGATCCTTCTACAGGTAAACCACCTCCTTTTTTGAATTTCCATGACTATATAAGATATGCTGGAGAAGGTTACAATGGAATGCTTGGCTACTGTATGAGGTTATACTCTGTATCTTACACATATATAGCTCAAGTGCACGAAATGAAAAAAGCACTAGAAACTACACAAACAAATATTTTAGAGTTGACAAGTCAGATTGATATTTTGAAAAATGTTAACAATTCATTGCAGGATAAGCTAACACGCTTGAGAGAAACTCCAGTAGGATTTAGAGAGAGGAAGAGACCATTAAAAAATATAACCAGCTTGTGTGAGAGAGCAAAGAAAAGGAGACTAAATCTTACAAAGAAATATGTCTCTAACATACTAGGCATAAATATCCGAGAGAATGAGGAAAGAATCAAACTTTTGAAGGAAACCATGAATAAGAAAGACATTTTGAGGATTCTTAAGTCACCAGAAAATGTGGATTTGAGAGGTCCAACTCTGAGAGAGTTAGTGAAGGATTTAAAAGGCACAGTGAAAGCAAATGAAATCATAGAGACATGTGATACTGTGGGTATAAGTCAAAAAGGTTATCGTGCTATCTCTGGATTATGGTTTAAAAATCTTAAACGCAATAGGGTAACTATATTTGGATTGCCCCGAGCCCTTGCAGTTTCGATTGCAAGAATTTCCATGAATCGCAAGATTCCACATGTTTTTGGAGATTACATTCACATCGAAAGGTCTATGTCCTATGAAAAACAAAAAACAGGCAATTTTTTATTACAATGAGTTTAACAATATATGGGTTGATCTAAAAAAGGTGCAAATTGCAATGGTTCACATGTATAAAATCACAGTAGAAGAAAGTTATGGTGTTCTAAAGTTTGCCTTGAAGTTGGATGAAGCACAGATTCAAAAGGGACAGAAGATGGAAAGAATTAGCATTTGCCTCATGAACATGGCATTGGACCATGGCAATGGCGAGGGCAAAGCTCCATTGCATAAGATTCAATCCGAGATGGAGATTTGGTGGATTGGTGCAGCCCAGGTACCAATTGAAAATCATCAAACGTTGAAATGGTTGTTCAACCATACAGGTATTCCAAATATCATTAAGTCTCAAAGTGAAGGCGAAATGTTGGTAGTTGATGGGATTGGTAAATTTAATGTGGAATGGCATATGAGTGCTGATTTGAAAACTATCAAATGTATGCTTGGAATATGTAATGGTGCAAATGCAAAATATCCTTGCATTTATTGCATGGAAAGTATTGGATCCAAAGATTGGAGTAGTTTGCGACTAGTAAGAAGAGCCCCAAATAGAGACTCTATAGATTTGAGTAAATTTAAAAACATAGAAGACATCTGGGATCCCATTCTTTCCATCTCTCTTAAGAATGTTCATATTTGTACTTTGCATGCAGAGATTAGAATAATCGATAAGCTTCTCAGGTTGCATCTTGACTACGCATATTCCATTAAGCCATTATCTTTATCAGATGAGTGTATTGATAAATGTGAGGCATTGCTATCGAAAATGGGATTTCATCGGGGCCAAGTTCACTTGAGAAAGGATCCAATACTTTCAGGAAAAACAAGAGATATCTTGGCCGATGTCTCTATGGGAGGCTCAAAAGCTAGACGATTCTTAGGAAACCATTCAGGAAGGCAGGTGAATGCGGCTTGGGAGTGTTGGAGAGAGCTATGTGAGATCACAATAAATGTTGCAAGCACACCGAGGCTTGCGTTTCTTAGAATGGAGGTCTGGATATACCTTGATGTTTTTCTGAAACTCCTCAGGCAACATAAGACAACATATACATATGCGGAAGAGTTCAAAAGATCAATCACAAAGCTTGTTCAGGCGATAAAAGAGGCATGGGGAGAAAAAGATATCGCTTTTTATCTGGTAAAGTAATAATTATTTAATATGGGCTTATTTTGATAGGTTTTTCAATTGGTATAAAATTTGTGTTACTTTGTATTGCAGCATATTCTTCATATTCATGGACCTTTCTTTGTGGAGGAGCATGGCCCCTTAGCAACTTATAGCAACCAAGGCATGGAAAAATCCCACTATCAAGCACGCACAAGTTATTTTCGAACCACAAGGCATGGGGGAGGAGTTACAAAAAGCAATGCTTTGGAGGAGCATTCAACTGGTTTTTTCGACGACAACTTCAAAGAATGCAAATAAAAGACGGCAATGACACATGAGCAATCACACTTTTATATATAAGAAAGAATATATACAAAGCTAGTTTTCCAAAACTCTCACATTCTCTTCCTCCTCAGGAATCTTTCCTCTATAACGTAGAAATTTTTTTCTCTTGTAGCCAGCTATAGATTTTACATCAGTTCGGTCTGCAGCTAAGGCGTAGGATGAAAACGCCAAAAAGTATCCTGCTCTATAAGCAGAGTAACCTGGACCATAGCCAAAAATTCTAATTGCTGCAGTCTTTTCCAAAAACATTACTTTGTGGGCATTATATTGTAATCCTGAGAAACCTAGAAGCCTTGTAAGAGCTTTAATACAAAGTATGGGCCATGCTGCATCCTCTGAGAAACTACTATGAAGTACAAAAAAGGAATCAAGGTCAATCCTAGCCAAGTAGTGGCCGAGTGCAATGTCTTTGGTGGTGTTACTAGCAGCTCTCGATCCTTTGCCACGCCCCAAGAAGTTGTATCAACAATCTCCAACTGCAAATAAAACCCATACTGAATGAGCATGAAATGTAAACCTACCAATGTGTAAAAGCAAATTCAAAATTATCTTACCACTTGATTTTCATCGTACTCCAATTTAAACGGATTCCATAAATTAATTGATGATGATGTCTCATTGGTGTTAGTTAATTCTTTAACATATTCAGACTCCTCTCTTCCAAAATTGGAAATCCCGAGTTCGCTTTGAATGTGATCGAAGTCCTCATCAGTAATACTCAACTCTTTCTCAGCTTTTTTGGCCTTTTCAAAACAAAGAGAGAGGGCCTCACCAGCATCAATAAACTTATCATCTAGAGTTTCTTTATCAAGTTTCAGAATCTCTTCCTTTGATTCATTTTCTGTGTCAATTATCCCATTTGCAGCATCATAAGCCTTTGCAATAATTGCAAGACAATAATCTTCCCTGAGATTAAAAAGTTTTTGAATATCTGATAGTAAAATGTACTCATTGTCCTTGAAAGGTATACATGGTAGGGAAGGAACAATATGGTGAGAACTCTCATCAGGTTGAGGGTTTGTATCTCCTTGGCTCTCCTCAATGATAGTCTCAGCTTTGAAGTGAGAAACATCCAAATTCTCAACAATAGAAGCCTCAAAATCTGTATCTACAATCTCCTCTGTTTCCTTTTCATCTACCAGATCATCTAACATGCAAAAGCTGGCAGACTTTGCTCCCTCCAACTGTTGCTCCTCAGCTTTCACAGGGTATTTGACAAGGGTGAAAACAATAAAAGCAACAGATTTTCTCATCATCTTGCAGTTTTTGGAATGAGTGCAGCAAAATATGTCTCTTGAATAAAACCTCTCCAGAGAGTGGGCCCTGCACTTTCTAGTAAATACTGACTTTTCATTTCATGTTGACCCAATGGGAACATGGACATATTCAATTGTGCCAACTTCAACAGAAGGACCTGCAAGATTTTCAAACTCCAAAAAGTCCTCCACAATATATTTTTCGCAAGATTTCAGAACTTTGTCAAGTTCCCAATCAGGATTAAACACATTTTTCACAACTCCATAGAATGAGAGATCCATTCCATTCTGAAGCATAAAATCAAGTAGTCTCTCTGATGGAGTGATATCAGTGAGCTCTGATACTCCTTGACCTCTCACTACCGACGTTTGCTTCCCTGGAGATGTACTTGGCTTTCTCACACTGGTGGCAGAGGATGGAGAGGAAAAAGAATACACAGGCTCATCAGATGTTGATGCCCTTGAGCCTTTTGAAAGCCTTCTTCTTTTACCAGTTCCTGGAGAAACCTTGGATCCTAGGAATTCTATGGGTTCAGACATTTTTACAACTTCTACCGATACGGCGCGATAAGAGAGAAACGATTCAGACAGATAGGCCCCCTCGTGCCGTATCGGTGATTCCAGTAAGAAGCGCTAGAGCCACAAAACCGGTGGTCACACAAGCTTGGGCAGAATGAGCTTGAGAGGAGTGCTGAAAGAAGACTCTGCAGAACCTCCAAAACAAAGCAAAGAGAGGAAAGCGAAGAAGGCAAACAGTCGCTCTCGCGCCGTATCAGCAATACAAACAAAGGTCCCGAAAAACCGAAAAAAGCCGTACAGATAAGGAACACACCCTTATGTAGGCGCGGAATTATGCCACATGGCAGTATCCGTTGGTCTCATACACGTGGTAGTAGCCGTTGGCCAACATGTGGCCAATAACCACGTGGCAAATAAGTGGACCGGTCGTTACTTGACACGTAGCATACGGACCATAAATGCAGATACGTGGCACAATCAGCGTCGTGTCCGACACGTGTCATGATTGACCTGGGTATATAAGTGGTAATTTTTCCGACGTGTACACTTTTCATTTCTCGAGCTCTTCCCGCCTTGCTTGCCGATACGGTGCAACACAAGACTTGCGTCTTCTCCGTTTCTTATCTCTCGCATTGTATCGGTTGTCTTTTGGCTGAGTCCTTTATTCACTAGTAAAAAGAGGTGTGCCGATACGGAGCGAGGGCGTCCGAACGCTGTTCTCGTTTCCTCCATATCGCACCATATCACCAGTTTGGTCTCATCAATACGGAGCAGGTCTATTAACATTCCCCTTTTGTTAGTGCCAATACGAAGCGAGGGCATCCATACACTGTCTTCGTTTGCTCCCTATCGCGCCGTATCAGCATTTAGGTCTCACCCTTGTGTCATTGCCAATACGGAGTGAGGGCGTCCATACGCAGTCTTGGTTTCCTCCATATCGCGCCATATCAGCATTTTGGTCTCCAATACGAAGCGAGGGCGCTGTTCCATTCTGCTCCTTTTGTTCATATCGCGCCGTATCAGAATTGCTCATTTCGTCCCTTTTTGCACCAATTAGCCTGTTTGATTTACAGATTTTTACTATTTCAATTATTGTCCTTCTGGTTGTTATTTTTGCTTTTCTGGATGGCAATGACAAAGCAAACTGCAAGAAGAGTGTATCTGGATGGGAAGGACAGTGGGGGTAGAAGAAAGTTAAAATTTGATGAATTTGAGGAGGAGCCCTCTTCCAAGTTTACTGAAGCTGGTCCATCACAGGCTCCAGAGCATTTTACAACAGAAATCCCCCCTACACTAGGTGTTGGCCTTACATCTTCTATAAATGTTTCTTCTCCTGAAGTTGAGGAAGCAAAGAGTGAGGCTTGCCCTGTGAAAGATTCATTCCCTACAATGGCACCTGAGCCCACATCTACTAAAGCCACTGAACACCCCAAGCCACAAAAGAGAAAGAGGAAGTCCAGGTTCTTCTATATGCAGAGATGTTTCAGTGAGATCAGGAAAGCCCAGAGAGCTACACAGCATGTCATTCCAAAAGCTGCTTTTATAAGGGTCGTTAAAGAGATCTCTGATAGATTGTCTCAAGTGGCAACTGTCTCTGGTCTAAATAAGAAGTGGCAACTCTCAGCCATTCTTGCCCTGCAAGAGGCCGCATAAGATTTTGTTATTGATTTCATGAACGACGCTTACATTGCTGCCGCCCATGCTCATAGGATCACCCTTATGAATAAAGATTTCAACATCATCAGCAGAGTCAGGTATAGGTTTGACAAAGTGCTGAGGCCCTTGCCTTCCAATGATCAAAAATCCTTTGAAATCCTTAACGTTCCCCCAAAATTGTCCAGGAAAGAGAAAAAGCTAAATGTTGAGGATGTTACTCACCTTTACCCTACAAGGGGTGCCACCCAGCAGGAGGCTTTCTTGAGTGAAAAAAATCAGGAGGTGTTTGAAACTGAAGACGATGTTTACAAGAGGAAAGCCGCATCACTTGCTCCCGTCAATAGCGAGAGGATGGGCAAAGTGTATGGGCTGATTCTTGTGAATGTTTCTGCGGAACCTGAGGAGGAATATCTTAGTATATCTCCCGAGGACAAGCCCATGTTGGAAAAAAGGGATGTCCAACTATCTGACTCCGTGGTTTTTTGTTGCATAAGGTAAGGTTTTTTTTTTTTTTTTGCGTAAGTTAAGTCTTATAGGTTCAATTATATTTTGGATGAAATTTGTATTGAATAGCTTTTGCTATTGTCTGTAGGGCATTGGTCTCCTCTCTCACTCTCGATATCCGAAGAACCATATACATTGTTGATCCACTTCTCTCTGTGGAACTTTTTGCAAAATTTGGTTCTAATATTTCACCATTTTTTCGTAGCTTCGATAGTGTGACAAATTACCACATCTTTTTCCCTTATGTAGAAAGGTATTTTTCTTTTTCTGTAGAGGAAAATTTATATTCATTTGCTTTCACCCTTCTACTCACCTCTTTTATGAATTTGCAGAGGGCATTGGAGTCTCATCTACATTAATTGTCTTTCAAGGAAAATTATCTTTATGAATTCTCTCAGCGGTGTTCACGGTCAAGCACGAATGTATGTTGAAAGAAATTTACTCACTTTGATTTTATTTATAAAGAATATTTTGAACTTACAAAGCTTCCTTTTGCATTGCTGGTAGACTCGTTTCTACATTTTTGGATACAACATACGAGGATCTTGCTGATCCTCAAAGGCCTTATACTTTTCTTCTACAAGAAGTTCCATTGCAAAGCGATGCGCATTCTTGTGGATGGAGAGTTATCTCAAACATTTGCAGAACAGTGGATTCAAAGTTGTTACAAATAGAAGGAGTGAATGTAAGTTAATTTCATTTGATGTTTGTGTAACCCTTATCATGATTTCTTTTCACTAACTTATAACATTTATTCTTACAGTGTAGAGACTATTGAATCATATGTTTGGTGGATAAGGGAGAGATGCATCGAGCTGATTCTGGACAAGGCAATCACACCGTATGATCCTGACTCCCCTCTTCCTCCCAAAACTTCAATGGCCAAGGGCACAAGCAAGGGAAAGGTCAAGGGAAAGGGTAAGGACAATGGCAATGGTAAAGGCAAGGGCAAGGGCAAAGGCAATGGGACCACTGCTGCAGAGTCTAAGAAAAAAAAAAATGCCAATGCTCTCTCCTCTTAAATTTGATCCATCCCCTCTTAAGCCCCAAGAAAAGAGACTACCTGTAAAGGTGAATTTTTTTCAACAATCAAAGAAAGGCCATGTGAGAAAAAATATCTTTGAAGAAATCGATAAAGAATGAAAATAGCAAACATAAGCATACACGAGCCTTATTATTTTGGCTTTGTACATTTTTATGCAATTTTTGTACCTCATGGTGTAATGAAAAATTTCACTTGTAAATCGAATGTAATGTACATTTTATTTATACACATTCGAAAGGCAACTTGCTTCATGATAGCTTTTGAAGTTCCCATTTAAAAATATCTTATGGACAGTCTATTAAGATAAATTCCTGCCAAGTTTTCATTCTCAAGGCTCAAAACTCACAATTGTGGGAGACAAACAACTCGTACAAAAGAAAGAGCGCTCGGCTCTTTTACCAATTGTTACACCACTCACTTTGAACTTATATCTAGGGGATGTATTGTCTAGCAATTCCAAGGTATCCCTCACATATTTCAGACTCCAATTGGAAGTAACATTCACCTTCTTTACTTCTTCATGCGAAAAAACGTGCACCGCAAGTTTATATGGTGTGTAATCTGTATCGGAATCCAAGGGAACCTAAATACCCAATCTTAGTTTGTATCTCCTGTAATCAAAGCCCAAAGCAAGAGTTTGGCGAGGGATACTGTAAGCCAAAGCCAAGGATTGAGGGCATGCATTGCACCTCAAGATATCACCTTTATGATCGCACTCTCTAGATTTCCAATGCGTCCCTATAGTGTTGTCCAAATCCTCTTCCGAAAAGTTTCTACTTAGCCAGGATACCTTCGTTCTTTGTAAATTTGCTGTTTTGAAGCAAGCCATGAAGATATGGAGGGGTACAAACCATGATAAACGTATTCTTCTTGAGATCCTTCTAGCTGTCATGGAATTTTTAATATCCTGAGATATTTTGAATTTGAAACTCTGCACTGTTACCTTGTCAGGAATCTCCCAGTTTAGAGATGAAAGACTTGGCAATGGCAAATCTTCGATATTCCCATACCTATCCGCTTTAGAGGGAACCACATACTGTGCATAATATATAAAAACCTTGCATTCACTATAAAAAGACACAGTTTGATCGGCATAAATAATGTCTGCCAATACCTTATGAATGGCATGGAAAGTCCCACTTAGGCTTTCCACAGGTTGCCATTCAATACTTGTTGACGTAAAGATATCTACAATGACGAACCGTTTGTTAGAACTTGCATAAATGGAAAAGAATTATATATGTTATTCAACTTATAACTTACAATGTGTTTGTTGGGGAACACGTTCGTTTGGAGGCAAGTGCATATCCTTGGCCATGTAAACATGTTGCACCTTGACAAACCAGCCTTCGGGCATAATTTTGAAGGCAATGATATCCCTTCCAGTGATGTTTTATATCTTCTCGTTTTCTTCTTTTCACCTTATGAGAGCCCTTGCAAGATGGCAGCATGGTAATCCAATCGTTTACAACAAAGGTTTTGGGCTCAAAATTTCCATCTACTCCCTGGCTATAGACTGTGCAAGAGTGTATTAAACGAGAAGGGCGCCTGGAGGAAGCCATGAAAAGAATGAAAGCGCAGAGAAAGAAGCTCAAAGAGGGGTGAATGAACTAAAAAGTAGCGCCAAGAACCCAAATGAGTATGTATTGGGCACCAAAAACAATATTGAAAGATCTCCCGACTTTCAAAAAACTCATTATTAATTTCATCACATCTCTGTCATGTATTTTGTCAGATTTGTAAGTAAATAACGTCTTTGGGACTCCAAAACATCTCAGACTTTAGGGGTTTTGGCTAAAAAAGAAGAGAGAATCACGAAATGGACTCCACTATCTCTAAAAAAGAGGAGACAAGAATGCCATATTCTTGCACACATGGCGAACTCTCTTTGGCCCTTTCCTTAATCCCGTGATTAACAAAAGTGCATTTTTTGAAGTGTTTTTGGCCCTAATGTTAAGCAAGGGAATGGTAGAAATACCATGCATCAGAACCAACCTCGCCACTGCTACTGGTGGAAAATAGAGGATAAGAGATCAAGGCTTGAAGATGGGTTTTGAGGGGACAGAGGGTTGCGTCCATTTCATCAGGAGTGGCTGAAGAACGGCTATCAGAAGTAGCATCATAAGAATGATAGTGCCATGCCAACGAGGGAAAGGATCAGGTGACCATGATTGTCAAGATCCCAAAGGAGGGAAGTATTTCTTCAGGCGATATCCATTGATCAGGAAGGGATCATCAGAGGCATCAACGGTCTGCACTTGGACAGAGCCATTAGGGTTGGCAACAAGTACCTTATATGGGCCCATCCACCGCTATTGAAGCTTGCTAGGAAACTTGCCAAATCGTGAATCATAGGCTAGGACCAAATCACCTTCTTTGAACTCCTTGTGCTTGATGAAGTTGTCATGGTAAGCCTTACGTCGAGCTTGCGTGGCTTCCATGCACTGTAGAGCCATCCTGCGAGTTTCGTCCAAACATTCTAGGTGCAGGAGACGGCGTTGCAGTGAATCATCATCCCCCAAATGCTCTTTGATAGCCACTCTCAAAGAGGGCAATTCTAGTTCAACAGGGAAAACAACTTCTATACCATACACCAACTGGAAGGGTGTTTGTCCTGTTGCTGCTTTATGGGAGGTTCTGTATGCCCAGAGGGCCTCTGTAAGTCCATCGTCCCAATCACGACGATGTGCGGCAATTGTTCTTGTCAAAATCGAGCAGAGGATGCGATTGGTGACTTCAACTTGGTCATTGGCTCTGGGGTAATAAGGAGTAGACTTGCAATGGTGGATCTTATACAGTTGTGTCAACTCTTCCATGACTTTATTAATAAAATGAGTGCCTCTATCACTTACCAGCTCTAAGGGATTGCCAAAACGGGTGATGATATTCTCGTACATGAATAGGGCTATACTGTCACCATCGTCCGACTTTAGGGCTTTAGCTTCACACCACTTTGTAACATAATCCGTACATACGAGGATGTACCTGTTCTGCTTCCTTCTGGTGGGAGGATCGATTGGACCTATGAAGTCGATGCTCCACTTCTCGAAAGGCTTCAAGGGAAGGATAGGTTGCAGTGACATGGCACTTGTTTTGGTGGGTTTCCCCATTCTCTGACAAGCATCACATCTTTTACAGTAATCATAGGCATCCTCGTGAATGGTAGGCCACCAATATCCTGCTACTAGCAGAGCCTTCCTAGCTGTGGCTTCTCCTGCAAAGTGGCCTCCACACATCTCATCATGGCAATACTTAAGAACAATCCCAATCTCATCTCCTGCAACACATCTTCTGAGCACTTCATCTTTGCCTTTCTTGTACAGTGCACCACCTAGCAGGGTGGAGGGGGCTGATTCTAACATTAGCTTCTTCCTTTCCCGACTAGAAATGCTAGAAGGGTACTGTTGGGTTGCGAGCAGATTGGCAATGTCTACATACTAGGGGGTTACAGTTTCGACCAAGAATAGGGAGGCATCATGGAGGTCTAGATCATCCTGCTCCTCGTTTGCAGTTTGTGGGATACGCAATAGATGATCAGCCAAAACATGGAAACGACCAGGTTTAGTAATTACCTCAAAGTCGAACTCCTGGAATAGAAGGAGCCATCTCATCATTCGTCCTTTCATGTGTGCTTTATTCATCAGGAAGGACAAGACCTCATGATCCACATAAAATTCAAAGTGGGTAGATAGGAGATAGTGGCGGAACTTTTCTAGGGCAAACACCATTGCCAAGCACTCAAGCTCTGTCACTGTATAGTTCCGTTCCCTATCAGTGACTTTTCAGCTTGCATAATAGATCGGTTGATCCAACTTCGAGGAGCCCTTCTAGCAGAGAACTGCGCCTAAGCCTTCAATTGATGCGTCAGTGTGTACATGGAACTCCTTCATCCAGTCAGGAGGTTGCAGAATGGGTGCCTCAATTAGACACTGCTTCAGAGTGTTGAAGGCTTTGTCACATTCTTCCGTCCAAAAAAACTCTGCATCTTTCAACAAAATCTTATGCAAGGAAGTTGCCTTTGTTGCAAAATGAGCTATGAACCTTCTGTAGTAACCCACATAGCCTAGGAATCCCCTCAACTGTTTGAGGTTGGTGGGTGCTATTAGAGCTGTGATCTTTTTGATCTTTGAAGGGTCTGTTGATATCCCTTGTGCAGAGACAATGTGGCCCTACAGAACTCCAAAAGAGACCCCAAAGATGCATTTGTCGGGGTTGAGGGAAATCCCATACTCCCGGCATCGGTCAAAGCATTGTTCCAGGTGTCCCCAATGTTCACGGATCAAACTATAGACACAGAAGTCATCCAAATATGCCTCAATAATGTCATGCAGATGATTTTGGAATGCGGCCATCATGACTCGCTGGAAGGTAGCAGGGGCATTGCAGAGTCTAAACGGCATCACTCGATAAGCGTAGGTCCCCCATTCTGTGGTGAAGGTTATTTTGGATTGGTCTTCTTCTGTTATCTACACTTGGTTGTATTCGCTGAATCCATCCAAAAGGAAATAAAGCTCATGTTGTGCCACTATGTCCAACAGTTGGTCTGTGAAAGGAATTGGAAAGTGATTCCTGCCACTTTCAAGGGTGCGGCGTTTCAATGGTATGAGAGGCAAGCAGCAGGAACTTTTGGCACATGGGACGACCTGAAGTTGGCCTTCCTCACTAAATTCAGGTGTGAAGGTTTTGAAGAGCGAATGCGAGAGGAATTTATGAATCTAAGTCAGTCCTCTGGAGAAAGAGTAGAAGCTTATGTCTCACGAATGGAATCCATCCTGAAGAGATGGACTAACCATAATCTAGATGATGGCATTCAAAAGGGGGTGTTTCTCAGAGGATTACAACCAGAAGTCCGTAAGTTTGTGGAGCTGCAAAGACCAGCCACACTGCAAGTTGCAACCGAAGGTGCAAGACTGTACGATGAAGTGGAAGCTAGATTGGCGATGAATCCAGGAAGAGGAGTCCTACCTTCTCTGATGCCAAGAGTGATGTACCCACCAAATGCAGTCCCAGGGACTATTCCTTACCCCTACCAATAGATGTCCCCAGTATCACAGTACAGTGCAGCAAATCCATAGTGGCCACAATCCATGCCTCAAATGATGGTTCAACCAAAACAACAATGGTCCTAATCAATTTTCCCAATGCCAAATCAGCAGCAACAGTGGAACCCTACCAACTGGAGCCAACAGCCAACAGTTCAAACAGGAGCTCTGAATCAGAACGAGAATAGAGATCCCTCTACACCAGCCCAACTTGTTTATGCAGTGATTACAGAGACTCCTCAAAACCCTACTACCAGTACCTCGGGAGGAGAAAGCTTGAAGGATTATTTATCCAACTCAGTTGCAAATATCAAAAGGGAGCTGATGGATGTGATTACAGAGCAGCTATAGACACTGAAAGTGAATACCACTAGCATATCCAACGTTACATGAGCAGGAAGAGATGTGATGCGGTCAAATAATTGGTGTGGTAAGTGTCATCAAGTGGGCCATTTAGCCACTGAATGTACACAAAAACCAACCATTCCTGGAGCCTTCTATTCCTACTGTCTTAGAAAGAACCATACAGAGGATATTTGCTCTTTGAAGGAGATGCATGATAGGAGAAGGAAGGAAGAAGATGCAAGATTCAACTTGCTAGAATCCAAAATGACAACACAGGATATTGGACCCAAGCCTAGAGAGTTTGGTCCTAATTTTGGACCCACAAGATTTCCATCCCAAAGTTACAGAGGAAGACAGTCTGGCGGTGGTCAGAGATCAGAAGTAGAGTGTTACAGATGCGGAGAAAAGGGACACATTTTACCAAATTGTCCAAATCCTAGAAGATCAATGGATTATAAACCCTTATGCAGTTGATGCAAAGAAGAAGGCCACACCGCAAAAGACTGTCCAAGCCCAGCCCCAGTAAAAAACAGTGCTAGTGATGGTTCGGCCAAGGCCCAAGAGCCTACCTCCAATTTAGTGGAATTGGAAGTTGCTGCCATCACGTGTGCAAAGAAGAAGGAACCAACTTTCCAGAAAGAAAATAATCCTCCTGCCATAATAGTGAAGTTCAATCTTCCACCAGAAGAACATAACAGAACAGAGCCTGACAGTGCCGTACAGAGCACTACAGTGCCACAGAGAGTCATAGAGACAGGACCAGAGGTCCAGGAGATAGAAGAGGAGGAAGTGCCACAAGTGGCAGAAGAAGTTCCCATGATGCCCCTTGTTAGAAGAAATAAGGAGAATGAAAATGGGTATTGCCCCATTCCCTAACCGGTTAGAGAAGCCAGTGGATCCTATTAAGGAATACGATCTGGTCAGAGATCTAGATACCTTTAAACCAAACCTCACATTCCGACAATTATTGATGTTGTCTCCCAGTTGCCGAAAAAGATTCAAAAGTATACATACAAGAAGATGTGGATTAAGGATTGCTCCCTCAACAGCAACAAAGTCCAACAAAGCTCCAGAGCCTGTAAAAGAAGTGGATGTGGCTAACGCCTTCCTAGATCCGAGGACCCCAGAGACTGGCGTGTGGATAGAAGGCTGCTTCATTGCAAATGCATTGATTGATGGTGGTTCATTAGTGAACATTATGACGGATGTTAAAATAAAGGATCTAGGCCTACAAGGTGTGCAACCAACCCAATGGCTCATCATACTGGCGGATGAGAGTAGAATCAAGCCTTTGGGTATTCTCCCATATGTGAAGACTACAGTGGCCGGAAAAGATTATTGGCTAACCTATCTGGTGGTGAAGCCAAACTCTTATGGTACATCCTATCCTCTGTTACTGGGTAGACCATGGATTTTTGAAGCCAGAGCAAGGACGGATTGGTTCAAAGGAACCTTGACCTTGGGTAGAGGACCTAACAAAGTGGTGCTGAAGCTATATGGTGCTCAAAAAGGGCATGGATCCACCTCCTTGGAATTATCTTCTGACTCCCCTAATGAGGCTACAGATGGAACATCAACAGATGAAGATGCTGTCAAACAGATCATTCCTAAGAAAACAGTGGTACGTTCCTTAACAGTGGATACTGTAAGCCAACTCCCAAAAGATGCAAAGTCCCTGTCAATGGGAGAATACTTCCTGACTGAACCAGGAATGATTTCTGAAATCACTTCTGACAGTGAGATAGAAGCATGGATGTACTGCTCTCCCTGTTACATGGCCACAGCAGAGCCAGAGAGAGAGGCAGAATATAAAATAGAGAACCTATTCTTCTCTTACAAAGCTCTTATAGAGACAGAGACAGAGCTAGAGACAGAGACAGAGGCAGAATATGAAACAGAGAACCTGTTCTTCTCTTACAGAGCTCCTACAGAGACAGAGACAGAGACAAAAATAGAGACAGAGCCAGAGCCAGAGCCAGAGCCAGAGACAGAGACAGAGACAGAGACAGAAGAGGATGGAGATGATATGGAAGAAGAAGGTTATGAAAGTGAGATGGAAGAGTCTATCCCACCTGAAGAGGATATATATGAGGAAGAAGTTCCAGAAGTATCAGAAGCAAACGAGCTCATGCTGTGGGACAGAATGGCAATGGTACCATTTGGTCTGGTAAATGGATCTTCTCATATGCAAAATCTTTATAAGAAATGGATTAAGAAGAACAAGCCGTCTTTCAGCAGTGGCTCTTGCCATCCTCAACCATCCTTGCCAAAGAAAGGTGATGATGATGTACCATGCCAACAAGCACCAGTCCCACAAACCCAACAGGCATCACAGGGTCCTTGTTATGTGACGTTCTTGGACGTGTCATCACAAGATGAGTCTTCAAGCCAAGAGGTAACTGATTGTGAAACCAAACCCAAAACGGCTCTAATCCCATTTCAACATCTCAAGAGGCAACCTAAGTCTCCACCAAAAGAAGAAGTTGGTTCTAGTGGAACATCAGATGAGGACACCACTCCCTTGAAGGAGTCGGATCTGTACCTAGAAATAGTCCACGGGACCTTCATCCGTGAAGTAGAAGGTGAAAGGCAGTTAACCTTTGTGGATGCAGATGGCACTGAATGCCACTTGAAGGTGGGTAGCAGCCTACTAGAAGAGGAGTTGTCAACCTTGTACAACTTGTTGAAAGAGAATTTGGACGTGTTTGCTTGGCCCTACAAAGACCTAAAGGGGATTGATCCCACAATATGTCAGCATCATATTGACTTGGGGCCTGATGCCAAGCCACTACGGCAAGGACAGAGGCGAATGAACCCGAATTATTCCACATTGGTGAAAGCAGAGCTGCTGAAGCTTCTGGAAGCTGAGTTCATCTATCCAGTGGCAAATAGTGAATGGGTCTCACCCATCGCGGTTGTGTGCCCGAATCTACCACAATTTGAGCACGGCTGAGATTAAGATCTTGGCACTCAACTGGGAGGTGATTGCTGCCGAAGTACACACATTGTACGTGTGATCTCACAAGCTTTCTAACGAGCTCTTGCAACCGTGGAATCTCCATTCTCATCTCTGCCATCCCTTTGTCGTGGTCTACACTCTTTCCCTTATCCTGCACTCTAGTAGTTGCTTTTTTCCTCAAGGTGGTTGATCTCTTAGGGTCCCTCTGGCTTGCACTATCTCGGTTGGTAGTCCTCATGCTACGTTCCCTGAGTTGATCATCTAGGGATATTGCCTCCTCGAAGACTCAAGCTAGCATGTCTCGTTGTAAGGTGGAGTTACTGGCCAAAGCCTTGTAGAGCTCCTCACTCTGAATCCCATTCATGAACACTATAGACACTGCCCTCTCAGTAGGTCGCTCATTGGTAGGGATTCTTTTGTAGAGGCTCGCACCTGAGTGACGTAATCCCTAACGTCCTCCTTCTCCCTTTGGCTGATATTCATCAACCTAACAATGAGGTTATCTGAATAACCCGTCTCCGAAAAACTCTTGATGAGGAGGCCCTTAAGGCGAGAGAAGTTTGTATGTTCTGCGTCATCCAGACTAGAGTACCATGTCCTCCCCTTGTCGCCTAAGCACTAGCCGAAGGCTTGAGCTCGCTGCGCAGGGTCAGTAAGACCGTTTGCCTCACATACTTGCTCGAACTACTGCATGAAGCTTTACGGGTCAGTGATAGGTTTGTATCGAGCTAGTTGTTTTGCTACTATGGGGATTTTAGCTTGCCCTTTAGCCCCTTGTGTGACTCCCAATCCTGATAGTAGTGCGGTGGCTAGGGCAATAGCACTCTGTTCCATGGATGTATTGTCCATGAGTCACTTTGCCACTAGTTCACTCAAGGTCATGCCAGCCTCTGCTGCCTGTTCCCTCTCTATGTTTGGTCCGGACTTGGCTACCCCAGCTAGGTCTAGTACTCGTCTAGCCTCGTACATATCCACGTCTTGCTGTAGCCTTCTAGCCCTTTGATCATGATTGTAGGTAATTATGCCTTCCAACACTCTCTTGATAGCTCTTCTCTCTTCTTCCAGATTCGCGACCACTTCATCTACAGGTCTGCCTTGGATCACAGTCTTGGTGAGTAGATCATAGTCGTGGACCAGTTCTTCGACTGAGATTGGAAATTCTCCTAAGTCTAATTGGTTTTCCCCTTGTTCACCTCTTGATCCTGACATTGTTTCTGCTTCCAGCTCCACGAGGTTGTCAATGAATCCAATCAGCTCCGGCAGCTTCCACTCCACTTGATTAACAGGAACCTGAATGAATAAGTCAACACATAACAAACTCGGAGGGCACTCAGGCACCTGTCTAAGTCCTGGGGTCTTCTCCTATTGGTGGATTTCTTAATGTTATTAGATATCTTGGTGTGTTCCTTGTTATTCGAGAGCAGCTGCGATCCTTACTCACACATTGTGCTTTAGTGTTTTCGTGGTGCTTGGTCCGAAAACAGGCTTTTCTCTTTTCTTGATGTGCAAACTTAGTGGAGCACAAGAGTGAAGTGCCGATGCAGAAAACGTTTAATGCAAACTCCACCTTGTTTCTACCCACGTTCCCAGCCTAATTTGAGTTCTCAACTCGGTTCTCGGTTATTCTACGGTCTTTCCGCACCCTAAGTTCGATTAGTATGTGAGGTTCTAATGGTCAAACTGGGTCTTGGGGGTGTTCAGGGTTGCATCCTGGGGTCAGGTTTGTGGCAAGGCTAGCAAAAGATCCTTATCTTTTTCTTCTGGCAGGATGGTCCGATTCTGGGAATCGAACATCCGACTCTGGGAGTCGGACGGTCCGATTCTTGCAATCAGACCGGTCTCGTTCGACTCTAACAATCACACGGGGTTGGTCCGATTCTGGGACTCGTCTGACCATGGTGGTCTGATTCTGGGAATTGGACCAGGAGGGCTGTTCTACTTTCAAAGTGGTCCCACTATGGATTGGTCCGAGTTCGGCTCCTATGGTCCGACTACGATGGTCCGATTCTAATGGACAGTTCGAGTGCCATGTGGCATGTCTGATTGGGTTGGTCCAATTCCTGCAATCAGACAAGTTTGGTCCGACTCTCTGAGTTGGACAGTCCGATTCTGGGAATCGGACGATCCGTCCTCAGGACTCGGGTAGTCCGATTCTGGGAATCGGACCACTACGAGTTGGGCCGACTACGTCGACGGCGGGCACGATTCCGGCGCATTTGAATCCTTCTTAATGTTTGCTACATGCAATCACCACAAATTTCCCATATCTGATTAGAGCACTATTGGAAAACACCAGACTCACCTGGAGCAGCA
The DNA here is from genome assembly GCF_053477565.2 of Lygodium microphyllum. Taxonomy (NCBI): domain Eukaryota; kingdom Viridiplantae; phylum Streptophyta; class Polypodiopsida; order Schizaeales; family Lygodiaceae; genus Lygodium; species Lygodium microphyllum. Next base: position 23,225,947 of record NC_141144.1, on the reverse strand, counting down.
CGAATCAATGGCATCTAGAATGGGGGTAGCATTTCCTCGTCCTGTGAACCAGAAGCTCTCTCTCTCTCTCAAGGCTAACTAAAGAAATGAGATTTGTCCTGGCCTCCCAAGCCTCTTAAGGTCCTTTCCCAGCACTGCAAAACCTTACAGCCAGTTCCCTATCCCTGTTTCACCCAGAATCTTGAATCTAGTCCCCTGTTTTCCTGTTTCCAGCAACAGCCAGAACCTCTGTTTTTTCTTTTCTTACCCTAATCTAACCTTAATCTAGTGTAGCCAATATGCAAAATAGAAATGCACAATAGTAGCCCTAATCTAATGCTTCCAACAAACCCAAATACTTGTTTCACGGATTAAACCCCCCTAAATCTCCTAGTTATCTCGAGCACCGGTTCAAGCTGCAAACCCTACTTCCATGCTCGATCTGATGCACGCGGCGCTCCAGGCTTGATTCTATCTGTCCTGGCAAACGGAGCCAAATGGAGGGGAGCTTCGCGCTCTACCCCGAGACCTACGGACCACTTATTGCTCAAGTGTCTCGAACCGAGCGGCCATGGCTACCTCTCACATAGCCGACGTGCAATGCCTATCTTACGGGTGTATTGAGCTTACCTTGATGTGCGATAGAGTACCCTCTTCTTTCTTGCACACTGGTAGCTCAAGGATCTTTGAGGCAAGCTCAAGCAACCTCAATCCCTCTCCCATGAGCTTCATCCTCCATAGCCATGCGCGAGACAAGAGAAGAGAAGAGAGGAGGAGAAGATGAAGAGAGAAGATGGAGAGCTTCTTCTCCAAGATCCCTCACTCTCACACAATCACTCCCTCACACTCTCTTAATCCCTCTCTCAAGCACAAGCAAGAAGGCAAGAAACAAGAGAAGAAAAAGAAGAAGCTTTGGCCACACACAAGAGTGAGCTTCCCATTCACTTTTCAACTTTATATACATGCCCTCTTTTTCATGGGTGGTCATCCCTCTTTTTTACATGGCTGGCCATTAGCCTAGGCCTATTTCTCATTTCCCACCATTCTAGTCTATCCTATCCCCAACTAATGCATAAAATTTGCACAGGAGTGAGCCTGGTGCTCTCTTACAAGGTTTTGGAAGTGTTTTCACACTTAATGGTGCGCTTTTCATTCTTTTACTATCCTTGGGTGACTCTAAGACTTCTTGAGGGTCATGCCCGTGCATTTAATTTTTTACAGGGTCTAGTTGCTAGTTAAGGCGCCTTTTCCTTCTTTCCTTTTATGTTTTCCATTTCCCACTCTCTGCGCTGCGGTAAACAGGAGTCTTCCAACTGGAGAAAACCCTCATCATAGCCATGCAATAATGCCAAATATTTGAACTCAAGCAAGAAATGAAAGCAAAAGAGGACACGGAAGAAAGCTACAAACAACGGCTTGAGGACGATAATCAAGAACTTGTGCAAATGTAGCGAGAATACAAGCTCCTCTTGATGCAATATAAGGAACTAGAGGCAAAAACCGCCACCACTGAGTAGATGATGGAGGAACTAAACGCCAAAGAAGAGAAGACAAGACAAGACAGGGAGCAATAACGAAAAGAGATCGAGTCCATGATCGATGAACTACACCTCGGGAGGAAATAGCAAGAGAACATGAGCAAAGAACTTAGAGCCCATGAGCATAAGCTCATAACCTAGCACAAAAGCAGGGGGAGAGAATGGAAGGAATGAGCAAAAGGGCCGAGGAATGGGCCACGCAGAACAAGAAACTGGTAAAGGCATTGGTGCGGTGCCTCGCCTTGGTGGAAAAAAAAAAATCTTGGCAAAAAGCCAAGCGGACGTCGCTCAGATAGCCTTCACTACTGAGCAATAGGCCTTCGTCAATACACTACTGGACACAACCCAACTGGAGGAAAAGGAGTCGTTGGAGGTGGTGTAGAAGAAACTAAGCATCGCATACAAAGCCCTACATGCGGAGTTACAGATGCCACCCCAACCTGTGGAGGTTAGGTTGGGCTTAGAATTACAACAAAAGTACCTGCTATTGGCAAGCCTAACCCCCCAGGAGGCGAATGCACTTGGCTTTGAGGAAGGGACGCAGCTAGACGACCGGCACGGGGAGGACACTGACATTGAATTTGTCATAAGAAGAACCAGTGAAGAAATAATCCCACAACCCCCCTCGCCGCACAATCAGGAATAGCAACAACTCGACCCACCCCTGGACAGACAAACCACGCTCAAGGAGCAACATATAAAATTGGTGGAAGAAGCCAGAAGGCAACTGCAAGCCAAGCCAATCATGCGGCCATCCACATCTCTCCCACCATGCCCCAATGACCTCCCAACGCAATTCCACGCAGAGCTAGTGATCTAGGAACGACACGAAATCGAAAATGACCCTTTTTCTTTTAGTTTCCTTATGCCCAACAGCCTGAGAAGGGTCCTGCCGATTAAAGTAATGGAGGAGGTGATCACAGCTGGCAGTCGACTGGGCCAAAAATGGCTGGAAGACAGGGCAAAGACCCCTACTCTATGGGGTATGGAGGAAGCAAAGTTTTGGTAAGACAAAGTGTTCGAGATACCACACACTATAAGGGGTTAAAACTGCTAACCTCTCTAGAGAAGGCGAATATGCGATATTAACATGCTCGCCTAGATGGCATTTTGCAACACCCTACCCTATGAGAGGAATGACCCCACATTCATGGCGTATCCTCGTAGGGTAGGTGTGGATTTTGTTGCCACCCTCCATGGGTGGCATGACTTCCCCATCATCTACAATTCCAATGCCACCTCCTTCGAGAATGCCCTCCTTTTTTATTTAGGAAGCCTAACTAACTCCATGACGTGCTTTCTCGCAGACTTCTCCTCCTGTCCAGATCTTGCCTTTATAACTACATATAATTACCTTAGGCTTCTTAAGCTATTACTCAAGCAAGATCTGACACCGCAGGAGAATGGCTTGCCCCCCCTCTTTTGATCCCAATTCTATTGATAGCTACGCTATGGCACGGTTAATGATGAGAGCTAGCCTACTTTCCTCCTTTTGCCTAGCTCTGCTATAGGACATGAGTGATAGCCAATTTACTAGGTGTAATCACCCCTTCCTCTCCACCACCTCTCTCCACGTCCACATGAACCTGAAAGGGTACATGTAAAGCCACCAATTTTTGTGCAAATCCATCTGCCCTCCTTCCCCTGATTCAGATGAAGAGGATTAGGCCTGGCTGTCAATCATTCCACTACTGACAAAAAAAAAAACATTGACTGGACAACACCACCCACTTGTAGAAGCACTTACCACTACATAAAGCATGATCATTGCACCTAGGAGTTCTTAAATTAGGTGTGTCTGGTGGCTTCGGACGGCCGTCTCTACTCCCAACCCCCTAGCCTTTTTACTCCCCCACTTCATGCTTAGGGCACATCAAGGGAAGGACATACCTAGGGAGGTAACACTCACCTATGGTTAGACATGTCACCCTAAGCCACTTGCACCGCACCCCCCTTGGCACAAATGGGGTCCTCAAGTGTGGGACATTTCCTAGGCTTGCCTGCGGTTAGACCTACCTCCCCATTCCTCTAGCACGAGCACAATGCACTAACACGTTGAGGTAAGCACTCCCCTTAGGAACAGCACCACACTTTCTCCTTTCAAACATCAGAGAGCAACAAACCACCGACTTCGAAGGCCCCGTCAACCACGCAATACCCGTTTGGATCCTTCCACAAAAAATCCACAGCTCCTACAAGCACCTAAGTCTCCAAGTGGCCCTCACGATTGCACCACTTGGCCAATTGCCCGCCAACCTACAACAACACAAAAGTGCCATGGGATTGGCACCTAGCTAGGAGGGGCTAATGTTAACGCCAAATCGAGATGGCCCCAGGTCAAGATGGTGGAAAAAGGAAGAAAAAAGCAGAAAAAAAACATGGAAAAAGAGCAAAGACACACAGGTGACCTCCAAAACCAAGCCGGGGAAAAAAGTGCAACTTTAAATGAAGGACACCTCAAAAAAACTCGAAAAACTCTTGTAAAAGAGTGCCACTCTCCCTCCTATGCCAATTGTAAAATACTAGACGGGTGTAGGCTAGAGGCATAAGGCTAGAAGAGGGAAATGGCAAAAAAGACATTGCCACAAGGGCTAGTCATGTAAAAAAGGGATGGGTGCCCATGGGATTTTAGGGTTTGTATACATAAAGTTCAAAAAGTGAATGAGAGCTCATTCTTTTGGTGTGTGGCAACAAGAGTATTCTTCTTCCTCTTCTCTTCTCCTCATCTTCTTGCTTGTGTGTACTCTTGAGGGAGGGAGTGTGAGAGTGTGAGTGTGTGAGTGTGAGGGATCAAGAGGGTGAAGCTCTTCACCATCTCCTCTTCTCTTCTTCTCTTCTCTCTCTCTTTTCTTGTGCACGCGACTATGGAGGATGGAGCTTGGAGATGGAGGAGGCTTGAGGATGCTTGAGCTCGCGTCTAGGATCGTGGAGCTACCGGGGTGTGTGAGAGAGGAGGCAACTCGTGTCGGCATCAAGGTAAGCTCACTACACTCATAGGATCGACGGTGCATCAGCTTGTTGAGAGATAGCCATTAGAGCTCGCTTGGAACACTTGAAACAATAAGTGGTCTGTGGGTCTTGGCGGTTGAGCGAAGGCTCCCACACCAAGCATTATGACATCATTATTATATAAGATGAACTAGGGTCAATGCTAGTGAAGGTACCGACTATCAAACTCCTGATGCCCCCCTTACTCTATGTCAACAACTGTGTCTTTCTTCCTACCACCATAAACACATGCTCCAACATTCATACTTTGATGGAAAAAATGCAAATCACATGAAGGACATTCTCTCATGGCATTAAAAGTAGCCTCAAAGAACACGGCAACCAAGTGCAAGGAGAATCCTAACAATGAGCATATATGCAAGGAGAAATCTTGACAATGAGGCTAGTTTGAGTCCCTGGGCAGCTCTTGGACTGATTTGATTAATGGAGAACACCACTAGGGTTGGTTTGAATCCCTAGGCAAGCTGGTTTGAATCCTTGGGTAGCTTTTGGATTGATTTGATTAATGGAGATCACTACTGGTTATAATCCTAACCTATTTAGATGTAGAAAGATGTGTTCTAGAATTTGATACTTGGGGATTTGAAAAATCAATCAACAAATGGGCAATCAAGGTAGAGTATCTTCATATCCAAGGAATCTAGAGATACTGTGTAAGATCAGCTTGAGACCTCGAATCTAGGGTTAATAGACATTATACACATAACATGAGAGGTTGGAGAATAGTGAAAGCTCAAATCACTAGTGCCAACAATTGATTTGCTACACTGTTATCTCCTTTTCCAGATGTCCAATTAATGGAGCTTCTGCATCCAGCAAAATCTACAACTCCTATTCTCTACTTCCTTTAGTACATCATGGGGTAGGATATCCCTCAACTGTGGCAACAACTTGATCTTTCAAAGCCCTCAACAAGCCAACAATGTTGCATCAAAGCTAGAAACTGACACATTGCTCTTCATATGGACCAGCTTCATATTTTTTTATGTGATTAAGCTTGGCAGTTGCTATAAGGCTTCTCCTTTTGTTGTTGCTTTGGCTCTCAGCTTTCTCAATCTACACTTGAATTAAAACACTAATTGTCAGGTCCTGTCATCTTCATACACTTGAATCAAAATACCAACTGGTTATCAGAATAGGTAGAGAAGATGTGCTCTTTCTTCGTCTGAAATGCCATATCACATAGGATGTCAATGATGTTTGCTCTAAGGATTCCAAGGTACATTAGCTTTGTTGCATCTATAGGAGCCATGCAATGTGAACTCCAGATGATGATAAACCTAGTATGATTTTGAGGAAAGCATTTGTAGCTCTACTAATTATATGTGTAGAGATGGAGAAGTTAAATATTTTGGACACCTATTTCACAAAATGATGAATCTTCATAACAACTTGCTCTTTTGACAAAATTTCACCTCGGATTGTAGGGTTGACCTCTCTCAACAGAGCTTTAGGGTTTCATGCACTTGCATTTAGAAGTGTGAAAGAAACTTCCCTTAAGGAGAGTTGTTGCTACCCTATGAAGATTTTAAAGCCAAATCTTTTGTGCATATTGTTGTCTTGTTGTCCTCTGTACTAGACTAGGATTTAAAAGTGAAAATGATGCTATCAACCACATTATGTATTTGCCCTAAAAAATAGTTATAATTTTGCATGAAATGATGAGAAGAATCAAGATAGAGCATGTATTTTGGCCATGGATTCCCTAGAAGAGAGAGATGTTGATGAATCCACCATGAAAGTCTAAAAGAAGAAGGAACAAGAAGCTTTCTTTCAAAAGCAACCAGGACTAGTCTCTCTTTTTGCTCCAACTAATTCCTTTTTAACCAAACTAGCTACTAAAAAAGCCTAGAATTGAGTGAGGACCTACTATTTTGTCCTTCCACCACCATATCTCTCCCAAAGATCTCTTCATTTAGTCTTTTTCCAACTCTAGATGTCCTATAAGCAACTACTAGTCACTCTCCATGTCTTGTACCTATAGCTTGTCTGAAATTGATTTTATGATGAAAATTGAGACTGAATATGAAGAAAAGAGGATAAAAAATGGATCATAGACAAATGCTCTAATACCACTTGTCATGAAGGACCTAAGAGGAGAGAAAAGACTGCAGGAAAGAGAGAAAAAGAGTGTAGAGGAGAGAGAAAGTCTAGACGAGGAGAGAAAAATACTAGAAATGGAGAGAGAAAGACAAGGAAGAAGAAAAGAGATGGTTGGAAGCCATGAAAGGACAATAGGAGCTAGAGAGAGAAGAATGACTAAGTTGTATTCTTGTGTATTAAAATTATGTGAATAATAATACCTTTCTCAATATTGAAGGCCTATGGTAAAAAATCATAATTTAGATCATGAACATTAGTAGAGAATGAACCTTTGAAAACTAGCTTATTTCTATGTAACCAAATTTTCCAAATAAAACATCCATATTGCGGTGGGTAGGCCATTGCCTTCCCCTCATAATATTTCTTTCCAACTTAGCTTCGAAGGGTGAAAATATTTGATCACTACAAGATAGAATTGAATAAATCCTTATTGTACTTGTAGTTCATAAACAAATGAGAGAGTGTTCCAATTTCTAATTTACAACTTGGTCAACGACCATCACAAATGCGAAGGATAACATATTTAGAGTATAACTTATCTTGTCGAGTGCTACCAATATATGTTTTCTACCTCTTATCTTACTGGAATATTTAGAGTACTACTTCTTTTGTTAAGCACTATCAATATATGTTTCTCAGGATTCTAGATATACCACTAAGATTATAGGATCCTTGGCAATTCTTCTATGTATCGCAATTATCAATTAAATTTTGCCTACTACCTAATTGAGAGCCTAATTTAACCAACATGGAATGTGATTAAGTGGTGTGATTAGCATGATTTTGAAAGGGTAACTAAGTCCATTATAAACCCTACACAAGCTATCCTAGGTTCGCATCAATCCCTTTTTTATGGTTGTTCGTAAACTCCTTGTTAGAGCCAAATTATTGTTCATGAAAAACATATTTGGTAGTAGATATAGAAACCTCAACTCAAAACTTTGGAGAGATATTTGAATCAAGCCTGTTTACCATTCTTATAAATAAAAATTTTCAAGGATTCAAGGTTTTAAACCTTCTTCTTAAAACTTTGAGTGTAGTTTGAAATTTTCACAATTCACTTTTCATTAAACCTTGATTTTTCGTGAACAGTGAGCCACCTAGAAAGCTATGGATGAGGCATCTATGCTAACTTTGCCGATGCTGTAAATATTTTTTTTTGAAACGATTAATTTATCATCCATCATGAAGGGTCATCTTGGAGAAATGTCAGGCACACACACACACACATACACACACACACACACACACACTCTCTCTCTCTCTCTCTCTCTCTCTCTCTCTCTCTCTCTAAGACTATGTTTTATCTTTTGCTATTAGAGGGTCCTTAGAGGTGGGGAGTTAGCTTGACCCTCTTGCTAGTACTTGTGAGCCTTATGGGAGGTTGGGTTGTTTCCTAGGTACTTATTTGGCTGGGCTAGGATCTCATTTGGGTCATCTCATGATTGTTTGACAGTAAAGCTAGTTGGCTCATGGATCCATGGTGTGGCAATGAGTGTCAATGTTTTTATGATTGATCAGTGTGTGTTATCAAGTTAGTGTGCTTTAAGGTTGTGTATGACGTTGACATGTTTTGCTTGTAGATTTGACAAGCAGGTCGTTCTATCCCATGATCACCAATGAAAGACATATTTAAAGGTATAATTTATGGAATTCAAAGGTGTTTTAACTAGATCCGCAAGGCGTGTTTGGTGGAAATTAAAGAGGTAAAACTTAAAAGTGGTTTGTGATTCAAAGTTTCTAAGGTACAATTCATGGGGAAACCTAAAGGAAAATGTGCAACAAAGGTCAAATATAGTGTGGTTGGAAATCTTAACAATGGCTAGTATTTAATGATGTATTTTTGTACACCAAAGGTTGTTATAGCATTTTAATTTGAGAGGAAACACGGTAGGAGGACATGCTTTTGGCCAAAAAAGAGGTTGAAACTCAAGTGGACATGGCCAATTTGAAGGGACACTTGGCCAAATGTTGAAAAATGTATGATTTTTAGGAATAACAAATCATGGTGAGAGGAGATGAAGAAAAAGCATGTAGAAAACTCACATCATGAAGTACCCTATTTTCTTAAGCACTTCCTAGGTGATGCTTATGGTAGCATAAATGGTGCCTACCCATCATGGACTTCAAGATGATATCCTCTTTGTGATGATTTGATCATTATGAAATTTAAAAAATTAGTAGTCCTCTCTCCTTGTTTTAGTCTTTCTCTATAGTACTCTCTCTACTCCTCTACATACATAATGTTTATTTCTATGAGAGAAGGGGATGGGAGTGGGAGTGGGAGAGGTGAATACTATGTAGCAAGAGGCATCCAAGCATGGTGCTAGAGCACATGGGAGTTTTAACATCAAAATTTTTCAATCATTTAGTATTCACCTTATGCATTTAGACATCCCTTCATGTACACTGTGATATAGCACTTTTTTTAATCTTGACTGAGTCTCTCTGAGGGAGTCCAAGCCATCTAAGTGCGGGGGTCTAAGGGGATTGAAGTGAGGTTGAGAGGACAAAGTATCACATTTTCTAAAACAAAACAAGGGCTGGTAGGTCAAATCCCTAACTAGTATAGAATGCTCATTTATTAAAGGCCATAAGACTCCATTGGGTAGGGAGGTACCAAAGTGACATACTTGTAATGTATTAGATACCAATATGTTGGGGCACTTCATCTTGGAGTTTGAGATACACAATTAGGTAGTCGACTACAAAATGTTGTGTATTAGTGTGAGATGAAGTTGCTAACCTACCTACTAGCTACTCATGGCCGCAAGACCATTGGGGTTGGGTGTTTGAGGTCCAAGAGTGTGCTTTGAGTGAGAGAGCCACTATCAAGCTCATTTTAGGTTCCAACCATTACGCTCTATATCAAGATTGGAGTTAGAGCCCTGCTTTTTGAAGATGACTATGCAAAGTTTTTCATGTGGAAGTGATGAAGTAGGGGTCCCTTCCCTAGTTTGGTTATGAGTGGTTATGGTTAATTGGCTACATCAAGTTTTTCTTTACTACCAATTTTTCTCCCTTTACTAATTATAAAGATATTATATGCTAATGGTGGGTCTTTTTTAAACTTGTTCATGGGGATGCTTCACTCTTTAGCATGGACAAGATGATGAACCAAGAACTGAGCCAAAAATAAACCATGATATTCTTCGTCTACATCAACTAAAACTCTCCAAGTCACTTCATTTTTTATTGAAACTAACATATATATGTAATTGGCTCATAATTATAAAGCCATCTCTCAAGGTTGTATCAAATATTTGAAGGCTTAGACCTTTGCTATGCATCCTTTGGAATTGGGAAATTAAAAGGTCTGACTATTTGGCTATGTAGTGTGATGGAAGGGTGTGCATCTATTTCTCTCTCTCCATCATCTTGACCCATAACCTACACACATATTGGTGGCTCAAATCTCTCTCTCTCTCTCTTCATGGAGGATGAAGATTTTAGTGATGAAAGTGAGCATTTAGGCTTCTCCTCGATCAATTGTTATGGGGCCTTCATGGCGTGATCTGGATAGTAGATGATAGGTAGCCCATAGCTAGCACAATCAATTTGTTGATAATGAGGATGATGATGGAGATTATAATAGTGATTATAATGTTCTTACTGTTATTGTTGTTAAGAAAGATGATGATGATTGTGATGGGCAGCTTTGATAATGGGATTAGGAGACATAATCTTGCCAATGTGAGATGAATAATAGGCGGTAATAATTTGGATAGTTTGTGTTGACAAAGATGATGATGCTTGTGATAGCATTTCTTGATGAAGGGGGCTTAGTAACAATGGGCAAACTCCTTGATTATGGTGAGGATGTGTACCGAGTTGTGTTTCTCAAGCATGGAAGCAACCAAGGCATGAGCTTCTTTTCTGCGGTTCTCCTTTTGTAGTTGCTTCTTCTCAGAGATGTTAGAATGCTTCGTAGTCTAAATAACAATACCTTTGTCAGTATTGGAGGTCTACATTACAAAATCATAATTTAGATCATGAACATTAGTAGAGAATGAACCTTTGAAAACTAGATTATTTCTCTGTAACCAATTCGTCCAAAGGAAATATCCATATTGTGGTGGGTAGGCCATTGGATTTCCCTAAGAAGATTTATTTCCAACTTAGCTTGGAAAGGCGAAAATCTTTGAGCACTACAAGACAGAATTGAATAAATTCTTATTGTACTTGTAGTGCATAAACAAATGAGATAGTGTTCCAACTTTTGATTTACAAATTGGGCAACTGCCATCACAAATGCGAAGGATAATATAATCTTAGCAGTATATTTAGAGTATAACTTATCTTGTTGAGTGCTACAATATATGTTTTCTACCTCTTATCTTAGTGGTATATTTAGAGTACTACTTGTCTCGTCAAGCACTATGAATATATATTTCCAAGGATTTTAGATATACCACTAAGATTATAGGATCCTTGGCAATTCTTGTTTGTATCCCAATTATCTATTAGATTTGGCTACTACCTAATTGAGAGCCTAATTTAACCATCATGGAATGCGATTAAGTGGCGTGATTAGCATGATTTCGAAAGGGTAGCGTGTGCGACACTCTTCGGATCGATCATGAACGCGTTCTGGCTCTTACGACTCACGAGTCCGAGGAAAGGGCTCTCTCTCTCTCTCTCTCTCTCTCTCTCTCTCTCTCTCTGACACAACGTGCGCGACACACTTCAGATCGGTTATAAATTTCCATTCGACTACCCGCCCTGCACAACATCCATCTTCCCTTTGCGTCCATTTGATCAAAATAACATTGCCCAACCATACACATATACCTGGCTTCAATAACCTCCACGGATAGGAGCTTTTTTTTTCAAGATTTTTTCTAAAGGATTATTTGCGGAAGTAAAGGAAGATGTCTCATGCCAATTGTTTAACACTCAATGCTTACTAGTATCACATACTTTCTTTTTTTGAAATGTGACGTTGATTTCCATTAAAAGTAAAATGTATGACCTTGGAAAATGGAATTGAGCTCTAGGAGATCTTTGGAGCTAAACTGAAATGATTTCTCCCTGTTTTCCAATCATCAAATAAACAACCTAACCCAAAATACTTACTTGTTTTGAAGATCAAAATATCCAAACTTCCTACCTATCTCAAGCTCTATTTCATGGATGAATCCCTTACTTCGATGCTCGATATGAGGTGCGCAAGCGCTCATGCATGAATTCGTTGGTCCCAACAACGGAACCAAAATGTGGAAGCTTTTGCTCAACCGCCAAGACCCACGGACCGCTTATTGTTTCAAGCATTCCAAGCGAGCTCTAATGGCTACCTCTCACATAGCCGACGTGTCGTCGATCCTACAAGTGTAGTGAGCCAATAGAATCCATGGCTTCCCTTTGAACAACAAGGTGTTTCTACCTTCCCAAATCTTCATGAGTTTAGCTCCCCTTATGACTTCCCAAACCTCAAAAAAGATAGGTGTCAATTGACATTTTTGCCTAAGGCGATTTTCTAAGTTATAACATCATGCAATTATGTCATGACTAACATGTCTTAAAGCTTTACCAAAAATCTACACAACATCTAACAAGACCGAACGAGCTAAAATATTGTCATGAAGGGACCTAAGGGAAGGGAGAGAAAAGACTCCACGAACAAGAGAAGAAGAGTGCAGAGGAAAGAGAAAATCTAGATGAGGAGAGAGAAAGACAAGAAATAAGAAGAGAGATGGTCGGTAGTCATAAAAGGATAGGAAGAGCTAGAGAGTTGAAGGAAAAAGTTGTATTATTGTGTGAAAATGTGATGTGGTGCCTATGTCCTTTGCCCTTCTTATGTGCCCCTTATTCAGTTCTTTACATTCTTTCCATCAAGGGACTTGAAAGGAGAGAGAAGACTGTAGGAAAGAGAGAAGAAGAGTGCAAAGGAGAGAGAAATTCTAGATGAGGAGAGAGAAAGACTAGAAACAAAGAGAGAAATACAAAAAAGAAGGAGAGAGATGGTAGTAGCCATGAAAGGACAGCAAGAGCTACATAGGTGAAGGACAAAGTTGTATCTTTGTGTAAAAATGTGATGTTGTGCCTATGCTCTTTGCCCTTTTTATATGCCTCTAATTTAGCTCTTTACATTTCATCCCCACTCAGATGTTTTTGTTCTCAAAAATAAAAAATGGAACCTTTTTACAATTTTCCAAGTGGAAAGGGGCAAAGTACTTTGTATGGACTGAAAATAAATTGGCCTAATCTTCAAGGATTCACTAAATAAATACAACTAGAGGGATGATAATCAAGTAAAAGTATTGATACCCATTTGTTAAAAATGAAATATTGGATGAAAATGTTATCATCAAGAGCTCCTCCCAGATAGAGACACTGTGCTATCCACTACATACCTTACCATACTACATTTGTAATAACTTTGGATTGGCTAATCTAAATCAAACATTCTATAGCTCTAGATGAAGATCTCTTTAAGTACTTTCAATATATATGACTCAAACACCTCTGACATTAATTCAATGTTAAATCTAGCCCAAAACAAAGAGATATTCTGTAGTACTGAAACAAAGCCCACTAGTTAGCTTGATATTGTCTCAAAATTTTTGAAGGTAACAATATCATTCCCAAAGTAATGCTGGTCCACATAGAGAGCTAAGGCCAACCCTTAGTCTCTTAGGTCAAAAGAAAAAGTGGCATCCCATCCATGCATTAAAGTCATGACCACCAAGGCATAGGTATCATCATCCATGAAGTAATCTGCATATACTTGTGAATGCAAAAAAGCATAAGCAACTCAGTGAAGTAGAAACCCATGGTCATGGTCTTTCTTATCAGAAACTTCATAGATTGCAAATTTAAACCCTTTATCTTCCTCTTGATCAGCAACGAAATTTTTCTTAGCATGACTATCTCCATCCTCTTTATCTCAATATTCCAATACTAATAATATCCTTGCATTCTTTGCCTTGCATATGTCTTTGTGATTGGACATCAGTTCAACACATCTATAACATAATATATGAGAATACAATTCTTTGATCTGATCATTGGTTAAATGTCAAACTCTATTGGTTGTAGACACAAATGTGCCCACATTATCACTATGTAGATCAACAATGGAATAGTCATACTACTATCCATGATACTAAGCATGTTGCTAAGAAATAAATGAATGCTACTCACATAGACAATGTTGCCCATAAGAGAGTGATTGTCAATACTCACTATCGTACAAAATAAGCAATGGTTTCAATAAGTCTTGTTGAACTACTGCATTAGCCATAGCAATCATTGCAATGTCTTGTACATGTGCCAAACCCTCTTGCAAAACAACATTACCATAAAGATTTATGAGAGATGCCAACATGCATAGTTGTACCAACAACTAATCCATATGAGATGTCAAGTGTTGTTCTATTCGGACTATATCTACCACTTTAAATGCCATCATGGTTGCATCAAATTCCATAAGTGCACATGCCAATACATCAATCAAGCTAGTATGAGCAACTCACTTGTTACTAAATTCCATTTCTTGAATAATACTCATCATATTGCTATTGGATGCAATTTTTCCCCTATAGAACATTTTAGAGTCAAGATTGCCTCACTGAAAATAATGGTTACAAATGTTGCCATGACCATCTTTATAAAAGGATTGACCCATAGTATCTATTCCTATTGGAGATTGACTCAATGATTTATGACTTTTTCCAAGATCCCTTAGATTGCCCACGTCTCTCAAGAGGTGTTCCTATGCTCCAAATTCATTGCTACTTACAAGATCCAACATTCCCAAACAAAGAACTACCTACTTCATAGCTAACTTGTTGTTGAAACAGTGAGCCATTATAAACTTTTCATATCCTGCTTATCAATATTATTTGAGCTTTGTTGTAAGTTGTATTGGATGGGTCTAAGAGTTTCTTCCAAATTGTGATCTCACTATATATAATTGCTCATCTTAAATGCTTCTAATGCCATGAAGGCCTCCTATCAGCAATAGCAACATTTGTGTGATCATTGCAAACTATTGTTGCTCAGATTTTCCAAGAACTTGTTGCTAGTACAATAAATGTTTAGAAGAATGGTATTGTTGCTCTTGTTCTAGTCTAAGATGAGATTCTTGAGGTTTAAAGAGCTATTGCTGGCAAGAGGAGTTTCTACTCTTACTGTAGCTCTTACCCTTACCACTATTCATGCCACAACCAACTGTGAGTATGGTATTACTGTAGACAGAGTTCTAGCATTGATATAGGTAGTTTCACCAACATGAGAAGAAAATGTTGACCAATTAGATGTTATTAATTTGGAGGCATGTGTAGCTATCTTCTGGAAAGATATTATTGCTCATGTTTAAGATGTTGTGCTGGTTGCCTACTATTGACTATTGATGCTAATCTTATATATAGGACCAAATCTTTTTAATGCTTCATGAATCCAATATTTGTAAAATAGCCAATACCATCATAGCTAGACTTGACAAGAGGAGGATGCTATTGATGGTGCTACTCAAAATCTACTCATGAAGGGCAACTGCAAGATCATTGTGACCTCTTGACTCAATTTGGGAGTGATATGTTTCTAGTTTTAATTTAGGTCTATGGGTCTAGTGTAAACCCTCCATATCTTGAATTTGCCAAATAGGTTGCTATCTCTAGTTCTCTACATCAATGTATTAATCAAGCTCTATATAAATGTGTGCTTGCCTCTACATCAATCATGCTTTTCTTGGTAGGGATAATGATGCCACTTGAATGTTTTACCAAACATTAGAATCCGAGGAGCAACTTTGTTGGCCCTTATTGAAAGACCACTGGTTGGAAATAGCAGTAAAAGAATACAATAGCTATTGTGGCTTGTTGGATGGCCCCTTGTCAGATTAAGCATTAGATCATGCTCATGGAGTCCAAATACTAATGACTTACTTTCCTAGAATAGATGGAGTTCCCAATACTATTTCTTGCATCCAAGCATATGCATGTAGAAGATTCAACAACTTTGTCATATAGCTCTACCAATGCATCACTTGCAAAGGATAATAACCTTGAAATTGTTGATTTAGTTTGTTGAGGATTATAAGACTATTAAAACCAATCTTCTATACCAAAAATTTTCCTGTGAGACCACACATGCCCCTAACACATAAGAAAAATGAAAGAAAGTGATCCTACAATACATGATCCTTACAAACAATGGCTCATGCACTTAGAAATCTTCCTATGAGACCATACATGCCCTTGACACATCAGAAAAATGAAAGAAATTGATCCTACAATACACTAGCCTTAGAAACAGTGGCTCATGCACTCTACAGCCTAGTCAGATCTTTTGCTTGAAGTTCCCCATAGATTGTATGGTATCATTAGATAATCCTCTCACTACAACAACCAAATCTACTCCCTTCAACACCCTTTAGAGAAAAGGGGGATATTCACAAATCCAATGCTTTTCTAGATAAAGTGAAACTTGAAGAGTCTAATCCTTTTGCCTTCCCCACATTAGTGCTATTTCCACTCTCTACTTCTTCACTAGTTTCTTCTAGTAACATGGAAAATTTGATGTGAAAAATCATCCATCCAGCAACCACTGCTACTAAGCCTTTCGCACATTAGTGCTATTGCCACTCTCTACTTCTTCACTAGTTTCTTCTAGTAACATGGAAAATTTGATGTGAAAAATCATCCATCCAGCAACCACTGCTACTAATCTATCATCTAAATGTTTTTCTTTTGATGTAGGTCAATGATCCTTTACTCCTAGCCTCCACATGTCAATTCGAGCTATTGAGTGGTGCAAAAGAGCAACAATCCTCCTTCTCATTTTCAAAATTGTTTGAAGTAGATTCCTCCCTTGAACAATCTAGCAATCATGACATTACTCCCACCTTGCTTTGCAATCTTGTGAAATATTGATGTGCATTCATTCCATTATTGAATTCATAAAATGTTACCATCATGGCATCTTGATAGAGTTTGTTAGCTAGAAAGCTTTGATGCAAGTCAATGAGCCTTTACTCCCAATCTCCACAAGTCAATTGAAGCCTTTATTCCATCTTTCTAAGCAATAGGAAATAGTTTTCTCTCTCAAATGAAGTCACATTTAGACTCTAGTGCATGTTTGAAAAATTATAGACCTCTCTAACCTTGTAAATAACATGATGTGACCTATCGTATGGCTATTTTGGAGGCATATAATCTTGATGGAGCTGTACTCTCCCCATCAAAATAGTATTAGATGCATGAAGCTTAGGGAGCCATGGCTTAGGCTTTGAAGCATCAACCTCCACACTTGTATATGGAATTGTATCAAATTGATGATTTGTATATTCCCTTCTTCAAAAGAGCTATGAAGATGGAATGAAGCCATGCCTACTAATGATTACACTCTTGGCTTTCCAATAGGCCACTAGAAACTCTCAAATAGACCTATTTGTGTACTTTAGCACAGAGTTTAGGCCATCATCCTTGTGCATAATGGATGCCTGAGCTAACAAATTTGCAAGAGATTCAACAAATTAGTGTTGGAAGATAGATGGAACTGCATGAGAAACAAGATCAAGCTAGCTTATATTTCCCTAAGTTTCTGGAAATGTTTGATGGCCTTGATTGGGGATTTGGAATTCTTAATCTCTTGGTTAAGTTGGAGGCTAGTGATCATGTGTGGCACATCAGTTAGACTTGCATAGTATGTTGCTACTCTATCATCGAGCCTTGGTACAAAGAGGTGTCAGCTAATTTTACTATTTTTTATCGGTGCTACAGCGAGGGAAAGGTACATGTTTCATAGAAAAAAAATATCTATATGTAGGCTTGCTACAAGAGTTCTAAAGGAAGGAAGGACAATTGCAAAATTTGGGGCTCAACTCTTGCTCTTCCTATTTGTGAACATCTTTAGGCTAGAACAGAGGTTGATGTGCACTCCATTTCATCTTCTTGAAAATTGTAGAGATTCCATTTCATTTGATTTGCTAAAGTTGAAGGTCAAGAACAACACCATTGATTAAGCTCAACCTCAAGGCCTTCAAATAACCTCTTGCCTTGCTACTATTGTCATAATGTTGACTAAAACTCCATGACAATGGTAATGAATCCATGGAAAATGGAGTGGAGAATCTTATTGAAGAGTTAACTAACCTCAAAAGGCTAGTGTTTGGAAGAAAGAAGGAGGTCTTTGCTGGTTGTCTCCATGAAAATTGTTTGAAAGCTTGAGAGAAGAGAAAGAGAATCCTAAACTTTCAAAACTAGTGAAAACTTACAACTCTACTAACCCCAGCTAGCCTTGTTCCTCCAAAATGCATGTCAAAATGGCATAAAATTGGTCCACAACCTACTATTTTTCCCATCCAATGCCATATCTATCCCTTCTTGCTTTAAATATCTCCAAACTTGTCTTTTTCCAACAGTAGGTATCTTGCAAGTCATTGCTAGTCACTTCCATGTCTCGTACTTGCAGTACCTGTCTAAAATAGGTTTTTATGCTAAATTTTGGGATCAAATATGAAGAAAAAAAGGAAGAAATGGATCAAAGACCAATGCTCTAATACCACTTGTCATGAAGGGACCTAAGAGGAGGGAAAGAGAGAGAGGAGAGAGAAGATTGCAAGACAGAGAGAACAAGAGTGTAGAGGAGAGAGAAATACTAGAAACAAAGAGAGAAAGACAAGAAAGAAGGAGAGAGGTGGTTGGCACCCATGAAAGGATAGGAAGAGCTAGAGAGGTAAAGGACAAAGTTGTATTATTGTGTAAAAATGTGATGTTGTACCTATGTCCTTTGCCCTTTTTTTATGCCCCTACTTCAACTCTTTACAAATATACTTTTCTCAAACCTGTTTGCACAATGGACAATGACAAGTCAATGGTTTCCTTTTTTCCACTTTACCTTTGGTAGGGAAATTGACCTCCATAAAATTAGATTGTACTTGGCAAATGGCATGGCTTTCCACGAACCCAACATTAAGTCTCTAAGCTTCCTTATGGACAATGTTTGATGCATTTTGACCCAATAGGCATGCCCTTGACCTCCCATCCTCTTTGATACTTTTGGAATCGATTTCAAGTTAGACAATAAGGTGTGATTGACCCTAAATTTATTCCAACTGATTCTAATTTTAAGACTTTGAGAAGTTGACATTCCTTCTTTGCGCTTGAGAAAA
Organism: Lygodium microphyllum; assembly: GCF_053477565.2. NCBI lineage: Eukaryota > Viridiplantae > Streptophyta > Polypodiopsida > Schizaeales > Lygodiaceae > Lygodium > Lygodium microphyllum. The sequence continues at coordinate 23,207,203 of NC_141144.1, read as the reverse complement.
TCTATATCAATCAATCTAGCTCTTCATTCATAAGAGCAAACCTCTATTGTACTTTGATTATGGGGAGCTAATTAAGCCTATTCCCATGTGATAGAGCATCTCACGTAAGAAAATATTCACAATAAAAGACTAGCACCTTCTTGGATCCTTACAAGAAAGCACCTTACCATCTACATTTTCTCTATAGGGGTGAGGTAGATCAATTGATTTAGTTACGAATCACAAAAGAAATTTGTAACATATATCCACTAACATTAGCACTATATCAAAGTCACTAATCTGAATTTTATCGTGTAAGAAGATTACCTTGTGTATTGAAACTGGGTTTTCCCTTCATTGGCTCTAAAGGGATCCAATGTTTGAGAGGAACTCATGCCTGACAAGACCATTGAACTATTTACAACCATGTAAGACCAAATTTCACTATCCTCTCATATAGTGAACTTATAATGCCTCTAAACCATCCAATGTTTTTTTTGCCACCACTTGACCCCAACTCACAAAATGCCATGTATGGTGATCATGATTTTGCCAAAGGAACCGACTAATAGATTTTTTGAGCTGCTCCCATGTGTATCTCACAAAGAGGAATACCATTGCCATAAGCACCATCTAGGATTATAGAGTTATTTAAGTACCACTAGTTTACCAATGGTGGAAAGAGGGACTTTGACCCAATAATCTAATTTTTGAGTCATTATTTGAGATGGTCAATAAAGTTTTTACTTAAGGGTATTTCCCTTATGAAAGGGGCATCCTAAGTATTGAAACATTGTTCCCAATGCAATATCCATAAGAACCATATTCTTCAACATCCTAGAGTCATTGCTACTAAATAGCCTCAACTCCTTAGTCTTATTTGTACTAACTTTGGAGCCTGAAACATTTGCACATTGATCGTAGACCTTGAAGAGAGCTCTGATGCTACCACCATCCTCCTTAA